>NC_141684.1:30132500-30547500 GCF_028749965.1 Puma concolor | reverse complement strand
TAGTATCCGATTTAGAAAGCTAAGCGTCTTATAATTGGAGTCCATAGTTGTCAACAAGAATTTCTATTTAAGTACCTAGTAGATGCCAGATGCATTACAGATGTGTTTGTCATGGCTCTTGCGGTATGAATGGTCCTTAGAGGTCCCTCCACACTCAGTACAGTCACCAACTTTACAACACTCTTAAGAAATACCCTCTGTTAATAAAAAGAGAAATACCTGTTGTTGTTAGAAAAGGGCAATTTCCAGAGATTTAGATTTTCAAGAAAGAGGCTCTTTCATTAATGGGTAATTTCCTAAACACAGCTGGAATCTTCCTAGGAGCTTCCTTCATTTTTTTTTTCTAACTCCAAAAGTTGGGATACATCACATCATTTTTCCACATAACAGGCCACAAGTCTTGGAAAGGAGTGATCTTGTCCCTGCCTCTTTCTTCTCCTCTCTAGGTCCAGGCTCTGCCATGTCTTCAAAACTTTCCCTCAGAATTCAACAAGAGGATTACTTGAAGCTTGCCAAAGCTTTTACAATAGTTATTATTCTCTTGAGTCTCTTTCAAATCAAAATCATGTTGATCACCCATAGCGGCTGCAAAGGACTAATTTTTATTTCTGCATAAGGGAACAATTACATTGCACCAAATTCATAATTTTGGACAACTTTCAAGGGAGAACTTCCCACCCCTAGATCAATTTACAGAGTAGTATTATTTAAAGGAGAGACAAAGAAATCATTCATGATTGACAGGATTCAGTCAAGAATCACCTCAGCCACTGTATGACTTACTGATGACCAGAAGTTGCACAAACAGCTTCCCTAACTCCACAATAAACCAACCCCAACCCACTAATCATGCTCCTGGGAACCACATCTGTCCACTATCAAACAATACTGGAGTTTTAAAATTACTTAGTCACCTAATTTTAACAAAGTTTCTCTACTATACTCACCTGAAGGAAGGACAGGGACCACAGGTATCTTTCACCAGTAGAAGGAATGCTATGGATACAACAGCCCTAATTTCACTCAAAGAATTACAGATTCCAGATCCTTAAATAGAAAATTTTAAGGTGATTTTCTCAATTTATCCAACATACAGCTGTTCTCTGCCACTTCTTATCTACTTAGGAGAGCCCAGAACACCCAAGAGTGCCTCACAATTTCCCTATGAACCTGACCCTTAAACACACATACATAAACACTTCCAAAGACAAAGAACCTCTAAAAAACAAGACAAAACAAGACTCAAGCATCAAAAATTAGAATTTTTCAGAAGTATTCTTCTACCTACAAGAACGACCTCGAATGCATGACAAGTTAAAGATCAGAATTGCCTTAGTTTATATTAAGGATGGTAATCTTGGAGCCCCAGGTGCAATTCTCAATCCACTGGGCTTCCAAAGGTTTTTCATTCAGTGCAGAGTCTCCAAAGACCAATGATGGTAGTGGAAGAGAGCAACAAATACCATAGTTACCCCCAAAAGACTAAGGAGGGGTCATAGTTACCCCAAAAGTCTCTGGTGGGGGAGGTACAACGGGCACAGGATCCATCACTTTGGGATATTAACCCCACTATGACTCAACTAAACTGAAACCTGGTCTTGGAAAAAAAAAGGTGATAAATATGCAAAGTCATAATGCTGATCTAGCAAATCCCTCAACATTAAAAGCCAGCTTTTATCTACAAGAAGGAGGTATTAGAACACAGCATGTAAGGTGAACAATGAGGGGCCAGAGGATTTTTAGATCCTGTCAGACTTTATTACATGAAGAAAGCGAACCTTTAACAAAACATTGGATTTTCAAAATAAAGATTGGACAATTTTCAGTATTCTCAAAAAGCAAAATTGTGAGATTCATTAAAAGCCAGGTATGTTCTCCATAAAGATTCAAGAATTTGGCAGACAATTAATTGGCAAGTGTTTATTTGGAGTTGGTTTTGGACAACTCCAAATTTTACCAGTTACTTGAATTTTCAGGCATGCACTCTATGGAAAACATTATTCTAAAACTCATGTTTTTAAAGTGACTGTAGAAGCTGGAAACCACCTCTAAGTTGACACCATCTTTGTCTCACAGATCTTAAAACTAGGAGGTTGATTACGTTTGCCTTTTGGTGAGGTCTTATCAAAAAGGATTAGGGACCCAAACCAGAAATGCTCCAGTAAAGCTGAACCCTCTATTCCTTTTTCCCCTGCTCCCTTTCTGTATGAATATCAAGATGATCACAGCATCAATCTTACTGGAGAAAGCACAGCAGTTTTCCCACCTGAGCCTGCAGGACGAAGCAAGTAAGCACACATCCCACCGAACTTCAGAGAACAAAGCACAGGAAAAGAATGCAAAGTGTGCCCTCTATCGATCAGTGAGTTTTAACCGCTGAGTGGCTGGTCGGCAAGTTGTATCCAGCGATAGGGGAGACACTAAAGCCACCGTCGTAGAAAAATATAAAATCCACTGAGCCAGCAAACACCTAACAGAAGCCCACTTGACCTCAATGGAAGTGTGTTTGCCTGGTTTTGACCAATCTGTGAGCCAGCAGCAGGATATGTAAGAATCACTTCAATGCCAACCTGTGTCATCAGCTAGAAAATTGCAAGAGCAATTTCTAAAAACTCTGTATTACCATTTTATTAATGAAGTAAAATTAGACCATATGAGAAGAGGGTTTTAACAAAACCTCTTATTCTGTGTATTTCACACTTCCACAAACTTTTTAGAAGAATGGAGAGAATTAAACATCCATTCTCTTTGAGTAAGGGATCATTAGCCAAGTAATTACTTATGGAGATAAATCTTGAGATAGTGCCTCTGATGTGCCTTCATATTGTGAAATATACATATGGCAAATGACTGGAAACCCATACCTGGAAAATAAAATTTTAGACAAAGGTATATATCAATTTGAAACAACCATTTAGCATCATGTTAATTAAGAAGGTCTACCTTTTATTACTTTAACCAATGCTTCTTTAACCTATTGAAGGAAACAGATCAACCATGGCCACGTTGAGACTCCAGTGAAAGCTTTAGCTCCTCTCTACACCCTAAAAAGGAAGGTTTTGCTCCTAATTTTCAGGGGACTCACAAAAACCCCAGTCCCATCTCTTGACCCCAAGTTAGGAAAGCCTGCTCTAAAGAAATGTGCTAAGTATTTGGGTGCCTGGGTGGCTCAGTCAGTTAAGCATCCCACTTCATCCCAGGTCATGATCTCACGGTTCATGGGTTTGAGCCCTGTGTCAGGCTCTGTGCTGACAGCTCAGAGCCTGGAGCCTGATTCAGATTCTGTGTCTCCCTCTCTCTGTGCCTCTCACCAGCTCATGTTCTGTCTCTGACTCAAAAATAAACCGTAAAAATAATAATAGAGGTGCTAAGTAAGCTAAACTCTCTAAATGCTCTTAACAGCCTTCAAGTGATGAAAATTGAAGTTTTAACTACATTTTAAAGGTCTTCCCCAAGCAACTAGATAAGGAAAACTACCTGTAATTACTCTACATTTTAAGAGTAAAAGAATATTTAATAGTCTTTCTCTAACCTTGGTTGGTTATTCTGATTATGATGGTTTAACATATATGTGAGTACACATAAAATACATGAATACATCTACAAACACACACACTGACACACCCATCTGCATGGGCACACACCTACAGAAACACATATTTATTCTGGCTACTGGAGTTCAAGACATAACAGGGTTCCAAAAATACACATACAAAAAACAAAGTATAATAAAAAAAATTTAGCAACACAAGTATGAAAAAAAAAGGTTTTTTAAAATCAGATCACACTTATGGTCCTACACCTCAGTTAGCCCACCTATCCAGCCTTCAGTTACTTAATATTAGTTACTTTATTTGCAGAATTAGGAGTTGTAGGAAGTTCTGAGGCTTCATAAAGGTCTGTAGTTCAAAAGACTTTTGAATGGGTTCAAAGGTGATTTTTTTTAAATAGTGTTTATGTCGGATATGTATTCTGTACAGAAGAGCCATGAATTCAGGAGGACTCATTCTAGTTCTCTCTTCCACTTAACCATTAGTTTTTAAAATCTCATTTCAGTAAGCAGTTTACTTTCCAGTTATGCTGAACTGATCTCACCTGCTCCAAATAGCAAATGGTCAATGCTCTCCTGGAAGGCACTATGCAAAAACAACCTATGGGGTCTATTGACACCTACAAATGAACTTGTTCTCTCTCTCTCTCTCTCTCTCTCTCTCTCCCCCCCCCCCATTCACTCACTCACACACACACACACACACCTGTGTCTCTCATAGGCGTGTCTACATGGGTTGATTATACTCAAGTCAGAAGACAAGAATGCGGATTGAATGTTTTTCCTGCACTTTGTAGGTTATTAATATAATTGCCTTTTAGGAAAAGAAATACTGCTTTCTTTTATTTTCCTCTAAATGATTATTCATGTGGGAAAAGTGTTTTGGGAACAATTATTGGTTGACCCTCAATCTAGAAAAAAATCTTTTAAAATATGTATATTATCCTCACCCCAGGATTTCCCCTTCACTGGCCCAAACTCCTCTGCCACGTGGGATGTCTATCATTCGAATAATAAACAGGTATACAGATATACAAACAGACACTAGTGTGCTCTATGAAATTTGAAGATTATCAGAAGAGACTTCAGAGTGAGGGCTGGACTGGGGAGGCTTTTATGTATCAACGTTTTTTGTCTTTAAATGAAGAACAGCAAATGAGATTATGCCTATTATCTAATGATTCATTCAAACTTCAACTATGTGCAAATAACTTAGAGTTTTTTTTAAAAACTTCAAGTTACCAAAATTATTTCAAGGGCAGACAAAATCTTTTAGTCAAGGACTTTTTGTTCAGCCACAGCTTGTGGAGAAGCACTCTGTTAAGGCCTGCTTTGGGCATATGGAGATGAATCTCCCCAAGCTCCTCCCTAGAGGAGTTTGAAATGTGGTTACGCTAAGACATTTTGCCTAAGGAGTAATAAGAGAATGCTTTAAGAGGAGCACAGAAAGCCGAGACAGCTAGGAGGGAATAAGATTCTGACTTCAGAAAAAGGGCAGAAAATTCCAGTGGGCTTCATAGAGGCAGTGACTTCAGCTGGGCACCACCAGATGCCCCACAACTTAAAAACCTCAAAACACATAGTATACTTGGAAATGGAGTAATCTGGGAAAGCTTAAGCTTGTGGCACTTCCAGGGTGGTGGAAAGTTGGAAACGGGCTGTGGTTAAATGGTGAGGAAAGCCTTGAATGCAGTGTGAAAGAGGCTGGCACTTGCTCTGCTGTCAGTATGGAGACCTCGATGCTTGGGGGTTTATTAACAGAAATAAATATGAAATAACATGATCAGATGTGTGGTTGAGAAAAATTCAACATGGCAGCCTCATGAAGGATGGAGTGAAGAAGTAGTAGATGCTGGGAGATAAGGAGTCCTCAAGGGTGTGAGCTAGGAAGTATCTTTGGGAATAGAAAGGATGGGGTGGATATAAACATTTCTGAGGTACATGCACTAGACCCAATGAACTGATATAAGAGGCACTAGGGAGGGCAAAGACTGCAGTGAGGCTTCCAGCCTCGACACACAAACCTCATGAACAGAATAAGAAACACAGGCAGAGAAAACATTTGGGAGAGAGCACAGAAGAGGAGAGGAGTTGTCGAGCTTGTGTGTGCATGGAACGTCCTATCTATCCATACATGAGGGTGCATGGATTATCTATCCATATGGCAGTAGTTGGGAAGTGAGAGGGGAATATACCCTGAAGTAAAGAATATTTATATTTGTTTCTAAGAGCTGGAGTTGAAGGACTTGACATGGAAATAACAGTTGAAGATACAGGGATGGATAAAATACTCTCAAGGGAAAGAATAAAGGAAAATAAACACTGGTGTACACCTACTCTGAATGAGGGGACCAAAGAAGAGAAGTGGGTAAAATACAGGAGGCAAAACTACAGTGTGAAGTCACTGGTCAAAGGAAGAGCCCTTCTTTGGAAAGGGGGGATTTCTCCAGAGAAATGAGTCAAAGAGGCCTATAGTGATGTTGGCGGCATTGCAATGAGGTGAATAGAAGTACGGAGGACCATTAAGAAAAACTTTTCAATAAAATGGTGGATTGTGACTGATTGAAAGGTGAATGAAATAAAACCAGATTGTAACTGATTGAAGGGTGAATGAAACAGGACTATTAACAAGGGAATACAAGGGAATGAAGGGAAGGATACAAGTGAGAAAAAGAAGAGATTGTAGGGGTGCCTGGGTGGCTCAGTCGGTTAAGCATCTGACTTCGGCTCAGGTCATGATCTCTCGGTCCGTGAGTTCGAGCCCCATGTTGGATTCTGTGCTGATGGCTCAGAGCCTGGACCCTGCCTCAGATTCTGTGTCTCCCTCTCTCTGGCCCTCCCCTGTTCATGCTCTGTCTCTGTCTCAAAAATAAACATTAAAAAAAATTTTTTTAAAAAGAAGAGATTGTAAAGCAAGGTAAAGAAGGAAATTAAAAATTTTAAGTTTGGGGGAAAGCAGCATGCTTGAAAAGAGGACTGGCATGGATGGGTCCTAGAAAAGAGAAGAATGGGGGAGGGGCAGGCCTTGGAAAGAATAAAAGCACACTCTCCTTACTCATTCTCTCTCCTCCACTCCCATCCTGGTCCCGTCATTCAGTCTGAGAAAGAGGACAAGAGAATAACTGGGAAATAAGAGTGAAAATCCTTTTTAGTTCCGAAGACCCGATCTCCATTGTCATCCCACCCCAATCTCTTTCTCTACACACCCATGAAAACACATACACCTATACGTGTATATATCCTTTCCCTAGCACATATACAATTATATGCATATGTGCTCTTCAGCATTAATTAGCACCTTCCATATTTCATAAATTCTCATAATTAGCATCTTCCATATTTACTCAAGCTAAAATTATGAAAATGTGTAACTATCGACATGCAACACTGTACCTAATGACCAATCCTTGATTGTTGCAGATAATGGGAAAAAGTGATCATGACATTTTGGGGGGGGAAAAAGGGGGGAAAATTTAAAACTATTTTCATCCCAGAGCTTATCATCCCCTTTTAGCAGAGTGGTTATCATGTGTTTTATCAAATGATTTGACTGTCATTTATTTCCTACACTTAGGAGGGGTAAGGGTGCTGATCCCCAGGGGAGTAAAAAGGTTTAAAAGGCAATCAGTTGGAAGGAATGAAGTAAAATGTATCCTGGATGATTCAAAAACTGGCCATTTCATCTCTGAATGAGTCAAGAGGTGGTTTTACATTAAGGAATTAGAAGCGTCATTTCCAACTTGTGATTTCTACAAATACTGGCTTCTACCCAAGCTGAATTTATAAGCAGATAAAGAAAGCCAGAATTAAATGGAGGCCTGGGGGGAACATCACCTATTCTGAATCGCTTCCAAATTTCAGTAGCATAACAAAATGTTGGTTGAGACACAGCCGATTTTTAACCTCTGTGCACTGGTAAGATACTAGCCAGAAAAACTCAGAATTATGCTAGAAGAACAAAACAGCCCATTAACAAAAGAGAAGTAAAGAAAGAACATATGTATATGCAAAGTTAAACATCACAGGATATTTTCTGAAATACTCTGGAACTTTAAAAAGCTAATATACAAAACATTTTAAATCTTCTTCATTTAAGTGTAGGTAAATCTATGTCCCAAGTGCCATTTGTATTTTTGAAAGAATACCAAGAGAAATAAGCTAGCATTAAAAGTACTTGTAAAACCAAGTATCTCCAATCTCTTCATCAAGTTTTTATGTAGCCCGATAACATAGAAGAGAAAATGTTTCTCACCAACCTCAATTACCAGAAACATACAACACTATTTGTGATAAACACTTCCGTTTCATAGAGGAAGCCAAATCTAATCTTAGGGAAAATGAGAGGTTATGGGAGGGAGAAGCTGGGGTTTTAGTATGGAAAAGGCTAGGCAGGAAACACTTGTCTCACTCTGCCCCCTACCAACGGACCACCAGGAACACCAACTACATATCCGGGAGTCTTGCTGCTTTTAAAGAGTTGTATCAAAAAGTTTTCACAAATCCCTGATTAAAATGTAAAGAGAATGAAGGAGATAGATAATTAAGTCACTGCATTCCAACCTCAAGAAAGCTCGGAAACCGCAATAAAGTTATAATTTGTCTATCCATCTTTCGGTAAGTCAGCCTGAAATGTGGCTTAAGACCATTTCAAAGAATGAGACACATCAACACAATTTACCATATAAATAAATCATAAGTGGTTCCAAGGCAGATACAGGCAGTGGGGGCTAATAGTAGCTAATAATGACTATACTTTTGAACAAGAGGGTGGGGTGAGGGGGCCAAGGAGTTACAACTGTTACCATGTAGACAAAACATGAGTTGTCTATCAGCTTTTCAAAATGTTGGCATGGGTCTCCTCTCTACACGATATTCATTCTCTATTGTGTTTGGGCCTAATTAAAAATTATTGTTACCAGGCCCTATGAGTGATTATCAAATACATTTTTATTTTAGGATTTTTTTTTCTAAAGAAGAGGAAGAAAGACTGTAGGTACTGTGGTTTATGGTGATCTGTCCCACATACTAGGTTTGGCCAAAAGTAGGAAGGTTGACATTCTATTCTCTCAGTCCTCTGGCTAGATTTTGAAATAGAACATACAGTTAAATATTTGCTCTCTATTCCAAACTGGATGCAATTGATTTTAACTGACTAAATTATCTAGTCTCTGCCAAGAATTTTATTTCATTAAGAAAATGATATTATAGAGCATCTGAGATCATAGAGCAGACTAAACATAATGCCAAAGGAGTTCTGAGAGTGCTCCACAGTGAAGGTTTGATTATTTGCAGATGGAATATGGAAGAAAAAATAAAAGCATCAGCTCGCAGGCATCAGTCTAACCAATCCCGGGATCTCGGCTGCCTGCACAGTAGCACAAAGCCGAAAAATAACTGATCTTCTAAGCCACAACACTTCTTTATTGGGGGGGGGGGGGGGCGGGAGGGGGAGAGAAGGTACTAATCACTTTTCTCCCTAGAAAGTAATATTTAACTGCCACTACCCAAAACAAAGGGAAAAGGGGAAATGTTGGTACACAATAGGCTCTAGCGTGTCAACTGTCACTGCTGACATGATTTGGCTAGTGGTCAGGCATTCACCAAAGAACTAATTTAAATCAATCTCCTTTGGGAAAGCCAATTGTTTGGTAGGCACAACAATTGGTGTAGAATCAATCAGTGGACATGAGATCAATTAAAACCAGCTTAAGTTTGTGAAGAGGGACAATTCACACAACCTGAGTTAGATCTCTATTCATCTCAATACACTCACAATGCAATCCCTAAGCTTTCTTGCAAAGCAGAAAAGCTACTATCACCCTGTGCTGTCTAGCCAGGCCTTCAAGTAGTTCCACTTTTAATTAAAAACACAGTACACCCTTTGTTGGCACAGATAGTGTGGTCACTTTTAAAACCCGTAGTTATTTTAGCCAGAAACTTGGAATTTGGGAAGGGACATCTGTTAAGAAAAGGCGGTGTGTGTGTTGGGGGGTGGGGGGGAGTGGCAAACTTTGATAAATTTTTTTTCCTTTACACCCTTACCATTTTACACGTACTTGAAAGCAGTTGAATTTTATTAAATTGAAAGGTTGGTTTGGCAAAAGTCACTATTGCACGCTTTAGAATTGGGTTTCTAAGTGTCAGCACTTGGGGACATGGAAGGTAATTGCTATGAGATTTTGCCAAGCAGCTTTGAAATGAATAGGTTTTGCCTCAGATACCTAAGGCGGCACAGGGCCAAGTTTAGAGACGGCACGGCCGGGAAACGCATGCAATACCACTTCTGGCCGCAGGGGTGCTGTAATGTCCTCCATCCAGCATCGCCGTGTTAAGTTCTACTAAAACGTTCTGTTAGCATCTTCCTCCCTCGGCCACAATGAGACAGGCAGTGTGGATCAGAAAGACCTCGCGGGATTAGTAAGTCACCTAACGAACAGCCTGGCATGTGCGTCTTAGGAATGTCTATATTTGCACAAAGTTTAAGCACCTCAGTTTTTTTCCGACCAAGTAGACTGCATCGTGTGCTGGTAGGTGGGGAGAAAGTCTCTCCAAACACACTTGACCACAGTGTAACCAAAAATTGCCAGATCTGCGAATAATACCTGAAAAGAAAATAGCAGGTGGAGGGAGGAGGCAGTGGGGAGGGGCGATGGAGGAGGAGATGGAAAAGGACTTTTTCAGGACGAACATCAATATTAAACTTTCGTGGCTTCTGGGAAGAAATTTCTCCCTAGCATTTTTATGCGCAATGGTTTCTGAAAATAAGCATTTTCCAAATGCCAGAATTGGGAAAAAGAGAAGGGGTGGCCTTTTTAAAAACCACAGATCCGTAGCGTCAACTGGAGAGCGGAGGTTATGGAAATCGCACACCACCAGTTACCCCGAGCTCTGCCCTTGGGCCCGCCAATCTCCAGTTTAATAACGTCCTAAAAAGCTATGAAAAATTAGGGCGTGAAGAGCGCTCTCCAAAATCTGGGTGCAGGACCAGAGATTCTATTAAATGGGTTCTAGACAAATCACATCACAAGTCGAGTGCGACGTTTAGATCCTGGGGTGCGAGGGAGGGGGGGGGGGGTTCGAAATTTGTTAACTTCAAGACAAATCCTAACTGTGCCAAAGTCCAAATTGCTAGTCGAAGACAGTTCTAAGGGGCTGCTATGCACCGTCCATGCGCGGGTAATACAGTGTGTGTGTGTGTGTGTGTGTGTGTGTGTGTGTGTGTGTGTGTGTGTGTGTGTGTGTGTGTGTTGAGGCTGTGTTTAAATCCCCCAGATGACTTCATTGTGTCTAGCGGCCCTTCCCCTAAAATGCAGCTGGATTAGCTGCAGCCACAGCAGGACTCAGACAGAAATGGGCGCACAGTAAATCTGCCTGAAAGCTAGCTCTCCGAAATCTTTCTGGAGGCCTTTCGCCTTCCCTGCAGCGCACACAAGCGATGGAGATTAAGGGAGCGGTTAAAAAGCCGCAAGTGAATTTCATTGAGAACATAAACGGCTACTTTTGCGGGAAGTATCACGGAGAGAGCAAAGTCAGCCCTGTCCCCAAAACATCAATGCCCCCGCCCCGAAACCCTGCGTACAAGTTGCTGCTCAATGCAAAAAGTTCAATAAACCATATCCATCTAGTCTTAGGTTCCAGAAATAGAGGTCAATTATTCCCTTTCCCTGTAAGTCTAGGTCCTCCACCTCGACTTGGTACCCCTCCTCAGCTTGCGCTCGCTCACTCGCCCGCCCTCCCACACACATACACACACACACATACACACACACACACACACACACACACACACACACACACTACTAGTTGGTGTTCAAAGCGATCTGGGGCGCACGTGGGTGAGGAATGTAGAGACAGATGAGCTGCACGGGAGATGGGTAAGAGGACCAAAAAGAAATGAAGACAGAGAAGCAGAAGAACAAGAAAAACTGGATGCCCGATAAGAAAGGAGAGCGAAAGAGCAGAGTTGAGGAGTAGAAGCGTGGCAACGAACCGGCTACGGACCGCACCACTTAGCCCTGAGCGCCCGCGGGGCTCCCCCGGCCCTCCGCACCTCTCTCTCCCGCTCGCGGTGCCTACTGAGAACGGAAAAGACTGCGTTCCGCCGAGCTCAGGGGCCCACAAAGTGCGGAGCGGTGGCGCGCGAGAGCGAGGTAGAGGGCACTGTCTGCCCAGCTGAGCCCCGGGAGCCCCCGCCTGAGTGCCGCGACCCGCCCCCGCCTCGATCCCACCGGCTCCCACGCACCTCGGGCAGAGTAGGACCCACCTCGCTTACTGCGTCTCCATCGATTGCCTTGGCAGTGGCTGTAATCCATACAATTCAGGATGATGAGGGCAAAGGAGAAGAGGCGAAACTGCATCTGGGCGGTCGGGCGGGGGACAGGCGCCTCTCAAAGTCGGGGAACTGGAGAGCTCATCCAAGTAGCCGGCGCCCACCGCGCTGCTGGGGAAGATGCAAAGGGTGAGTGGCCACTAGCCCGGGGACCGCACTGGTCAGTTCTGCGCGGTCAGCATCTCTCAAGCCTTGAACCTGAGAGACGAGGAGACGTGGAGTGGAGAGCGCCCCGGGGAGACAACCGGCTCTTCGCGCGTCCCAATTTAAGAAGGGGAGGGAGGGGGACGCGAACCCACCGCCAGGCACGAGCTGCGGGGCAGTTTAACCCCGAGAGCACAGCTGCCGGCGATTTGGTGGGGAGGGTGATTTACAATCAGTGAATTCGCAATGTCTGCGGAGCTACAGGCTCCGACCCAGGGGAAAGGGCGTCGGGAGGCTGATCCCGGGAAAGGAAAGAGCTCCGCGGGAGCAGGGTTTAAAGAGCCCCCGCTGGCCTTTGGGTCCCTCGGTGGGGGTAAGCAAGCGCCTTGGCCGCGGTGGCCGGACGCGGGTCGCCTACCGCGGCACTTACGTCTCGGACGGTGCGGCTTGCCTAGGCGCGGCGCTCCATCCCGGGCTGGGGAAGCGAGGCGCCTCGCTAGCACGTGGGCTGGGGAAAAGTTTGCCGGGAGCCGCCGGGAGCGCCCGGCAGCTCCGGGATTCCGGCGGACGCCGCGGGCTCGCAGTGCGCCCACGGTCCGCTGGGCTGGCGGCGCTAGCGGGAGCGCGGCGGGGAGGGCGCGTCCGCAGCCTCGGGGATGCTGCGTCCCCACCGGTGAGTGCGGCGCTCGGGCGACCGGCACGACCGCTCTCTTTCTGGGTCCCTATCCAACTGGGCGGTTTCCTAGGCTCTACTCCACAGCCACTTCACATCAGGGATTTCTCCCTTTCCAAGCTGTGGGAGACAGAACGCTCCCGCGAGGCCGAAGGGATGTGGCGAGCGCACTTTCCGACGGAGATGCAGCCGGGCTGAGGCTCGGGATGCTTCTATAAGTAGGTGGTGCTGTGGTCCAAGGCATCCGTGTCAGGCTGCCTCGGAGTTCCTGGGTCCTAAAGCCAGAAACTCTCGGGTTTCCCTGTGGTCCTAAAGAGCGCTGACTGCCTCCAGCGAGCCCAACCCGAGGCAAATCCCCTCCGGGCTTTCCTGGAGTGCTTGGCTAAACTGAGGAGTGGCTAGGATGGGGGCGCCCCCTTACCTCGCTGCGCCAGGGAGCCTAGCTGTGTTCACCCCCAAGGCGTCTTTTTCGGGCGCTCGGGGGTCGTTTCCAACCTCTGCCCTGACCTTCCTGCAGGAGCATCTGACGGACTGATGGCTTCTCCTAAACCGTCCTTCCTGAGCTACCGGCCAGGACTGCTGATTCTGACCCGCTGAGTTTGAACTTGAGCCGCATCCCGAAAGCTACCCCATCTCTGCCACTTTTTAATTTACGTCTTCCTTTGTTTTATAGGACGATCTGTTAGCAGGCTGAAATTAAAACGTGCCTTCAGTGTACGGAGTGAAAGGGGTATTTCCAACAGCTTTCGCTTATCCCCAGAAGTGTTATTTCTTGACTTTGTTTCTTCTCCACAAAAACTTTAAAAACTTGTAGTCCTTTGCTTGCAGTACTCAAGAAATTGGGACCTTGTTTCTTTAAAGGAAAGTTCACTTTCCACTCAAGTATTTCTTAGTCATAATCCTCCTCTCTCCCTCCAGCCTCAAAGACTCCTGATTTAAACATCTAGTGCCTTAGGTTTGGAGAATACACTTGATGCTACTGATTTCATTCTGATGAAATCTTCGGTCCTGCCTTCATTGCTGTAGGAATGAATGTATTTACTCCTTAGGCAAAAGATAAGATTTTTTTTTTACTGCTAACCACGGCAGTATGAACGTTTGTAGATATGACCATATGCTAGAATTTTGTACTGCTTAAATTTCCTTTTCTATGCCTTCAGTTTCAGGAGATGTTCAGAAATTTAGAAACTTGAGACAATCATGTAGAAACAATAAGACTATTAGAAGAGTCCTGTTTATTAACGATTCCATTATTGCCTATCCATAACTTTTTTTTACAGACATCACTATTACATAACAACATTTATGCACTAAGAACTTCAGTGTTATTTCCTTTATGCATGCCTGAGAACATCCAAGTAAATCCGAGTTGAGGTCACTGGTCCCATTTCCTAGATAAGAAAATTCAGCCCCTGAGACTGGCCCGCAGGGCACAAATAGAGTTGACAAAACACATGCAGGAACAGTGGATCTGTTTCTCAGCTTTCAGTCTTTGATTTTTATCACAGAATTGGAAGCAATTGGAAACATTTAGGCTAAGGGAGTGGCCCAGCATCTAGCATGATGGCTTGATATTCCAGTAGAAATTCCTCCACCATCATAGATACCACACACCAAATTTATTGCACTTCTAAAGAAGTTAAATGCATAGGAGAATAAAGACTTCTCTAAGTTCCCTGCCTTTTTATATAGCTTTGAGACCCATTCAAGATCCGTGGTTATCATTATCTTTCAAAATATTTAAGGGCAAATAGAGCACAAAACCAAGTAGATCTAACTCCACCATTAACCACCTAGGTCACATTCGGCAATTTGCTTGATCTTAGCTTCCTTGACAGTATTGTTAGGAAATAGAATAAGATCTCTTTCATCTCTGCCATGTTCTGGTTCACAATTTTCTATTTCTATCAAGAAGTTTGTTTTTATAGGGTCTAACCAGTATGATGACAGACTCATCATTGGTCTGTCTCTGCTTTTTTAAAGGATACCACTGAACCTCAAAAATCAGTCACATTTATTTTGGGGGGGTACTTAGAGTCTCACACTTAATCGCTTTGGGGCTACTCTGTTGATAATGCAGACTTTTTTCTTCTTTGCCATTCACTGAATATTTTTCCTGATTTCAAGAACCCAGGAATGTTCTTGCTACTAAAAAATACAACCCTAGCAGATCCTAAACTATCATTAACTTTAATCCCATATTTCTGCTTCCTTTCATTTCTAAACTCTGAATGTGTTGTTGTTGAGCCTCACAGCTCAGTTTCTCCATCTTGGAGACTCAATGGACTTTTTCTTCAAACTGAGTTTAGATGGTGGTTTCATTAAACTAGCTTTATAAATAGATATGTGCCTGGTGTCTGTTTACAGAGAAACATACTGGTGAGATTGACTTCATACCACTCATTGGTGATAGAGAAGGTCAAGTGAGGGGAATGATACTATAGATGGAAGGCAAATTGTGTACTTTACTTTTGTCACTTATAATTCATTGATATAGCTAAAATTCAATCCTCAATAAAGAAGATACCATGAATGGGCTCTCCCTTAGCAAGCCAATTCTCCTCCTCAGAGACAACCAGTTATTTGTGTATAACTCTCCAGATTTTGAGTATACTTCCAGAGATACATTGTGCTTATCAAGAAAATGGGTGTATGTGTATGTACACATACTATATGTACTATATTCTTCCCCCTTTTATGCAACTAGTAGAATACTGTATTCACTGATCTGCACCTCGATTTTTTTTCATGCGTTTTAAAGTTCATTTGGTATCAGCTCATAAAAAAACTTTCTTGTTCTTTTTATATAATCACAGATCATTTCATTGTATGGTTGTATTTAGCCAGCTCCCTACCAATAACATTTAGATCGTCTTCATCTTTTTCTGTTATAAGCAATGTTTCCATTAGCCTTTTCATGGTTCATTTTACCGTTGCATTATAAATTCCTAAAAGTAGAAAAGTTGGATCAAACAGTTGGATATGTGTGTATGTGTGCATTCTTAAAATTACTTCCCACAGAGGTTCTATCAAATTGCAATGTATAAAAGTGTCCATCTCCTTATATACTGGCCAACATGTTCTGATCTTTGACACTCCTGGGCAAACAGTGGTACCAGTAGTTTCCATTTTTATTTCTTTTAAATAATATTATATGTTTTTAATATGCTCAAACTATTTAATTTTCCTTTTCCATGAACTATCCAAAGATTTCATTTACCTTGTTTTCTACGTTCTTGGTCATTTAGGTCATTTATTTTTTCTTTGTAGAATCTATCTATCTACCTATCTATTCACACACATAATATGTGTATATATATGTATATACATATATATACATGTATACATATGTATATATGTACATATATACATATGTACATATATGTACATATACACATATGTGTATATATACACGTATATAATATCTTGATTTTTGTTGCAAATATTGTCTCAAGTTTGTGATTTTTCTCTTAACTCTTTTTTTTTGTTTTTCTTTGTATTTTAGAGAGAAAGAGAGTGAGAGTTGAGGAGAGGGGCCATGGGAGAAAGAGAGAGAGAGAGGGAGAGAGAGAGAGAGAGAGAGAGAGAGAGAGAGAGAGAGAGAGAATCCCAAGCAGGCACCACTTCCAGTGTGGAACCCAATGAGGGGCTCAATCACATGACCCTGGGATCATGACCTGAGCGGAAATCAAGAGTCAGCCACTCGACTGACTGAGCCACCCAGGTGCCCCTTAACTTTGTTTTAATGTATACAATTACTGTACTGCAAATTTTAAAATACTTTTATGTAGTTAAATTTCTCAGTGTTCTCTTGTATAGACTTCTGTTTGTGTCATACTTGTAAAAGCTCTTTCCCATGCCATTCTTTTTAAATTTTCATTTGGGAGTTTACTACTATATATTTTTTATGTTAAAAACCATAAGACATTAGTGATTTTATGATGTAGCTACATTATAGCAGATTTAAAATTTTCTGACCCTTATATTCACAGATTTAGTTGACTTTGGCTGTCTCATTTTCATTAGCTAATTGCCTTAGAGTTCTCTTATGTTTTATGTTAGCAGATATTCATATTCTCACATTTAAAGTTTCCCAAATTTTCTTATTCATTGTTGAAATTTGTTGATGTTGTACTCTCCCTTCCAGTCTAGAATTTATTCATTAATTAGCTCAAAACAAATTATGGCATTTTTGCCACTGTATTAGTATTGAGAGTATAATGTTTTCCTCTTAAATATAAGTTGAGTGTTTATTTTGCTAGTTGCATGTGATAGCCTATGTTCATTTATATTTTGTATGAAATAATTAAATTGATTAATATGAAAGATCTTCAACAAGGTCACTGACCAGTCCTTATCCAGGCTAATTTGTTATTTTTAAAAGCCACACTATAATCACTTATTTAACATTTGAAAAATGTGTAAATATTTGACTTCTCCAAATGTTAATACTATGTTCTGCCACTTGAGAACTCTTCTGTAGACTGATGTGATAAGGCTTTTTTTCTCATTTTGCTCTCCACCCTCATGGAATAGATCCAGGAGGCTCTCTTCAAAGGAAGTCCAACTCAGACCAGCTCATAAGAGAAATCTCAAGATTTGACCTGAAGGTTTACAATTATTTCCTTTTACTTAATCTTGTGTGCTCTGAACTCTTTTGAACTAAAGCAATATGTGTCATTTCCATTCTTTTCTCTGTGAATGTGGTTGCTGGAAGGAAGTGTTACTACACTTGGTCAATGACAAGAGAAACAGAATGATTCTCAGCCCTTTTAAGACTTAGACTCAGTTTCATAAATATAAAGAGAACTTTTTCTCTGATATGCAATTAGCCATGCTAATTGAGATAATAGAACAGGTAATCCCTAAGAGCAGGAAATACCCTCTCCAGAACTTTTTTTCACTATTAGTATCCAAAATAGATATGCCTCTGCTAAGCAATTGGTCTTTAACTTACAATTATAATGAATTGTGTAACAGCTCAAGAGCAAATTTGTGGCTTACCCTCAGCAAGTATACAAGATAGGCAGGCACTTTATCCACTCTTCTCATTTCTTGCTCCATTTTATGTTTCTAGCCTTATTTTCACTTTGCTGTGTTTTTCTCACTTAATGTATTTACTTTGCAGTATTATATGCATCTTTATAAGCCATTTTAACTTTGAAACAATACAGAAAACTTAAAAATAATAATACACACATTATATACATAATAATACAAAAAATATATATATACAGATCAGAGAACCAACATGAGGGTTCTTCTAGTTGCTGAGTATGACTACTCTAACTATTCACTCCAGAACAGAAAATAACCATGGTGTGAATTTGGAGACCCACTAGTCCCACTGAGAGATGGACCCAAGCCAAAATGCCATTAATTACCCAGTCTTCATAAGGCCCCTTTCTTGACATGTTATGTATTAATAATTTAATGTTAGTCCCCAAAAGTCTGGCTATGTCTACTTACTTAAAACACAGTCATCTGAGTAAATGACCCAAGGTCCTGTTGGGGAAGGCCAGGAAAAAGACTTAAAGTGAGGGTCCTTGCTCAGGAACTGACCTCCTCCTCATTTAAAGAGCTCTAGGGCTGTGAACCAGCTCAAGTCTGGGATTGGTTAAGAGGCTGTGATTCTGTATTGTGGTAACTCAAGTTACATTTCTGTAAGCGAGACCTAAAGGTTTTCTGTTATACAAATCAAGTAAGACTTTATGAGGCTGCCCATCTATTTCAGTCCTAGGGAAAAAGTAAGTTATAAATACCAGCTACCATCATATGACTAGTTGCAGAAACAGATAATAAGTATTTCTTCCTTGGATTTGATATAAATATCAAATATCAATATTCTGTCCTCTCCCCTTCCTCTACTAATGTAAGATGTGTAAATTGTAGTTAACCTTACATCACAGTATTAAACCACAACATATGACATAGTGAGTGTGACTCAGCTAAAAGATTGAATATCACCCCAAGATGAATAAAAGAACATGTGAGACTTTGTGGATTCTCTTTTGGAAAGAAGGTCAATATGTTTCTGAGTCGATAGGTACACCATGTTCTGTGGAAGTATCAGTTTGCTTTTGTTTTTATCTGGCAGTTAAATGTGGTTAACAGAGGTGTGTATGCGATGCTAGATTGTCAAGAGGA
Organism: Puma concolor; assembly: GCF_028749965.1. Classification (NCBI taxonomy): domain Eukaryota; kingdom Metazoa; phylum Chordata; class Mammalia; order Carnivora; family Felidae; genus Puma; species Puma concolor. Next base: position 30,528,657 of record NC_141684.1, on the reverse strand, counting down.
TGGACTGTTGTAGTTTGTACTTATCCCTGGGTTAATTTGGGAACTGTATTTTCCAAATCCCCTGCCATGTAATGATTTGGGAGTTAGAGCTGGCTAAAACAGGCATTTACATGAGATGTGTGGGGACAGAAATAGTGGTCAAGAATTTCTGAAGGCCTTTGTGTAGTAGATGTGCTGATGGACAGAGCCTGAGGTACACAGTGGGTACCAGCCTGAAATTCACTCTTTTCTACATATAGCCCTTCTTCCTGATTGGTGGCCCTGCTGACCTAGAGACCCCAGGCCTGTGACTAGACAACTAGCTGTAGAGACAATAGATTTCCAGAAACCTCTCCACAAATTCTCCCTTTGCTGTGGCACTATGGTGGTTAGGATGCTTGGCTTTTCAGACACATTAGTGACTCCTCTGATTCTCCAATTCCCCTTCCAGATGTTTATTTTCTCAGCTTCGTTCACAATTCTGTGAGATCTAATTCCTATAATAACTCGATCTACAACACCTAGTGAATCTGCTATCCTGACTGAATCATGACTGTTATAAAATCTACAGATTTTCCATGATAAAAATAAAGAGAACTTATTCCCTTTTCCTCCTGCTTCTTCCCTACACTCCATCCCCTCATCTTTCACATATGGTTAGCTCAATATTGAGTGGTTATGTTATTCTGACTGATGTTATTCAGAGTCATGTCATGTAGTAAACTGTAACTACTGTGACTTTCCTATGTAACTTTTTGTTTTCTCTGGAATTATCATTACCTTGTTTTCTGTATTCTGTGACTTACCAGAAATTCAATCCAAACATTCTTCTGGTGTTCTTAATCACCTCTTAATATGTTTATTCATACCAAGTAGACCATCAATTTCATCTACTTAAAGTTCCTCTTGAAGGCTCTGGCATGCTTCAGCTGAACTGGTTACCCTTTGGGTTGTCATTCTGGAATGTCCCTTCACTATCTTCCTGGGAATTCCCTTTCCCTCTCACCTCTGGCGGATTTTCTGTTTCCTGCATCCCACATCTTCCCCTTTCCAAGTGAACCTTCACTATGGTGAAGGACGTTCTCCAAGACTTTCTTGAAAAATTTTGTGTAGTAGTAAATTTGGGGGGAATTTGTGTTTCTAAAAATGTCCCTATTCTACCCTCACAACTGATTACTTAGCTGAATATAAAATTATATATTGAGATTTTTTTTTTTAGTAATATGGAGACATTACTCTGCTGTATTTTACCCTCCAATATTACATTTGAGAAGGCCAAAGCCATTCTAATCGCTGATTCTTTTTTATGTTCCTGTCTGGAGCCCAGTCCCAGAAGCTTTAGCCTACAATTTCACTGTCAGTACTGTGTTGTGGATCTTTTTTCATTGCTCTTGTTGGAAGTTTGGTGGCCCTTTAAACCTGCAAATTCATGTCCTTCCATTCTGTACCTGTGCTTTGGTGATTTTGTGGATGATCTCTCTCCCCCCACACACATTTTCTTTTCTCCTTTTTTTCTGGAAGAACTGTTGTTCAAATATTGAACATAAGAGTTGTCTTTTAAATTTCCTATATTACCTCTCCTATTTTTCATCTCTGTCTTTTTTTCTCTACTTTCTGAAATTTGCCCTCAACTTTGTCATCCAAGTCATATAAAGAATTCTCCATCACCCTTTTCATTCATTTAATTATAAGAGCTCTCTTTCTCTTTTTAACTTTTTCTTTATAGCACATGATCTTGTTTATTCCAGTTGTGGCCTTTATCTTTTTATCTTTAAGGATTTTCTTGATATTTGATAATTATTGGCTATTTGCTTGTATTTTTTTCTCAAATTTTTACTTAAATTCGAGTTAGTTAATATACAGTGCAATATTGGTTTTGTTTGCTTCTATTTTAAAATGATAGATTAAAAAACTGATTTTTAAAAACTTATCATTTGGGGGTGCCTGGGTGGCTCAGTCGGTTAAGCGTCCAGCTTTAGCTCAGGTCATGATCTACTGGTTTGGTCTGTGAGTTCAAGGCCTATATTGGACTCTGTGCTGACAGCTCAGATCCTGGAGCCTGCGTCAGATTCTATGTCTCCTTCTCTCTCTGCCCCTCTCCTGCTCATGCTCTGTCTCTCTCCCCAAAATAAATAAACATTAAAAAAAAAACCTTATCATTTGGGTGATACTTGTCAACTTGAAAATTATTATAAAAATGGACCATAAATAAACTGAGGCATTTATTGAGAGAAATCAAAATATAATTTCTTTGATTATTCTAACTAGGGTTGGTCATATTTCCCAGAGAAAAGTTTCCTAATATTCTGCTAAGAGGGAGGGTTGGGGGTTAGGAAATTGTTGTCTTTTATGCCTCATTTCTTTGAGAATTGTTTCCTCTTTTGAAAAAAAAATTTACTTTAGATTGTGTAAGGTTTCAGGAGAGTACAAAATTAAAGACAAAAGTGTTCTATTGTTGGGGTGCTTGGGTGTCTCAGTTGGTTAGGCCTCCAATCTCAGGGTCATGAGTTCAAGCCCTGCATTGGGCTCCACACTGGGCATGAAGCTACAAGGAAGGAAGGAAGGAAGGAAGGAAGGAAGGAAGGAAGGAAGGAAGGAGGGAGGGAGGGAGGGAGGGAGGGAGGGAGGAAGGAAGGAAGGAAGGAAGGAAGGAAGGAAGGAAGGAAGGAAGAGGGAGGGGGGAGGGAGGGAGGGAGGAAGGAGGGAAAGAAGGAAGGAAGGAAGGAAGGAAGGAAGGAAGGAAGGAAGGAAGGAAGGAAGAGGGAGGGAGGAAGGAAGGAAGGAAGGAAGGAAGGAAGGAAGGAAGGAAGGATGGAAGGAAGGAAGAGGAAGGGGAGGGGGAGGGAAGGGGAAGAGAAAGGAAAGGAAAGGAAAGGAAGAAGAAAAGGGTTCTATTGTAATTTGTCTTCATATGTTCTTTTATTCATTCAACAAATAATTATTGAAGTCCTATATATTAACATTGTTATGGGTGCTGAGGATAGAGTGGTGAGCAAGGAAGACAGGACCATCGCCCTTATGGAGCCTATATACACGCATACACACACACACACACATACACACACACACACATATATACTACTTGGAAGAGATAAACAATAAAAAGTAAATAAATAAACAAGTGATTGTCTTTGCTTCCTAAAGTGTTTATTTTTGTGCATTTTATTTCAGTGTAATTTCAAAAAAACCCAGATACCCTTTTCCAAGTATTAGCAATGTTTAAATTTTACTGCATCTGTTTTATCATTCACTTTATCTCTATAGCCTTATGTATTTTTTCTTTTTCTTTTTTTAATGTTTATTTTATTTTTGAGACAGAGAGAGACAGAGCATGAGAAGGGGAGGGGCAGAGAGAGAGGGAGACCCAGAATCCAAAGCAGGCTCCAGGCTCTGAACTGTCAGCACGGCCAGACATGGGGTTCGAACTTACCAACCGTGAGATCATGACCTGAGCCGAAGTCAGACATTTAACTGACTGAGCCACCCAGGCACCCCAACCTTATGTATTTTTTCTAAACCAACGATGAGCAAGTTTTAAATATACCCTGTTATTCCTAAATACTCCAGCGTATACTTCCTGAGAGTAAGAACATCCACTTATATAACCTCAACATTATCAAAATTAGGAAAGCTGACATGGATATAGTATCATTATCTCATTCACAGCCTATATTCAAATGTTCTCAGTAGTCTAATATGCCCTTTACAGCTACTTGTCCTCCAGGCCAGGAGGAATCCAGGATCACATATGACATTTAGTTGTCATGCGCCATTGTCCTCTTTAACCTGAAACTTTTTTTTAGTTTATCTTTGTCATCTGTGGCCTAGACATTTTGAAGATAAAATGAACACAGTCATTTTTTTTTAACATCCTTTAGCTTAGATTTTTCTGGTACTCCTTCACAACTAGATTAAGCTTATGCCTTTATTAGGAGGAATAAGATGATATTGATGCTGTGACCTTATCAGGGCATCATATCAAGAGGAACATGATACTAATCTGTCCCATTACCCATTGCTTGGTTAAGATATTATGTGTCAGGATCTTACATGGAAAAGTCACTATTTTTCCTTTTGATGTTCACAATTATTTTATGGAAAACCCTGGCACTATTGTAAATATTTTTTCCCTCATCAAACTTTCACTATCTACTTTGATCATCTATCTAATGATTCTTGTTCAAATCAATTATCCTCTGACAGTTGCTAAATGGCAACTTTCAAAATGCATTATTTATTCCACATTTATTAGTTGTTTGTCTATTATAAGAGAAAACTTTCTCTTCTCCCTGATCAACTGATTGATATCAGTATGGACCCATGGATTCTTATTTTGTTCAATGGGTTATTTGTGTTAACTGTATTTATTTTGATTCTCAGTTTGTCCCAGATTTGGCCTCTGGGAGAATCTTAAGCTGGGTTCTGTGTCCTTTTCACATGTTCCAAACATTCTTTAAGTATTTTTCAATTTCAGCACAACCATAACTTCCAGACTTATCTTGTGTTTTCCATATTCCAGCCCTGCAATGAACCTTTTCTCCAAAGCTCTGGTTCTATTTACTAGAGAATTCTGTTTGGAAACCAAGACTTGGGTGTGGATTTACACAACGCCAGGAGTGTCATAGCTTCTAGTTTTTCTCAGCATCAGAGTTAAAACCATGAGTGAGTTCTTATGTACACTCTCATTCCAATCCAACAACACAATTTATTCTAGCCTTCCCCCTTTCCTTGTTTGTAACTTGCTCTGCAACAGTGATAAATATAAATTAGATGGGGCGCCTGGGTGGCGCAGTCGGTTAAGCGTCCGACTTCAGCCAGGTCACGATCTCGCGGTCCGTGAGTTCGAGCCCCGCGTCAGGCTCTGGGCTGATGGCTCAGAGCCTGGAGCCTGTTTCCGATTCTGTGTCTCCCTCTCTCTCTGCCCCTCCCCCGTTCATGCTCTGTCTCTCTCTGTCCCAAAAATAAATAAACGTTGAAAAAAAAATTAAAAAAAAAATTAGAAATAAACACAAAAGCAATTACTGCTGTTGTGTGAGTATTAAGAAAACTTTACAGAGATGATATAAGATCATGGTTTTGAAGACTGAATAGGATTTTATCAGGGAAGCAACAAAAAGCATTTAAATCAAAAGTGATAGAAAGCAAGTAAACAGAGATATAAAGGGAAATAGTTGTCTACTAAGCCAAGGTGCTAATGGGGTGGGGCATGGACGGAGGGACAGAAGATGAGGGTTTAAACTGGCAAAGTGATGGGGCACTGGGTGGCTCAGTCGCCTGGACATCTGACTTTGGCTCAGGTCATGATCTCACGGTTCGTGGGTTCAAACCCCATGTCGGGCTCTGTGCTGACAGCTCAGAGCCTAGAGCCTGATTCGGATTCTAGGTCTCCCTCTCTCTCTGCCCCTCCCCTGCTCACACTCTGTCTCTCTCTCTCTCTCAAAAATAAATAAAAATTAAAAAAAAATTTTTTAACCGGCAAAGTGAATTGTAGACAGATTATAGGCGAATAGGCTTTGATGGTAACAAAAAGGAATTTTCAATATGAATTGAGGACTTTTTTTTTAAGTAGGAGGTGTAACATATTCAATTCTACCTTAGGAAAATAATTATTTCAGTGATACTGAAAACGCATTAGAGGGAAACCAGTTCAGAAATTAATCATATACATGCTTTATTATATGTCGTATATGACTATATTTTGTATGATCTATTTATACACACACAGTTGATTTTCGTGGTGATTGTGTTCTATAAAGTAGCCATGAATTCTAAACAATTGTTCCTAGGAGAAAAACAGTGTTAGGTTCCTGTAAGCCTATGTTCACATTTTATTGACCAAACAATACACAACCTTGTTTTAAGTGTGTTTCTGTTTAAAGAAATTTTATTTAATATATACTGTTAATTCACTAACATCAAATTCACAGCAATAGCATTATAACTCACACCTGAATGAAGTTTAATTAACACATGTATTTTCTCCATAAGGCACATTACAGCCTTCCTACACCAGGGAACACTAGATTCAACTATATGCTTGGGGCCCATTATAAAAATCACCAACAGAAAATCCCCCAAGTATAAAAAAATCCAGTACTAAATAGGTTGCAAAAAAGGACACTTGTTCATAGTCAGAGAACTGAAACAAGAAGACAAACTATCACTTTGTTGAACCTCTGCTGGAAACATGCATGTCAGGCAATTTAAATTTTTTGCCACTCTGTGCATATCCAGGAATATGAAACTGCCGTAAATATTGATTTGGGGGTTATAAATAAATGTTAGTGAGTAGGCAGATTTGCAAATAGAGAATCTATAAACAGTGATTATCATCCATATTATGTATGAAACTAGATCAGTACAATATTGGTGGAAATGAAAAGGAAGGATTGATCGCTTAAATGTAGGAATAGGGATGGGGCACCTGGGTGGCTCAGTTGGTTAAGCATCCGACTTCAGCTCAGGTCATGATCTTGTGGTTTGTGAGTTCGAGCCCCACGTCGGTCTCGGAGCCTGGAACCTGCTTCGGATTCTGTGTCTCCTTCTCTCTCTGCCCTTCCCCCACTTGTGCTCTGTCTGTATCAAAAATAAGTAGATGTAAAAAAAAAAAATTAATGTAGGAATAGGGAGAGGTAGAAGGCAAGGATGATGCTGGAGTTTCTATTTAGGAAGACTGGGTAAATGTTAACAATATTACCAAAAATATAATCCCAGAAAAGAGACTGGAGGAGAAAGAATACAATATTGGAAATGCAGAATTTTATTATTTATTTATTTAATGTTTATTTTTGAGAGGGGGGGAGGGGCAGAGAGGGGGGAGACACGGAATCCGAAGTGGGCCCCAGGCTCTGATCTGTTAACACAGAGTCTGATGCAGGCCTCACACTCATGAACTGTGAGATCATGACCTGAGCTGAAGTTGGACACTTCACTGAGCCACCCAGGTGCCCCAGAAATGCAGAATTTTAAAACATGGACAACATCCTGGTAGAGCTAGCAGGTAATCAGTGATGACACAGACTTGGAACACCTTACAAAGGCCAGAGCTAGAGATAAAATTTGATTATCAGGTACACATAGAATACAACTGAAGCCAAAGGAATAGTAGAGATTTCCAGGGTAAGGAGGCAAAAATCCAACAAGACAAACCTTGAAAAAAATATAAAATTTAAGGTATGTAAAAGAAGAGAACCAACAAACAAGCCAAGGAGGAAACTGGTGGGAGGAGGGGCAGGAATCAAATCTAAGGGGATTACAAGAAAAATAACAAGGCTAGTAAATGTTCCCTTAGGAGGACAAGAAGTAAAGGAAATATGCATGCAAACATGTATGTAATACAATTGTAAATAGGCAAATATTTGAGTATTTGGTACCCCTAACCTGTGTCACACTATAATTTTTATCATGCTTTCAGATGGTAGACATAATTTAAAATTAGAAAGATAGATATCCCAAAAGTACACCAGAGTCCAAATGGACCAAGATGACAGTATTTTGGAGAAATCAGAAGGACTCTATACCATTAATTTCAAGACAGAGATATAAAGACGTTCATCAAAGATCATGAGAAGTTGATCCATGACATCACATCAAAAAATATTGGTTTGGTTACCCCGGTCCAGTAATATAGGTATGGTAACCCCAGTCTATCCACAAGCAGAACACAATAAAAAAAAAAAAAATAGGACAGAAAAGTGGGAGAGCACACAACAGAAAGAAAGGATCAGGAATGATGAAGCATAGACCAGGGTTTTCAGAGAGAAGACTTACTGTTCCCAGGAATGGCAGGCTACATTATTTGAACCAACTCTTCTGCTGAAAACAACTAAAAAATGCTGAAAATAATAAACATCATTCCAACAGCCACAAAGAGCTAACAAGATAGTAAGGAATAACAGGCCAAAGAACCCAGGATGTTAAGTGAGCACAAAAACCACTTTCATCCTGAGGCTATTTACCCAACATAAAAATGTGAATTTCCATTTTCTCCGGAAAGGGAGGGTTTCTTGTGGAAAGAGAAATAGAAATTCAAATCGAAGATAGATACTAATTGAGGAATTAAATAGGAGACCCTTCTCACAATAACCTGGTACCCCAGCTTAGAGTCAGGGTGGTTCAGTAGTAAACCAGCCCTCACCACCTCTTGCATCCCAGATTTACATCACCTGGGTGGTCTAGGGACACTCAAGCATTGAAATAAAATTAAGGTGGTCCTGGACTGATAGTCTCCACAGGTGCTGACAGAAGCAAATTCCAAAATTGCCTAGGAATAAAGTGCCTTCATCCTGAATTCACATTAGTCCCACAAATAATTTTTCAAATACAATAACCAGCACAGAGTAAAAAATAAGCAGACACACACAAGAGTCACAGTGGACAAGAAACAACAGACAACATAAAGAGACCCACAAAGACTACAAATATCATTATAATCAGACAAACCATAAAATAGCTATGCTTTAATGTGTTTCAAGGAAAAAAAGAAGCTTCACAATATCTGCAGGGAATATGATTGACAATGAGTGAAATAGACAGAAAAGGCTAAGGACAGTAAAGTTTGGGTAGAAAAGAACAGATTCACTTTGCATCCATACATGCCTATATAATGAATAAAATCAGTAACCACACCATCATATTCATCACAGTGCATTCTTAAGCCTATACTATGTAGCAGATATCTGTCATTTTTGCAAGTCTGTTTTCCATTCTCAAACAGCAACCTTATTTTCTTTAGTTACACACATTCTCTGTACATTTACAAGGAAGTCTCACTTTCCTTCAGCCCCCAAGAGCAGTAGGTAACGTGACCTCTGCCTGACCATTTGAAGCATTCCATTTCCCTACTTACTGTAATTGATTCAGGATCAGGACAGCTTTCCAGGTCAGACCAATGACAGGAGAATCTTTGCTGGAAATGCTAAGGTTGAGAAACTGGTAGGCGGTGAGTCTGTAAGGCCATCTTGGAGTCATGAGGGAAGAGCATGCTTGCAAATAAAGCCAACACCAAGAAAAGAAAAGCCAAGGAAAAGAAATAGATTCTAGAGGACATCTTTTAAATACCTAGATTCTGGAGTGCCTGGGTGGCTCAGTTGGTTAAGTGTCCTACTCTTGGATTTGGCCCAGGTCATGATTTCATGGTACATGGGTTTGAGCCCATGTCAGTCTCTGTGCTGTCAGCATGGATCCTACTTGGGATTCTCTCTCCCTCCCTCTCTGCCTCTCTCTCTCTCTCTCTCAAAATAAATAAATAAACTTAAAAAAATACCTATATTATATGCCCATAGGCTTGATACTTTTCCATTTTAAAAGGCAGTACATTTCCTTTTTCGGCTTAAGCCAGTTTGAATTGGGTTTCTGTAACTTGGAAATAGAGTCCTGGTAATATAGGAACTAGATTCAGAGCCCTGGTCTAATCACCAACAATAAAATATCTGAGACAGAGAGAAAGAGTCAGCTAATGAAAGAAGAGAAATTTTCTAGAGAGGGAATGATTTAAAAATTCAGATAGGGGCGCCTGGGTGGCGCAGTCGGTTAAGCGTCCGACTTCAGCCAGGTCACGATCTCGCGGTCCGTGAGTTCGAGCCCCGCGTCAGGCTCTGGGCTGATGGCTCAGAGCCTGGAGCCTGTTTCCGATTCTGTGTCTCCCTCTCTCTCTGCCCCTCCCCCGTTCATGCTCTGTCTCTCTCTGTCCCAAAAAAAAAAAAAAAAAAAAAAAAAAAATTCAGATAATGAGACTGATCTATTGCCAACCCATCCTAAAAACAATCTCCTCCTGCTGAATTTCCATAATACTTTATAATTACCTTTTTCTGGCATTTAAAACATGTCACCTTATATTGTCTCTAACTTTGTATATCCCTTTCTCTCCTGCAAATATGCATACCCTAGGGAACAAATAATCATAGGATTTCAGAGTTAGAAAGTACCTTGGACAGACTTAATAGAATTTTCTTATTTCATAAATTGAGCTAGGGACCATGTCTGTTTCATCTTAGTATCCTAGATGTATTTAGGAAGTAATATTAATTGAAAGAATGAGTTGATTAAATTAAAAGAGAAAAGAGAATAGGAGAGAAGAGAAATTAAGAAAATGTGAGAGATATAATAAATAAAATATATGTATTTGGGGAAGGGGAGAAGAGGAGAGGTTGGAAGACAAAGAAGGAAAGAAAAAAAGAATAAGCGAAGGTAGAAGAAATTAGGAATATTGAGCAATATTTGTATGAGTCTCCAGTTGTGAGCTATATCATAATGCTTTTCTTTTAGAACTTTGACCCTTCTAAATTTTCTCTGCTCATGCAAATAATAAAAGGTATATTTTTTTTAGTATCCTGAGTGCACATCAAACAACAGGAGGAAGGAACTCTGGATGTGTTCTTCGGGGCTGGGACAGTCCTGATTTAAATCGTGGAAGTAGGATGGAGACTAGAAGCTTCCTAGACTGACTGGTGATGGGTTTATAGAACTTCTTCATGATCATTCTGGTGGATTGCATTGTGACTTTCAATTATTTCTTTCCTGTTTCCTTTAGGATAATTATTCATCTTACCCATTACCATGGAAACTGCAATGACTTCTTGTGGGAGAAATATACCTCCGTGTGCCAACTGATATCGGTCTTAGTCATGTGACTTGCTTTAGTCAAAAGCATGTGTGACTCATGCCACATCCAAGCAGAAGCTTTAAGAGCCATGATGAGTGTCTCTTGCTCTTTTTCTTTAGGCCTGAAAAAGACATGTTTCAAATAAAAGCTGCTCCTTTATCTGGATCCTGGAATAAGAGGATAACACAGAGCCACAGCTGATCCTCAGACACTTTTGTTATTCTAAATTACTGAGATTTACGAATCATTTGTTACCAAAGCATAGCTGACTTATACATCAATAAATTGCTTTTGATGCACAAACAGCAATATTTTTAAATGTAAATTCCTGGGTTACTTTGTTTTCAGGACTATGTGCTCTAAGATAAAACTGATTCAGAAAAAAGAATGCTGTTTGAAATATAATTTTGTCTATGTTTATAAACCTTTTTGATTTCTCAATACCTATGCTGTACATGAAAGAGACTTCAAAAATAGATCCAAAATCTGTATAATCACAGATCCACATGTCTGAGAGGGCAATAAAAGAAAATCACCATAAGTCCTCCCAGCAGAAACAGATTGCTTTGTTCTCATGCAGGAAAAATGGACTTTACTTTTAAATGTTAAAAAAAAAATTATAAGGCAGTCTGTGTGTATAGGGAAGACCACCCCTTTCTTCACCACTACCACCATAAAAATATTTACAGACTATAAATATCTTGGTTTCAGGACCCAACTGGTCATCTGATAGCTCAGTAATAGTCTCGGTGCAGAAAGAAAAATATGTTTCTTGGTTTTAGAGGAAGGAAAAGGAAAACAAGTCCAATAGTTGCATTTTTTAATTCCAATCTGCAAAGGAAATGTTTTCTTTCATGAAAAACCAGTGAAGCAAGACTCCCCTGAATTTTTATATAAATCTTAAAAAAATAAAGCAATGTACTATAGGGTAATACCACTTGAGAAAAGGTAGGTTTTTCATTTTAAAGGCTGATAATAATAAGCAGGAGTGCTACCAGAAGTATAGTATGTATGTGAAAATGTATAGCTTTAGCCAACCTGTTACATACCCCTCCTCCTCAAACAATCAAAATTGCTTTTCCTTTATATCTAAAAAAGAATAAATTTCATTTTTACCCTTTCCTTTCAAATAAATGAATGAATGAATGAATAAAAAAACTGGAGGAAAGATTAAGAGATGGCTTTTATAAGTCATTGGAGTTTGAGTTTCAGAAACATTTTTCTACCTTTTTTTCCAAAAGGCTAGATACACATAAAAATAATAAGAAAAATATGCTGTTCACTGCATCCTGAATCCTCATCTTTCAAACTGGACCTATTTGCGAGTGTCAGTTAGATTTGCCAACTGTAGAAGCTGCATTCCTGCTGGAAAGTCCTAGTGTAAGAAGATTGTATTTCTTCTGGAGCACACCCATTGCAATTTGCTAATATTCTTAAGGTGAGAGGTCCAATTCCGTTTGCCAACTGCACCCACCAAGTTGGTTTTGGAAGATGTTGACTGTTGGGTGTTCAGGAAGAGGTTTTTTAGATTCCAAATGTTTCCTATTTGTTTGTTTTGTTTTTTTTTTTTTAAATACTCATCCATCAAATACGTGGGTTAGATTTCCTTTCCTGTTTGGGAAAGAATCTGTTCTTTCCCCCTTTTTGGTGGCAATTCATTATTTTTACAAGATTAATCACTGGGCCATAAATCTCATGTGTCTAAGGTACTTGGCCTGCTCTTTGCTGCATCACTATAAAATATTAGTAAATCTAATATAACAGATTGTGTCATCCAATGTATGCAGTTTTGAAAGGGGAAGCCAAATGAAATTAAATTGAATTGGCTGACTTCTAAGAACCAGAGAGCTGTATGAGGTAGTTTGGACTGAGTACAATCTCAGCCTACCTCCATTCTGCTCTTCCTCCTTAAGAAACAACTTCTTTAATTGTGAGCCCACGACTGTTGAAAGATTGGTCTTTGTTGACTATGAAGGGCCATTATGCAGCCTAATGAACTGGAATTTGGAATCTTCCATTGCTTTTCCCTCCACCTCTCATTGCACAAACGGTTGTATCAGCTTTGCCCTCCAGTACAGCTGCTCTGTGGGTGTGCATTCTGTCCAGCTCCAAGCAAACAGCTTCCCATCAGGTCCAATCAGACTTCTCACAATATTTTAAGAACAGAAAGTATCCCCTTCTTCCTTGTGTGCCCCTTTTCACCCAGACCATCATCTGGTGCAGAGGTTACAAACTCAAGCAGCTACTCAGGATAAGTAGTTAACATAAATGAGTAAAATGAGCAGGTGGGGACAATGGAGAATTACAGATTATATGTCCCATCCAGAGAAGGCATTCACCACTGAGTTCTGGCCAAATTTTTTCATGTAAGCATTTGAACTTGTAAGGCCAAGTCTTTTCTTTTTTCAAGAAAAATGGTGTCTCAGTCAAGATTCAATCGAGGAAACTATGCAAATCAAATTTTTATGACATATCCCAATTTCCACAGGTAACTAACTAACTTAAATTTGTAAACATATACATGTATATGCACATTGTTTACTGAATCAAGACTGTGGATCTTGGGGCGCCTGGGTGGCTCAGTTGCTTAAGCTCCTGGCTTCAGCTCAGGTCATGATCTCGAAGCATGTAGGTTTGAGTCCCACATCAGGCTCTGCGCTGACAGCACAGACAGCAGAGGAGACTGGAGCCTGCTTCACATTCTGTGTCTCCCTCTCTCTCTCTGTCCCTTCCCTGCTCGTGCTCTGTCCCTCTTTCTCTCAAAAATAAATAAACATTAAAAAAAAGACTGTGGGTCTCTACTTTGTGACAATGGGTGATATTTCTTCCCACATGTATTACTGAAGTTACAGTCTCAGCTTTTCAGGATTATAGGACACATTCAGCTCAGTAACCTCAGGGTACTTTACTTTGTGATCATTCATTTATTTATTCATTCATCCATCAAATATTTATGGAGGGGCACCTGGGTAGCTCAATCAGTAAGCGTCTGACTCTTGATTTTGGCTCAAAAATGACATGGCTCATGTCATGTTCTCATGGTTTGTGACTTTGAGCCCCACATCAAGCTCCATACTGACAGTGCAGAGCCTGCTTGGGATTCTCTCTCTCTCCCTGCCCCTCCCCTGCTTGTGCTCGCTCTCTCTCTCTCTCTCTCTCTCTCTCTCAAAATAAATAAATAAACTTAAAAAAATATTTATGGGGTGCCCATGCTAGGGGATGGATATATGGAGAAAAATAGGACATGGTATCTGCCTTCAAGGAACTGACAAACTACCCAGGGAGTCTGACATACAAACTAAGTTAATATGGGTATAGGAATCTGTTAAGTGCAAAGAGGCAAACTGTCATTGGGTTGTTTTCAAAATCAGTTCTCAAACTTACAGGGCTGCCCAATCTTCCACCAAGCTCCCACGACCAGCTCCCCCACCCACCTACTCTTCATATCACATATGCTCATTACTGCACTGCACGTACTAAAGGAGGTGGATGTGTTTCCTGGCTGCTTCATGCCCATTAAACTCGGTTACTCTACCAAACTGTGCATTTCAGGAAGTCAGTTATACAGTCCAACTTAAAACAGAAATCTTGTTGCTCTTACTTTTCTCATCCTGATTTCTCCCTTATCCTTTAATATTCACTTCTCATATATAGGTAGAACATAGCAAAATGCCTGGCATGACTTCTAGCTACTAGAAACTAACGGAATGAAATTCAGTCTCTCTCTAAAAAAGCAATGCTTTTAAGATGTTCCACCTTAAACCTTAAAATGTAAATAGGTATTCAAATACACTAGGACTTAAGAATGGCATTAAAATAGAAGGGTTTTCAGATGTTTTGGAATTATTCTCTCTCTGCAATTTACAGATGAGTTTGGGGGTCTCTATGTAGTTGAAAATCAACAAATCAAGAGTTTTTACTATCACCTAGAATATATTATTAGCTATGGCTAAGGAATAGGTGGTGTTCATTGAGCACCTTTTATGTTTCAGGAACTGTGTTAAAGGATTTATGCTGCCTAACTTAATAATTTAATTGTCACAATTCATAGGTAGTGTTACCACATTTCCAAATGAGAAAACAGACTTGAGGAAATTGAGTAACCTATGCAAAATCACACACTAGTCAGTGGCAAAGACCACATGCTTGGCCCTTGCTTCTCCCCATAAACCACACTGTTATTTTAAACCAGATACTGAGTAGATCCTTGCTCACTCAGTTATGATTTTACATGTATGGATCCCTTAGCTGCCACCTGATCTTTATGCCAAAGAAGTAAAGAATGCCGAAGAACAAATAACAACTTCAAATTCAGTTGTATCTGACCAGTTTTTCCTAACCAGGCTACATGGTCACGGCAGAGACAATGGGCAAAATGCTTATGAGCTGTTTTCTCTGGTAATAAGCAGCACCTGGTAACAAGTATAATCATAAGATAATAATGGTTATTCTCTTATAACTTACTGCAGGAGTAAACTGGCATCACTAAGACTGAA
Source organism: Puma concolor (assembly GCF_028749965.1). NCBI lineage: Eukaryota > Metazoa > Chordata > Mammalia > Carnivora > Felidae > Puma > Puma concolor. The sequence continues at coordinate 30,513,579 of NC_141684.1, read as the reverse complement.
GATGGATACATTTGATATATACCCATTTTACAATGCAAACAGACAACTTGTCATTGGTTGTTATCAATATCAATCATCAATGCTTCAGTGCAGCTCAGCCTCTCCACAAACTCCCTTGGCCCAGCTGCCTACCTACTCCAACCCACTACACATGGTACATCTATTAAAGTAGTGCATGTACTAAAGTAGTGACATATCTGTTATATGTTCTACACCCGGTAAGCACCATTATCCTGTCAAATTGTGTGTTAAAAGAAGCCAGTCATATACCACCTTCTTAGGTGCTCAGATCTACATTGAATCACATAGATTCTATAGCCAACCAGAAGGCTGAAGAGGGTCTGGTATGGACAGATTCTGTCCCACCCATTTTCTAGAACCCTAATGAGATAGGACCTGGATATCCCTAATGCAACCACAGAAGGAAGTAGGGAAGTAAATACCAGGCCTTAATTTTCAGTGTGAAAAGGCTCAGCTGGAAAAAAAAAAAAAAAAAAAAAAAGTCAAGACAAGAGTAGATCCTGGCCCTTTCCAGTACACAACTCAAGCTTTTTTTTTCAGATCTAAAAACCCTTCCATTCAAGTTTACTTCACTCTTCCCCCTGTAACATATGCCCATTGATTTGCACTACTTGGAATAAATATAGTCCCATGATGAGCTCTTGTCTGGGATTCTCCCTGAAGGAGCCCATGGTGAAGCACACTGCTTCCTGCCTAGTGTGCCCACACTTGCCATTGGACATTCTGCTTCCAAACTCTGCTGACCTGTGATGGTGAGACAGACTTTAACTGAAATATTCCCCTGACCCATTCTAGACCCCACCCCATCCTTTGTTCTCAGCCTAGACCCTCAAAATTAAATTTTTCCAGGATATCTGTCATTTACTTTGTGAAACAATTCTACTATCTTAAAAAGGGACAGTTGTAACCCCTTAATATACTCTTTTTATTAGAGTATATTAATACTGCAATGGATCTAGCAAAAATTCATGAAAGTTCATAAGATACAGATAGTCTTCTTTTAAACTTTATGTACAACTTCTTTATTCTTGTATTCTTCTGCTCATTTCAGTTGAGAATGGGATGATTCTATGATACATGTGTTCATGCCACCATTTTCCCCTGGAGTCTTTGAGATTTCTTCTATATTTCCTTGCTTAGAAAGCCATACCCAGCCCACTTCCCACCTTTCTGGAATTTTTATTAAAATATCAGTTTCCAGACTCCTGAGTGGCTCAGTCAGTTAAGTGTCCGACTCTTGATTTCAGCTCGGGTCATGATCTCATGGTTGTGAGATTGAGCCTTATGTTGGGATCTGAACTGGGCATGGAGCCTGCTTATGATATTCTCTCCCTCTCAGTCTCTCTCTCTCTCTCTCTCTCTCCCTCCTTCCCTCCCTCCCTCCATCTCTCTTTGCATTTCCCCAACTCATGCTCTCTCTCTCTCTCAAAAAAAAATGAATTTCCATTAATTGCGATTTTGCTCAAAGAGGGACTTGTATTCCAGAAAACACTATTTAGAATTACAGGGGATTTAAATATTCAATATAATAAATTTCCCAATTTAAAACCAAAATTGTCCTTTGGTGCCTGGGTAGCTTAGTCAATTGAGTGTCCAACTCTTGATTTCTGCTCAGGTCATTATTTCATGGCTTGTGGGATCAAGCCCTGTGTCCTGCTTGGGCTGACTGTGCCAAGCCTGCTTGGAATTCTTTCTCTGCCTCTCTCTCTGCCCCTCCCCTAATCACAACCTCTCTCTCTCTCTCTCTCTCTCTCTCTCTCTCTCTCTCTTTCTCTCTCTCTCTAATAAATAAATAAACAAAAAAATAAACTTTTTTTAAAAATGCCTTGAAGGTTTTAAATCTACCTGAATGATTCTTTTATTCTATCTATAAATCTAGTAAGTTTTATGTAAAACAACAATAATTTTCAGGAGAACCTTTAATTAATGTCTGGTCAAATAATGTAGAATAGACCAAATTTTTGAACAATTTAATTTATGCACTTGAGTTTCTTAAGCATTGTAAACTGCATTTTAAATTAGTGTATCTTATTTTCTTTTAAGTGCTTGACCAGGCAGGTGCACAGTGCTTCTAAACAAATCCTTCCTAGCATTTATAGGACTCCTTTTAGTTTATCTCAAATTCTTTTAAATATTTCAATTGTCTTTTAGAATTTAGGCAAATTATCTTCACAACTTTCAGCTTAAAATAACAAACCTAGGGGCTCCTGGGTGGCTCAGTCGGTTAAGCAGCCGACTTCGGTTTGGGTCATGATCTCGCGGTCCGTGAGTTCGAGCCCGCATCAGGCTCTGTGCTGACAGCTCAGAGCCTGGAGCCTGTTTCAGATTCTGTGTCTCCCTCTCCCTGACCCTCCCTCGTTCATGCTTTGTCTCTCTCTGTCTCAAAAATAAATAAACGTTAAAAAAAAATAATAAAAAACACAAAAATTAAAAAAAAAAACCTAGTATCTTTTTTTTTTAATTTTTTTTTTCAACGTTTATTTATTTTTTTTGGGACAGAGAGAGACATAGCATGAACGGGGGAGGGGCAGAGAGAGAGGGAGACACAGAATGGGAAACAGGCTCCAGGCTCTGAGCCATCAGCCCAGAGCCTGACGCGAGGCTCGAACTCACGGACCGCGAGATCGTGACCTGGCTGAAGTCGACGCTTAACCGACTGCGCCACCCAGGCGCCCCTCCTAGTATCTTTTAAAGTTGGAATCTCAGAGTTAATCCCTCAAATTCTCTAACATTTCAAAGTCTCTTTAACACAACAAACTATATAACAGCATACATAGATTATTCTGAGTTAACACAAAATGAATTAAACCATGGGTTTGATTTCCTCATCACCTGAATAATATAATTAATAAGATTAACTCAAGAGCTACATATCAAACTCCAGACTTCCAAGCGAAATGTATATTCTTTATTAAAAAGCAGTGGAACACTGGAAAAACTGACCATTTTTTAGGCCACAAAGAAATCCTCAATAAGTTCTACAAAATGGAATCAAATAGGCCATGTTATGGGGCCAAAATATAGTGAAATTCAAAATGAAAAAAAAAGACAAAAGAAAAAACCATTGATTTAAAAATTTTAAGGAGGAGAGAGGGAAGATGGCGGCATAGGAGGACGCTGGGCTCACCGCGCGTCCTGCTGATCACTTAGATTCTACCTACACCTGCCTAAATAACCCAGAAAACCGCCAGAGGATTAGCAGAACGGAGTCGCCAGAGCCAAGCGCAGACGAGAGGCCCACAGAAGAGGGTAGGAAGGGCGGCGAGGCGGTGCGTGCTCCACGGACTGGCGGGAGGGAGCCAGGGCGGAGGGGCGGCTCGCCGGCCAAGCAGAGCCCCCGAGTCTGGCTTGCAAAAAGCGGAGGGGCCTGACGGACTGTGTTCCCACAGCAAGCGCGACTTAGCGTCTGGGAGGTCATAAGTTAACAGCTCTGCTCAGAAAGTGGGAAGGCTGGAGGACAAAGGGAAGGAGAGCTGCTGAGCCCCCTGACAACAGAGCTCAGTTTGGTGGGGAACAAAGGCGCTCGCCAGCGCCATCTCCCCCGCCCATCCCCCAGCCAAAATCCCAAAGAGAACCAGTTCCTGCCAGGGAACTTGCTCGCTCCGCGCAAACACCCAACTCTGCGCTTCTGCGGAGCCAAACCTCCCAAACCTCCGGCAGCGGATCTGACTCCCTCCTGCTGCCACAGGGCCCCTCCTGAAGTGGATCACCTAAGGAGAAGCGAGCTAAGCCTGCCCCTCCTGCCCCTGTGCACCTTGCCTACGCACCCCAGCTAGGACACCAGATCCCCAGCATCACAAGCCTGGCAGTGTGCAAGTAGCCCAGACAGGCCACCCCACCCCACAGTGAATCCCGCCCCTAGGAGAGGGGAAGAGAAGGCACGCACCAGTCTGACTGTGGCCCCAGCGGTGGGCTGGGGGCGGACATCAGGTCTGACTGCGGCTCCACCCACCAACTCCAGTTATACACCACAGCACAGGGGAAGTGCCCTGCAGGTCCTCACCACGCCAGGGACTATCCAAAATGACCAAGCGGAAGAATTCCCCTCAGAAGAATCTCCAGGAAATAACAACAGCTAATGAGCTGATCAAAAAGGATTTAAATAATATAACAGAAAGTGAATTTAGAATAATAGTCATAAAATTAATCGCTGGGTTTGAAAACAGTATAGCTGACAGCAGAGAATCTCTTGCTACAGAGATCAAGGGACTAAGGAACAGTCACGAGGAGCTGAAAAACGCTTTAAACGAAATGCATAACAAAATGGAAACCACCACGGCTCGGATGGAAGAGGCAGAGGAGAGAATAGGTGAACTAGAAGATAAAGTTATGGAAAAAGAGGAAGCTGAGAAAAAGAGAGATAAAAAAAATCCAGGAGTATGAGGGGAAAATTAGAGAACTAAGTGATACACTAAAAAGAAATAATATACGCATAATTGGTATCCCAGAGGAGGAAGAGAGAGGGAAAGGTGCTGAAGGGGTACTTGAAGAAATAATAGCTGAGAACTTCCCTGAACTGGGGAAGGAAAAAGGCATTGAAATCCAAGAGGCACAGAGAACTCCCTTCAGACGTAACTTGAATCGATCTTCTGCACGACATATCATAGTGAAACTGGCAAAATACAAGGATAAAGAGAAAATTCTGAAAGCAGCAAGGGGTAAACGTGCCCTCACATATAAAGGGAGACCTATAAGACTCGTGACTGATCTCTCTTTTGAAACTTGGCAGGCCAGAAAGAATTGGCACGAGATTTTCAGTGTGCTAGACAGAAAAAATATGCAGCCGAGAATCCTTTATCCAGCAAGTCTGTCATTTAGAATAGAAGGAGGGATAAAGGTCTTCCCAAACAAACAAAAACTGAAGGAATTTGTCACCACTAAACCAGCCCTCCAAGAGATCCTAAGGGGGACCCTGTGAGACAAAGTACCAGAGACATCACTACAAGCATAAAACATACAGACATCACAATGACTCTAAACCCATATCTTTCTATAATAACACTGAATGTAAATGGATTAAATGCGCCAACCAAAAGACATAGGGTATCAGAATGGATAAAAAAACAAGACCCATCTATTTGCTGTCTACAAGAGACTCATTTTAGACCTGAGGACACCTTTAGATTGAGAGTGAGGGGATGGAGAACTATTTATCATGCTACTGGAAGCCAAAAGAAAGCTGGAGTAGCCATCCTTATATCAGACAAACTAGACTTTAAATTAAAGGCTGTAACAAGAGATGAAGAAGGACATTATATAATAGTGACAGGGTCTATCCATCAGGAAGAGCTAACAATTATAAATGTCTATGCGCCGAATACTGGAGTGCCCAAATATATAAAACAATTACTCATAAACATAAGCAACCTTATTGAGAAGAATGTGGTAATTGCAGGGAACTTTAACACCCCACTTACAGAAATGGATAGATCATCTAGACACACGGTCAATAAAGAAACAAGGGCCCTGAATGAGACATTGGATCAGATGGACTTGACAGATATATTTAGAACTCTGCATCCCAAAGCAACAGAATATACTTTCTTCTCGAGTGCACATGGAACATTCTCCAAGATAGATCATATACTGGGTCACAAAACAGCCCTTCATAAGTTTACAAGAATTGAAATCATACCATGCATACTTTCAGACCACAATGCTATGAAGCTTGAAATCAACCACAGAAAAAAGTCTGGAAAACCTCCAAAAGCATGGAGGTTAAAGAACACCCTACTAACGAATGAGTGGGTCAACCAGGCAATTAGAGAAGAAATTAAAAAATATATGGAAACAAACGAAAATGAAAATACAACAATCCAAACGCTTTGGGACGCAGCGAAGGCAGTCCTGAGAGGAAAATACATTGCAATCCAGGCCTATCTCAAGAAACAAGAAAAATCCCAAATACAAAATCTAACAGCACACCTAAAGGAAATAGAAGCAGAACAGCAAAGGCAGCCTAAACCCAGCAGAAGAAGAGAAATAATAAAGATCAGAGCAGAAATAAACAATATAGAATCTAAAAAAACTGTAGAGCAGATCAACGAAACCAAGAGTTGGTTTTTTGAAAAAATAAACAAAATTGACAAACCTCTAGCCAGGCTTCTCAAAAAGAAAAGGGAGATGACCCAAATAGATAAAATCATGAAGGAAAATGGAATTATTACAACCAATCCCTCAGAGATACAAACAATTATCAGGGAATACTATGAAAAATTATATGCCAACAAATTGGACAACCTGGAAGAAATGGACAAATTCCTGACCACCCACACTCTTCCAAAACTCAATCAGGAGGAAATAGAAAGCTTGAACAGACCCATCACCAGCGAAGAAATTGAATCGGTTATCAAAAATCTCCCAACAAATAAGAGTCCAGGACCAGATGGCTTCCCAGGGGAGTTCTACCAGACGTTTAAAGCAGAGATAATACCTATCCTTCTCAAGCTATTCCAAGAAATAGAAAGGGAAGGAAAACTTCCAGACTCATTCTATGAAGCCAGTATTACTTTGATTCCTAAACCAGACAGAGACCCAGTAAAAAAAGAGAACTACAGGCCAATATCCCTGATGAATATGGATGCAAAAATTCTCAATAAGATACTAGCAAATCGAATTCAACGGCATATAAAAAGAATGATTCACCATGATCAAGTGGGATTCATTCCTGGGATGCAGGGCTGGTTCAACATTCGCAAATCAATCAATGTGATACATCACATTAACAAAAAAAGAGAGAAAAACCATATGATCCTGTCAATCGATGCAGAAAAGGCCTTTGACAAAATTCAGCACCCTTTCTTAATAAAAACCCTTGAGAAAGTCGGGATAGAAGGAACATACTTAAAGATCATAAAAGCCATTTATGAAAAGCCCACAGCTAACATCATCCTCAACGGGGAAAAACTGAGAGCTTTTTCCCTGAGATCAGGAACACGACAGGGATGCCCACTCTCACCGCTGTTGTTTAACATAGTGCTGGAAGTTCTAGCATCAGCAGACAACAAAAGGAAATCAAAGGCATCAAAATTGGCAAAGATGAAGTCAAGCTTTCGCTTTTTGCAGATGACATGATATTATACATGGAAAATCCGATAGACTCCACCAAAAGTCTGCTAGAACTGATACATGAATTCAGCAAAGTTGCAGGATACAAAATCAATGTACAGAAATCAGTTGCATTCTTATACGCTAACAATGAAGAAACAGAAAGACAAATAAAGAAACTGATCCCATTCACAATTGCACCAAGAAGCATCAAATACCTAGGAATAAATCTAACCAAAGATGTAAAGGATCTGTATGCTGAAAACTATAGAAAGCTTATGAAGGTAATTGAAGAAGATTTAAAGAAATGGAAAGACATTCCCTGCTCATGGATTGGAAGAATAAATATTGTCAAAATGTCAATACTACCCAAAGCTATCTACACATTCAATGCAATCCCAATCAAAATTGCACCAGCATTCTTCTCGAAACTAGAACAAGCAATCCTAAAATTCATATGGAACCACAAAAGGCCCCGAATAGCCAAAGTAATTTTGAAGAAGAAGACCAAAGCAGGAGGCATCACAATCCCAGACTTTAGCCTCTACTACAAAGCTGTCATCATCAAGACAGCATGGTATTGGCACAAAAACAGACACATAGACCAATGGAATAGAATAGAAACCCCAGAACTAGACCCACAAACGTATGGCCAACTCATCTTTGACAAAGCAGGAAAGAACCTCCAATGGAAAAAAGACAGTCTCTTTAACAAATGGCGCTGGGAGAACTGGACAGCAACATGCAGAAGGTTGAAACTAGACCACTTTCTCACACCATTCACAAAAATAAACTCAAAATGGATAAAGGACCTGAATGTGAGACAGGAAACCATCAAAACCTTAGAGGAGAAAGCAGGAAAAGACCTCTCTGACCTCAGCCGTAGCAATCTCTTCCTCGACACATCCCCAAAGGCAAGGGAATTAAAAGCAAAAGTGAATTACTGGGACCTTATGAAGATAAAAAGCTTCTGCACAGCAAAGGAAACAACCAACAAAACTAAAAGGCAACCAACGGAATGGGAAAAGATATTTGCAAATGACATATCGGACAAAGGGCTAGTATCCAAAATCTATAAAGAGCTCACCAAACTCCACACCCGAAAAGCAAATAACCCAGTGAAGAAATGGGCCGAAAACATGAATAGACACTTCTCTAAAGAAGACATCCGGATGGCCAACAGGCACATGAAAAGATGTTCAGCGTCGCTCCTTATCAGGGAAATACAAATCAAAACCACACTCAGGTATCACCTCACGCCAGTCAGAGTGGCCAAAATGAACAAATCAGGAGACTATAGATGCTGGAGAGAATGTGGAGAAACGGGAACCCTCTTGCACTGTTGGTGGGAATGCAAATTGGTGCAGCCGCTCTGGAAAGCAGTGTGGAGGTTCCTCAGAAAATTAAAAATAGACCTACCCTATGACCCAGCAATAGCACTGCTAGGAATTTATCCAAGGGACACAGGAGTACTGATGCATAGGGGCACTTGTACCCCAATGTTCATAGCAGCACTCTCAACAATAGCCAAATTATGGAAAGAGCCTAAATGTCCATCAACTGATGAATGGATAAAGAAATTGTGGTTTACATACACAATGGAATACTACGTGGCAATGAGAACAAATGAAATATGGCCTTTTGTAGCAACGTGGATGGAACTGGAGAGTGTGATGCTAAGTGAAATAAGCCATACAGAGAAAGACAGATACCATATGGTTTCACTCTTATGTGGATCCTGAGAAACTTAACAGGAACCCATGGGGGAGGGGAAGGAAAAAAAAAAAAAGAGGTTAGAGTGGGAGAGAGCCAAAGCATAAGAGACTGTTGAGAACTGAGAACAAACTAAGGGTTGATGGGGGGTGGGAGGGAGGAGAGGGTGGGTGATGGGTATTGAGGAGGGCACCTTTTGGGATGAGCACTGGGTGTTGTATGGAAACCAATTTGACAATAAATTTCATATATAAATAAAAAATAAATAAATAAATAAAACTTATGTTCAAAAAAAAATAAAAATAAAAATTTTAAATTACTTTTCTTAATAATAATTGAGTGATAAAAATCAAAATTGTAATAAAATAATATTTTAATAGCAATATTCAAAACCAACACTTAATCATCTGGCAATATTTCTTGCTGACTCCCCTTTTTATTTTCATTTAGCTCTTGATCAAGCTTTTTCATTCATCAATTACCTTAGTACCTGGCTGGTTATTTTCCTCTCTATCACTTATTTTCATCATTCTTAGTGAATGCAACTTCATATAAATAATTCATTTAATACCCAGGTGTTTCAGTTTTTTTTTACTTCCTCAATCGATTTCTTGGCTTCTTCCACAATTAATAAAAGGAAATTTTTTTCTAATTTGTATTGGAAATGCACTGCAAGAGTATCCTCATGGTATTATATCATTCATCCCATAATAAGTACTACACTAAAATATAGTTTAAATAGGTCCTATAAGGTTGCCTGACTCTATCTATCACTACCTAGTTATTATACCTATTTTAACACTGCCTGTGAAAGTACAATATTTTATTAGAAAAATAAAATGAAATAAAATACAGAAGTGTAACTGAAAAGACTCTTAGTGCAAATACATTAAAAACCTATAAGCCAAAGATCTTATTTCTCGCATCGCAATAAAACTACTTAAAAACACAAACTTCTCCAGCTTATACAATCTCTTATACAAGTCTACATTATTATATAGCTATTGGCTGATTGATGCAATTAGTATTTGCACATTAGTTGCACTTATTAACTAGATGCTTCTAACAGTGTCTAAGAACAGTGATGAAATACTGATAAAGGCATATAAGATCATACCCATCCACAAGGAGATAACTAATTGGAGAGAAAAGAATAGCAAAGATGAAAAGGTAAAAGAATAAATAACTGATTTATGACATGCTATTAACTTTAAGTGTATGGAGTACTAGGTATTATTAATCTGCACGTATCATTCACTAACCTTCTGTGAATTACCTAAAGAGGGGATTATTTTTCTTATACAAGAAAAAAAATATGGCTATAGATAAATCATGCAGGGCTGGTACAGTAGCTTCATGATGTTATCAACATCCCAGTCTACTTCTCCTTTTAACTTCCACCATCCTTAACATTTAGCTTTCATTCTTTTGATCTTTTTATAAACACAAGTTGATTGCTTCATGTGCAACTTCTAGTCCAGGTTCTAGAAAGATGAAAGAGATAAAACTCATAGGATTATATCAAGATGCAGAACAAGTATTTGACAAAATTCAACATCCTTTCATGATAAAACTCTCAACAAATTGAGTACAAAAGGACTGTAATAAAGGCTATATATGACAAGCCATAGCCAATATCATACTCAATGGTGAAAAGCTGCAAACTTTTTCTTTAAGATCAGGAATGAGACAAGAGTGCCCTTTCTCATCACTGCTTTTCAACATTTTACTGGAAGTTCTAACCAGAGCAATTAGGTAAGATAAATAAATAAAAGGCATCCAAATAATAAAGAAAGAAGCAAAACCTTTTCTGTCTGCAGATGACATGATCTTATAAATAGAAAATTCTGAAGATTCTACCAAAAAAACAAAACTGTTAAAGAGGAAAAATGGTTGCCAGGGAATTGGGGATAAGGAAAATAGATGTTGATAAAAGACTACAAGCTATAAGATGAATAAAGTCTGAGGATCTAATATATAACATGGTAACTACAATTGATAACTCTGTACTGTATAATTGAAACTTTCTAAGAGAGTAGAACTTAAATGTTGTCATCAAGAAAGAAAGAAGGAAAGAAAGAAAGAAAGAAAGAAAGAAAGAAAGAAAGAAAGAAAGAAGTGTAAAATTGAAGGAATCCTTTCACAATATACATATAGCATACATATACATATATCGAATCATCATGATGCACACTTTAAATATCTTACATTTTATTTGTTAATTATACTCAACAAAGCTGAAGAAAAACCTTTAGAACTAATAAGTGAATTTAGTTTCAGGATATTAAATAAATACACAAAAATCAGTTATATTTCTATACACTAATAATGAACTGTCTGAAAAAGAAATAAGGAAAACAATCCCATGCACAAACAACATCAAAAATAATAAAATACTTAGGAATAAATTTAACCAAGGAAGTGAAAGACTAGTACACTAAAAACTGTAAAACATTGATGAAAGAAAGAGTAGAAGGCATAAATAAATGGAAATATCTCTCATGCTTATAAATCAAAAGAATATTAATGTTGTTAAAATATCCATACTATCCAATACCATCTATAGATTCAATGTGATCTCTATCAAAATCCAATGACAATTTTTCACAGAAATACAAAAAACAATTCTAAAATTTGTATGGAAACACAGAAGACCCTGAATAGCCAAAGCAATCTTGAGAAAGAAGAACAAAGCTGGAGGCATCACACTTCCTGATTTCAAATGGTATGGTATGGTACTGGTATAAAGACTGACACACAGATCAGTGAAACAGAATGAGGAGCCTAGAAATAAACCCACACATATGCAGCCAACCAATATTTGACAAGGGAACCAAGACTACACATACAACTCAAAAGCAAAATAATAATAATAATTTGATTAAATATTGAACAAAGAACCTGAATAGACATTTTTCCAAAGAAGGCAAACAACCAACAGATACATAAAAAGATGTTCAATGTCACTAATCATCAGGGAAATGCAAATCAAAACCACAATTAGATAGCACTTTACCCATGTCAGGATGGCTATTATGAAAAAGACATAAGTATAGGCAAGGATGTGAGGTAAGGGGAATTCCAGTACACTGTTGTTGATAGGGATGTAAATCGGTGCAGTCATTACAGAAAACAATATGGAGTTTCCTCAAATAATTAAAAATATAACTACCATTTGATCCAGCAATTCTACTCCTGGGTAGAAGAATCTATCTTGAAGATATATATGCTCTTCAATATACATTAACACATTACTCACAATAGCTAAGACATGGAATCAACCTAAGTGTCTCTCCATTAGCAGATGAATGAATAAAGAAAATGTGATGTGCATGTATATATGCAATGGAATATTATTCAGCCATGAGAAAGAAGTAAATCCTGTCATTTGCAACAACATCGATGAACCTTGGACATTATGTTAAGTGAAATAAATCAGAAAGAAATATACTATATGATATCATTTACATATAGAATCTAAAAAAGCCAAACACACAGAAACAGAGAATGGATTTGTGGCTGGGATGGGGATTTGTGGCTGGGATGGGGAAATGGGGAGATGTTCATCAAATAAACAGACTTTCAGTTATAAAATGAATAAGCTCTGGGGATTTACAGCCTGGTGATTATAGGTTGATTATTGTATTGTATACTTGAAAGTTGCTAAGAAAGTAGATTTTATCTGTTCTCACTACACACACAAAAAAATAAAAATTACGTGAGGTAATGGATGTGTTAAGTAACCTTATTGGGGTAATCATTTTGCAATATACATGTAATCATCACATTGTACACCTTACTTACACGATGTGATATATCAGTTGTATCTCAATAAAGCAGGAGGAAAAAGATACAAGAAGCACTTAGGAGGAAAAGGTGGTGCCATGTCTGTATCACAAAAGCAATTTCTAGAAATTCTTTTCTGTCTCACTGGCAAGAATATTATCACTTGCTCCAAAAGAACTTCTCAGAACAAAATAGGGATTCTATTAAAGAAAAAGAAAGAGAGAGTGGATGCTAGGTAGATGAACCATTTGTTTCTGCAATACTGAGAGTAGAAAGAGGGGGAAAGTTCTTGAAAAGGGTCTCATGGAGAAAGTGAAACAAGAGCTTGATCTTTAAAAATGGCAGGAGCTGGATATCCAAACAAGACAGAAGGAGTGTACTCCAGTTTCTTGAATAGCATGAACAGAAGCAGATTTGAATGATTAGCCTGACATTTTCTGAGAAGAGAGTAAGGCAAAGACTGCTGGGAGCAGTGACAGAAGACTGAATTGGTGGAGTGATTTCAAGTTGTGGAGATCTTTGACAGGAAGGCTTTGGACTTGACATGAAGCATATTAAGGATCTACTGGAAGCTTTCAAGCAAGAGGAAGAATGTATTTAACTAATAGTTTAAGAAAACTTTTTGTGGTTGCAGAATGTGGTACAGATTAAAGTGGAAAGAGATTGGATCTGTTTGCTTGTGAAGTCACTGAATAGCATCCAAATGCTTTCACTGAAACAATTATGGTTGTTGCCCAGCTGAAAGTCTTAGAGTTACCCTAACACAAGTGTTTCCTGACTAATGGCTCACAAACTGGCAATCATCCATGACGTGCTTGCTAATCCTCCCAGAAAATGTGCTATTCGTTCTTAAGACTTCACTCACAGTCATTATACAAACAATATTGTCACTATATTTTTCAACATATGAGACATGCTCTACCTTGGATTGTGGCAACTGAGCTTTTGAGGAGGAAGTATAAATGGTGAGTTTTACAAAGCAGGCCATTTTTATTTTGGTCAATATGCTCAAAGTTAAGCGTTGACGGTATCCATGTGTAGAGAAGTGTGTGAAAACTAATTTTTATGCCAGTGTCCTTTTCAAACACTGTGCATCAAAATCCTGGTTTAATAGCTTGCCTGACTCACTCTTCTCTTCCATCCCTTGGGCAACTCAGATTTCTGCGGTAGGCTGGAGTTTAGTCCCACCCCCAGCTTGGGGACCAATCTTCCTCTCTCCTATTAGAGGATTTTGGAAACATAATCAAGTAGCTCAGTAACTCAGCAACTCAGCACGAGGTCAGCCTTGCTTCAGGACATGGTTAACCTTTGAATCCCTTTCTGCTGATTAGGTCCTTATCATGTTTTTTTCCTTGTTGAACACTCTGTTGTGATGCCTGACCTGATGCCCGTCCCTCCAGAGCTGTGGTCTTACCTGGATCTCAGCAGTCCTCCTGAAGGCCAGTGTCCTAACCTGAGTCCCAATGCCCTCCACCTTCTGCTAAGCCTTCCTGATGCTTCTTCTCTTCTTGTTGACATGTCTAGCTATTGCTAGTTGCCAAATCCCCAGTAGCTCACCTGCTAGTACTTATTTCCTCCTGTTTCCTATCACTAGAGTTGTCTGGCCTCTTGAGTCAATGCTGTTGAACAGCTGACTACAATCCTGATACAACCATGTCCTTTATTTTTTATAAAGGTTCACATCTCACAGCTATTCTTTTAGCCTTTTTGTGGAAGGATTTTTCCCCCCAAAATATTAATTAATTTTTATTTTTTATATTTTCCCCTTCCCATACCATTCCCAGAAGGTAGCCAGGTTCATAGGATTTTCTTGATGCAGAGAATTTTGCGAAGAAGTCAGAAGACATCTGAAAAAGATGGCTTTCTTTTAGTGTCTTTTGAGAAAACTTACTAAAGAGCTTATTTTAAATATTCAGAATGGGTAGAACAGAGAAATGTGTATTCTGTGGGAAGTAGGAGTGGGGACCCAGCCCATCTCAGGGAAGTAGAATACTTGGGAGTTGACCTCAAGTGTGGTACAGATAGATGGGGCACAGATACAAAAATGGAGGGACCACTGCAGGTGAGATGGAGGTGTCCTGCTAGCAAGCAGTGTGGACTGGTCATGAGAGGGGAAGCAACAGGAATGAGACTGATCATTCCTCCAGCCTATGTGATAGGGGTTCAAAGAGGGCTTTTTAAGTAATCTCAGATAACATAACTATAAATGTGACACAACCCTGCCTTTAAGGAATTTTAAGATAAATGTGGAAAATAAGACAAAGTCGCTTATGTAATCTGTATATATATCACAGTATACACGTATAATACATAATATGTCATAGCACCTCATATAACATAACAACAGAACTTTATATTTGTACTGCTAAAATATTTAAGAATTTACCTCTGATTGGAAGATTCAGAAACACTTTTACAGAGACCTAAAGAGATTGGTAAAATTTACGTCAGCAAAACCCGTCAAGTTGGGAAAGAATAAAGAAGTTAAAACAACATTCAGTGGGAAGTCCATTTGACTGAAACTTACAATGCCTCAGGCTTCATGGGAGCCAATAAAATAGGAGATGAAACAGGACACATTGACTCTCAGTTCTGCCAACAGAGAGAACAGAATATGCAAGCAATCAGAACTGTGTTAACAATGAGGAAGACTGAGGAACCTGAGTGGCTCGGTTGGCTGAGTCCAACTTTGACTCAAGTCATGATCTCTCAGTTCCTGAGTTTGAGCCCTGCATCAGGCTCTCTGCTGTCAGCACAGAGCTCTGTCCCCCTCTCTCTTTGCACCTCACCCGCTTGTACTCTAACTCAAAAATAAAAATGAACATTTAAAAAAAAACAAGAGAGACTAATTCTAGAAAGTACCATCCTGCACTATGCCAATAATTAGCTAGAACATAAATACCCTCTAATAAACCCATTTTTTAAAAAAGTTTATGTATGTATGTATGTATGTATTTTGAGAGAGAGAGTGGCAGAGGGGCAGAGAGAGGGAGAGAGAGAGGATCCAAAGCAGGCTCTGCACTACCAGTGCTGAGCCCCATGTAGGGTTCACACTCATGAACCGTGAGATCCTGACCTCAGCCAAAATCAAGAGTCAGATGTTTAACCAACTGAGCTACCCCGGCACCCCCACTCTGGTGAGCTTTTATCTCATTTGTAACAAATGGTAAAATCAATCAACATAAAAAAGAATGGCAACAGCTAACTTGTGAGATCTTCAATCTGACCTGGGAAAGTTAGGTTCAGTGAAAATAGAGATCAAAAAGGGATCCAAAAATTACAAAAAGGAAAAGCTAAATTGGCATACTCAATATGGACCCTGAAAACTAATCAGTGAATCAAATTTTACTGCAAAGTTTTTCACAGGAGAAATGATTTCAAAAATAGTAAAATGCATTAATAAAGTAAGAATGATAGTGGAAATAATAGAAACGTGTAACTGTACCCTATAGAAAATTGATCAAGGAATTGCATTCATTTGGTGTCATTCACTCCAGAAAAAAACATAGTTCCTCAACAAAAATAGATCACCTGTGGAATAATCCTGGTGAAATTCTCCATACTGGCCCCATAGTGTGAAAATGGAAGCACCACAGGGTAGGAGCTTTTATTCATGCTGAAGCATCAGCACTTAACCCAGTAGAGGTCTCAGAAATTCTTTCTCATTTTCTCTCAGTTTATTCAACAATTATTTATTGAGTACTTACTGGGTAAAAAGTCTTTGTTAGGTGTCCTGGATAGAGGTACAAACAACAGAGATGTTGCCCTTGACCTCAGAGTTCTGAAGAGTATATCAGGATCTCACCAGGAGTGCTCCCAAGCATGCTTTACTGTCTAAAGAAGTCCACTGAGAGTCTGGATTGCCTTTGTGTTCCTTGAGGTCTCAACATATTAAAGCTGAAACCATCTTCTCTAGCTTCAAGGATCATGGTGAGCAATGTGTAGCAAGAGGTCATAATTGACTTGGTCTTTTCCAGATTCCCCCCTTTTTCTTTTTCTAAACTAGTTGCATTGTGATCTTTTTACCCCACTCTATGGAAGTATTTAGGCACAACTGTATATCAAATTATTCAGCTACCCAACTTAGTAAAAAGATGAAAATGACACTTTGCAAGTAAATTGAAATTCAGGAATGAAATCCAACCCCACTAAGAATGTATAAAACTACCCCTACAGAAATGATGATCCTGACTGCTTATAACTTTGTATCTTGTCTTTTAAAGGAACTTGATTACTTTCACAATCAAAATCATGGTAATCCTTATTTCATTCTTTTGCATGTTATCAAAAATGTCCTTTGCCTTTCATACCTGCCAAAATACAGATTCTGGACTGGAGAAATGATAAAAGCCTTCCTCTTCAAACCCTTGAGGGGAGCTACAAAAAGAAACTCATCCTGGTGCCAATGCTGCCAAGTGCTCAACTACATGATTGTCTCACAAAACAGAAAGTATCACTGGGTTTGGGTTCCTCTGAGAACACCAAAGTAAAATTAAATTTAAGTTCTGTTAAAAAGACTCCCCAACCATTTTAGCCCAGAGAAAGTTGTTCATCTGTATGAACATATCAAATGTGTTTGCATTTTGCAAACCACGACTATAAAGGATATTGGTGGCGGAGAAAACAAAGGAGGTTATGACACGACCTTTGTTTTCCCACTGTGGTCCACCATTCTCTCTCTCACTCTCTCTCAGCCCTTTGCCCCCTTTTCCACCACCACCAACTCTCCCAAATCACAGATCACCCATTTAACATACATTCACAGAGCACTTATATCACTAAGGATGTTTGCCACTGAAGACAAAACACACCTATTCCTCAGGGCACCTGGGTGGGTCAGGCGGTTAAGCCTCTGACTTAGGCTCAGGTCATGATCTCACGATTTGGGAGTTCAAGCCCTGCATCAGGCTGGATGCTTGTCAGCACAGAGCCTGCTTTGGATCCTCTGTCCCCCTCTCTCTCTGCCCCTCCTCCACTCAGGCTCTCTCAAAAATGAATAAAAATTTATGAAACAAAAAACCACACCTATTCCTCTTCTTTCCCTTTGTCAAGGGCATCTTGCCACTGTGTGTATGAGAGACTTAGGAGTCAGGGGTGTGCTCCAGAGTTCCAGGCAGGACCTGAGAAACAGCCTGGAACCTCTAAGTTTGCCCATCATTGTGATCAGGGTAGTATTTAAAGGTCCAGAAGCACAGCAAAGCAATTTAAGGACTATTCCTTCTCTGTTCTCTTTAATAAATTGCCACATCACAGTGCTTGGAGGGGCCAGAATATGCCCTTTATTAATCCCATTACCAATATTCGGTCCCTTCAGAGCAAGATTTAAATCCCATCCCAGCTCTGACACAATAGAATTCTCAGAAGCAAAACCTTCTCAGGCAAAGAGCAATAAATCAGGATGCAGCTCCTCCCGGAGTCCTCGCCAGCAAATGTATTTTCCAGGCAAATAGGAGCTGGCGGCAAAAAACAAGTGAGCTCAGGTTTCTCTGTGATGCGATTACTACCTTGGGGGAGGGAGAGAAGGGTGGATGGAGAGAAAATCTGACCCTACCTTGGATTAAAAAAAAAAAAAATCTGGCATTTTGGCAGTCCATCTACAAGTGCTTTCTGAATGCCAAGTGCACGGTAGAACCCAGCCAGAAACAGAGACCTCCGGTGCCTTGTGATAAGCCACTGTTTCACTCGCTCCGCTTTTCAATAGTGTCAGGTGAACAGAGTCTTGCGCTGCAACCTTAGAACGGGGCGAACAGCAGCTGCAAGGCAACCGAACACCCGCTCCACCACGGAGCCCCACCGGCTGGGGGAGGAGGAGGCCGGGCTTTCTTCTCTTTAAAGAAAGATCTTGCTACTTTGCCCTTTTTCTTAACCTTTCCTTTTCTGCTGTGTAGCCCAGTCAGGTTTATCAGTCAGTGGGCCAAGTTGGACCAGCTAACGCCACACCTTTGCCTGGACAATGGCATCCTCGGGGGTTTCCAGGGGTGAGGAGCTTGACTTTCACATCGCTGTCCTCACTTTATACTTCAGAGTGTCAGGAGCACCCTTTTGGAGCCCAACAAACAGGAGTTGGACTTTGGCTGTGTGTTCTTGAGCACTGCACTTCAACCCTCTGAACCTCAGTTCCCTCATCTATAAAATGAGGATCCTTATACTCGCCCTTCAGTGTTTTGTTAGAAATGAATAAGATAATACATAAAACACTTACAGTTGCGTCTACCACATACAAAGCCCTTGAACAGCAGATATTTAATGAAGGTTTGCACAAGAGATGAAAAACATGGGTTTTATTTTACCTGGAATGTGCTTTAAATACCTGCTTTTTCATTTGGTCCTTCCACCGATCCATCAGGATTCAACCCAAATGTCTCTGCCTCTAAAAAATCTTGCCCAACTTCATGGAGTTCAATGCTTTTTACTCTGTGTTCCCAAAACTAATTGTTTGAGCAGCTATCTACACTGTGGCAATTCCTACCCTGTTGAATGTAGTCATTTCCTCATCTGTCAGCCGTATCCTGCCAGACTCTGAACACATGAAAGGCAAAGGAGAAATTGTTCAGTTACAAGAGAGTGACAAGCTCCTGTGGCCAGACTGCCTGAGACCAAATCCCATTCTCATTTTGCCAGTTAACTGTCTGCCTCAGTGTTCTCCCTCAAAATGGATTTGGTAACAATAATACTTGCCTCACAAGGTTAGTTTAAAAGAATGCCTAGCCCCATAGAAATGTTATCTTTTATTATTATTCTCCTCTGCATCCTCAGAGCCTGGGAGATAGTAGGTGCTTGAGGCATGGGTTTGGAGGAACCAGAGAATCACTGCAAAATTACAGGGAGAGTGATCCATGCATTTCGTTCAGGGCAACACATCACAGAGTGATTCAAGAGTGACTAAATTGGTATCCAAAATAATTAAAAATAGGATCTTGAAGAGATATTAGCTCACACATGTTCATTGCAGCACTATCTACAATAGCCAAAATGAATGTCTATCAATGGATGAATAGATAAAGAAAATGTGGTGTATACATGCAATGGAATAGTATTAGGCCTTAAAAAGGAAGGAAATCCTGTCATTTGCTACGACATGGATGAGCCTTGAGGACATTCTGCTAAGTGAAATAAGCCAGTCACAAAAGGACAAATACTGTATGATTCCACTCAAATGAAGTATCTAACATAATCAAACTCATAGAAACAGAAAGTAGAGTGGTGTTTGCCCGGGGCCGGGGGAGGGGGAAATGGGAATTCGCTGTTCAATGGGTATAGAGTCTCTGTAATACAAGACTTTGAAAAAGTTCTAGAGATTTGCTGTACAACAATGGGCATAGAGTTAATAATACTGTTCTGTACACTTAAGAATCATTAATAGGTCAACAAAGCAAATTTATGTCATGTGTTTTTTATGACAATAAAAAAAATATGTAGATTTAAAGCCAAAAAAGAACTAAATTGGAGGTATCAAGCTTAGCACTACCTATTTGTGCCTATTTGTGCCCAGCCCCACTCTGAAGTAAGTGCTGGTCTGCATGGGGCAATCAAATGTGACACAGTCATGGTTCTTTCTTTATGACATGTACCAATGTCTCCAGGTCTGCACAAAGGTAAACACCTTTATGTTTTCTGCTGAATGCCCACTAACATCATTTAAGAATGCCTGAGACATTCAGGTAGAAAGACGGTACAGGATGAGGGATTCCTGGAGTGTTAATGTTCTAATTTCTGTCTATTCAAGTAGTTTGCTTTCCAAACTAGTCTTCTGCTAAATAGCCTGCTTTTCCCCATTCTCATAGCACTTATCTCCACTGGCGTTATATATTTATTGGTTGTTGGTCTATTGCCTGCTAGTAGAATATAACTCCAAGAGAGCATGAAGTTGGCTTTGTTCACCACTATATCCCTAGCATATAGTAATGCTCAATAAACATTTGTTGAATGAATGAATGAGTGAGTGAATGAATGAATGAATGAATGAATAAGTCCCTTGTTAGGGAAAAAACAGAGAAAAATAGATTGTCTTTAGCTTGGCCATCAAGGTTAAGGTGCTTAAGTTAAATAGGAAATTGTCTCTGGGAAGACAGAATCCCTTTATCTCTTTGCAGTGCATCATTTTACCCCCTCTAGTCTGGGGATGCAGACCCCAGCACCACTCTGCAACACAGTAAATATGAATTTAGTTATGATTCTTTAACTAGGTGTGTCCAGGTCACAGTGAATTTTATAGACCTTTATGAGCTAGATAATTCCAGAAATTGAACTTAGTGACAAGAATCATTAGACATAGCGGATGGGTGAGGGAGAACCACTCAGGTGGGGCCAAGAAGACAAGTATAATTACACTGTCAGCCATCTTAACAAACTCCTAGATAATATCACTTGAAATTGGGTTCAGGAGCAAAGAAAGAGGAGTGTCTAAAACACACAGACCTAGAGTATCATCCAGGTATTCATTTAGTCAGCCTTCAAAAACTGAGTCCTCACCCTGAGTTAAAACTCTTCCTCTCTATTTCTTTTCATAGTTAACCAAGCTTCCTCCCACAGACATCTGCTACATTTGTAAGGCTTAGAGTCCTGAGATTGGAGTTACTCTTTAGCCCCAAGCCCGCTTCACGTGCTAATTAAGAGGATGAACCACATTTTCTTCATTCTGACCTGTGGAGACTCTGTGTCCACAGCCGTCAAGAGGGTACTGTTCAGACTAAAGCTCAGTTCCTCTGAGCCAGCATTTCCATCTGTAGCATCTAATGTTGTCCCTCCTGCCGGCCCACCGAGGATTATTTTTACATGCTTCATTTGGGTTTTCTTATGAAATACTGGGCCAGAGCTCTTTCCAGAATGATAATTGGAGAAGTTACCAAAGCTTTGGAGGGAGAAGATACCAATGGCATTTTTTTTCTTTATTTTTCTTTGAAACAGTCCCAGGGAGAAGGTTTGGAGGAAACTTGGTTGGGCTTATGATCCCCCTTCATCAACAAACAGCAATCTAAACTCTCAGTAGCTGAATTGCATAGCAGTTTCAAAGCCAAAAACCAAAATAACTGCCAGTGCTAACCTACTGACAGCAAGATTTCACGGCATTTTCCCCTGTTGTGTAACCCAGCCTCCCTTCCACCTTTTCTCTCAGAGATCATTCCATGGGGAGGGATTGTTTCCCTTTTTCTGCCCCAAGCAAGTGCCCCATGAGTGTATCTGTAGTTTTTAAGACTCCTCTGTCATATTGGATGTGGCAGGAAAAAAACTGTGGAGGAATCAAAGCAGGAGGAGATGAGATCTGAGACTGTGAGTTCTCTCCTGACCTCACTTCTCATCAGGGCAGCTCAAGGAGAGCTCAGGGTCCAGGAACTATCACAAAGAATAAACATGTGCATACAAGTAAAATCCAGATCAAAAGCAAAATCAGTTGCAGTGTTCAAGTATGGAGTCAAGAAAGGCCAGCAAAAAGCTGCCAGCAGATGTGAGTGAAAAAAGGAAAAAGATCTTGTCTCAGAGGTGGCAGTAGGAAGACCCACTGAAGAACAGTGTATGTGACATTAATGTTAACAATGATAGAATAAGAACAGCTACCATTTTTTAAGCACCCATGATGCAGCACTGTGGTGAGTTCTTTCTATACATTAACTTATTCAGGCACAATGTAGGGTATGCAACTGGCTTGAACTCCATTTGTCAGAAGCAGGTCCCAAGGGCTAGAGAAATTAAAAACTTGAGCATGGTCATCCAGTTGCAGAGAAGAGTTAGGACTTCAACTCAGGTCTATCTGAAGCCCACATAGCTATCCCAGCCCCTAGGCAGGGTTGCTGTCCTGGGACCTTTGGAATGAACTCCAGATGGAATATTCAAGTTCTGACTTGTGCCCTCCTTCTGACTGCTACCTGCCTATTGAGAAAGCATAGGGAAGAAATGAGGGGAAACCAAGAAGACCATTCCTGCTTTACTCTTCACCAAGTGATGGCTCTCTGCTGTGATTCCTAGAGACCATGTAGGCTGACCCCATGAGCGGATGACAGGTAGCAACAGGAAGTCCAGAGGGTCAATCTGTCATGCCACACTCCTGAACAGTATTTCTGCTTCAAGACCCCTGGGCTGTGCATGCCCACCTGTACTCAGTCTTGATTGCTTCTTTAATTTCCTGCTTGAAAGCTCAATTTGTTAGCAATTCTCTCCTGTTTCTAATAACACTTTACCCCTCCCCCCCATCTTTGGCTGACTGCTCACACGCTCTCCCATGAACATTGCTTCCTTCATCCCCAGTGCAGAGAGCAGCTAAGTGGGAATGCTAAGGCGAAGTCAGCTAGCCCCCAAGCAATGTTTCCTTGGCAATGGACTTGGGATTTGGCAACAGGCATGCAAGGGCTCCAAAGAACACAAATATTCCTTTTTTTTTTTTTTTTTTTTTGCGAAATTAATGGATAAGTGATTTAACAAAGATGGGACTATAATGGAGACTGGGGAGAAAGGAGTAAAGAGGAGAGACTTCTGACTAGGTAAGAATCCCACATTGGAGCTCACCCTCTAGGCTGTAAGGGTGACTTGTATTATGTACTTTACACTCGCCCCAGCAAGACTCTTATCCCCTACATTCTCAGCAGCTGTTCTCACGATGTCAGAGCTGCACACAGTTTGGTTTTCTGTAGTGAGAACAAAAACCACTTCTCTTCCCCAAAGTAAACTATAGTAATGATGATGGTGATGATGATAGCTATCACGTATACAAGCCCCTGTGCTAAACACTTTACATGATGATCATGATGATTAACAATACTGAGAACTCACAGCTTCATTGTTTACCAGGTATGAGGCAATGTTCTGAGTGATTGATATACATTAATTGATACACTAATATATCAGTTAACATGTTTATCCTTTCTGCAAAATTATAAGTTAGGAACTATTATTATCCCATTTTGCAGACGAAGACACTGAAGAGCAAAACATTTAAGTGACTTGCTCAAGGTCATGACTGTGAAAGGTAGGTATTTATCCCCCAAGAAATGAAGCAGAGGGATTTAGTAATCTGTTCAAGGTAATACAATAAGAAACTGTAAAGCTGAGTTTCAAACCAAGTCTGCTAGACTCCAAAGCATATGCTATTAGCCACAATGCTTGATTAACTTTAATTCTCTATAGATATAAAGAAATAGATCAATATACAGACACACATTTCTACACATATGAATATGTACACATATATGTGTATACACACATGCACATATACACATACATACAACCTAGCAAACTAGAGGTTTGATGAGGCCAAACAGCCACACTGTGTTTCTATCCAAGTAGTAGGGACCATTAGGTTCTAACACAGTATTTTTTACTTTCTTCAAAAATTTCCATCTCAGTCCAGATAGAAAAGGATTATATTTGAAAGTGACTTGGGCTACATGGAAAAGGCAGCTGAGGCCCCTTTTGACCCTGTCCTGCCACCTGTGAGCTGAAAGGATCAATATTTTGACACACCTGAAATCCACCCTGTTTGGGAAGCTGTGCCTTGGGAAGCTGAAATTTTCCAGGCATGTAAGCAGGAAGTGAGCTGAGAACCTACTGCATCTTCTCTCTTCTCCCCCTTTTACCTCTTCCATGTCCTTACTCCTTCACCTGTTCTGAATTTCAATGTGAAAATCAGAAAAAGATGTGTTGAATAAAGCCAATTTCATCTCTAAAAACCATACATGCCTCACCACCTGAAAGATCCTAGTCATAATTTTCCTTTTTCTTTCTTCTTCCCCCAGGAAAATAGAACAATAGTAATTAAAATGGAAACATTGGGAGGCCCAGAGCATATTGTGAGCACCATTTGCCTAGCAGACTGCCTAGCTGCAGAATCCTCCCCGCCCCCGCCCGCCACCTCCCCTGCAATGAACAGCGACTCCTGTCTCCCAAAGCCTGCGCAGTCAAACCTGCCTGCTGTGTGCAACCTGGGTGTGTGCCTGCTCTGGGTCTCCCTCTGAGCCAAAGTGGTGTGCGCAGCAACACTTAGGCCTTCCCCCCGCCCCCAGAACAGAATAAACATTGGCGTTCATATCAGGAGCAGGCGTGCCCTGGCAGAAGGGCACGCTGGCTGTGTGACTGGCAGCCAATCCTCTTTGGCTTTCAGTTTTGTGTTTCTCAAATTCTAATTGACTTGCAATCATACCAGGAGGAGTTCTGCTTCATTTCTGGGTTACAGAAGGTTTAGGGCCCTGGGCCACATGGGTCGTGGAGTACTCTGGAGCTCAGGCGTGGGGTGAGTGAGAGCCTTCCCTAGACTGACCCCATGCCTGCCCGGGGCCGTGGCCGTGAGCCTTCACGTCTGCATTTTCCGCTCCGAGGCTGCTCAGTGGTAGATGCCCGGGAAACCCTGCTGCCCCTAATGCCAGATGCAATGTACATGTGTTGTCAAACTAGGATTAGTTTGTTATTTCTCCTTTAAGTAGGTTAAGCTTTTTTAAGCAGGGGTAATTAAGATTATGACTAGGCAAGGAATGAAAGAAGTCACGGGGCTTAATGAGGGTATGGTAGTTACCCTCGAATGCAAAGGGCATAAGAAAAGAAAAGAAAAAGAGAAATGAAGAGATGCACAGGCACCCAGCTCCATCCACCATGCCCTGGTAGAATGAGAGCACATGGGACAGCTAAGGTAACTCGCCTATCACTTCTGGAACATTTCTGAAAAGGGTCTTCCCCCATTTCTCCCCAGTGCTCATTGGCTCCCTAAATTCTCTGTCATTATTGATTTCGAAATACTAAAAACATATAACTTGACACTCAAAGTTGGCACACTTTCTGCTCACAGGTGCTACCTATCTGGTCAAAAGAACTGGGCAAGAAACAGGAAGCACAAAGGAGAAGAGGAGAGCAGAGAGGCTGTGCAAAGGCTCTTTCCATTATTCCCTCCAGAAACTGCTCCAATCCAACCGTCCACTTGCTGAGCTGCCAGTGGCTCACACCGGCTCCCTCCTGAGGAAATACCAGAGACTCCCAGTCTGCTCACTTCTGCATGCTCCTCCCTCCACTCCATCTTCCACACGCCTCCACACAGCTCCATTCCATCCTCCACACAGCTCCACACACCTCTACACACCTCCACACAGCTGCCAGACTGGTGGCTCTCAAAGGCCAACTTGCTCATGCCATTTCACTGTTTAAATTCTTTCCCGGGGGCACAGAAATCCTGCCTCCAGGAGCATCTCCTGTAAGTAATACTTGCACATTTTCAAAGATGAGAATCTTCAAATCAGTGCTGTGTATGGACTGGCAACACATTTAATGTCTATCATTAGTGGATTGGTTAAATAAACCATGATTCAACCACATAATTGGAAAACATGGAGCTGGAGACAAGAATGAGACAGATCTGAATGTGCCAAATGTGCTGATATGGGACAATCTCAAGACGCAGGTTTGTATAGCATGTGCCTGTGTGTTCAGCAAAAGAAGAAGAAAGAAGATACTTCTGCATAGACTAGTTCTACAAAGATACACAAGAAGTTAGCGATCATAGTTGTTCTTGGGAGAAGGGCTGTGGAACAGAGGATCTGTGGGGCCAAATTTTCTTTTCATTGTTTGCTGTTTGCAGATTTTCAAAGTATGTGTAGATATTACTTGTGTAATAAGAAACACTAATTTAAAAAACAAGAACAAAACCCTCCATGTAAAGCACTTCATCACCATCTCATGAAGGTACTTCGTCACCTGGCCCAGCCTACCTTTGATACCTTCTCTGTTGATTCAGGTCATACCATGCCATTTGCTACTCCTGACATGTTCCTGCTACCCAGGAGTATTCCACACATAGGCACACAGCTGGGTCCCTTCATCTGTATATTGAGAATAATAACAGCACCCATTACATATAGGTTTTTGAGAATTAAATCAAATAAAACATAAATGCTTATAGCAGTGTCTACCAAATAATGTTTCCATAAATGTTAGTTGCTGTTATTTTGTTTTATCCTAAGGTAGCTCTTCTCTATAAAAGGCTTTTGTTCTATCTCTGTCTGGTGAAAGGCTGCTTATACTCTTTGGCCTAGCTCAAATGTCATCCTCTCTGTTCTTCACAGTGTCTGAGAACTTTGTTCATACCATTTGTGTGGTGCTTTTCATAGCTTACCATTTTAATAACATACATGTCTGCTTCAATTCATACCTTATGGGATAAATATCATTTTCTGTAATTTAGTGTAATGAAAGCAGTATGAAAATCCCCAAAAGATGTCGCATGTATGTATAACAGCAAACTCCTCTTACTGTGTGTCTGCTCGTAGTTTCCCCACTGTGTGACACTAAAGGAACCTTCTGGGTATTAGGATTGACATTAGTGCCAAGATTCCCCCCAAGGTGACCTAAACACTTCACACCATTTTGGTTTTCAGGCCTCACTGTTTACAGCTCCTTCCTTCTTGCCAGAATGCTGGGCCAGCTTTTAGTAGTTAATAATATAGATAGTGAGCTAATGCTTGGCTGATGTCTAATTTAAAAGATTGACAGTGCATTAAAAGCTGTAGAAGACAAAAAAAAAAAAGACTCGAATAAATCATTATAACAGAAATCTCTTGACTGATTATCATTTTGGAGTTGAGTCTCTAATATTAACACAATAAAATATTCAATTGTCTTCCATATTCCTGTGAGAAAGAATATATTATTCAAAAATATAAAACATAATTTCAGAGTTAAAATATCTGAGGGGGAAAGGTGTTTTAGACTGATATATATCTTTATGGATAATGTGTTATCAGAATCATCTGGAGGAACTTTTTTAAGACTCAGATTCCCAAGCTCCACCAAAGGTCTACTACATTAAAGTTTCTGGCAGTGATGACCCTAGAATCTGCCTTTTCACACAGGATACCTTGGTGATTCTTAAGCATATTAAACCTTGGAGAGTCACTGATTTATAATAGCATTTAGAAAATTCAGCTTACATAAGAAAGTTCAGCAAAAAAAAAAAAAAAAAAAATCAGCAAATCTAAAGATCTCCTAAAAAGTCAAGCTCCACCAAATCATCAAATAACCATTGTATGTTGCTCCCCATCTTAGGCAGAGGTTCTGTATTTTTGGTTCTATGAGGCACCTTGAATGATGTCATGCTTGCAAAGATATCAGGTCTATAGACAGGTTTGGACAACTGTGGAGAATTGGAATGTGGCTAGCCAATGAGTGATTCTTTTTCCTTCAGCTCCGTATTGAATTTCTCAATTCTAATTAGAGCTTCTCTTTTCAGGGCTTCAGGTCTGATTAAGGATAATGGTCATGGGAAGGAAAGGGGAAAGCAACATAGTATGTCTAGGGTCTCAAGTAATATGGAACCCAAATAATGAGAATTGAGTCACAATTGTACCTGACCTGTGCACCTGCTTGTTTTGTGATTTTAAATTTTCTGTTGAATAGATCCAGTTGCCTTTTCAGTCCTTCTTTACATAACCCTGGAGGCACAGAGCATAAAGATAATAATCAAAAGCAACATACTCCACTCAGCACATTCCTCTTCCCCCATAGGAAATAAGGTAGCTCAGTATGATTTGAGAGTCATTGTACTTTATGAATGAATCTAATTATTAACAGAGATTTACTGCATAGCTATAGTCTCTAGTGAAAAGAGCATTTGTTTTAAAGTCGCTATCTATTTTTAAGACTCACTTCACTTTTTCTTAGGTGTACAACCTTAATAAACCAAGTCATTTCTTTCTGAACCATAGTTCTTATCTGCAAAATGAGGTTACTTCAGCTTGTTGTCATAAGGATAAAAGAAATAATGTTGACAAAGCACTGAGAATATTGTCTAGTATATAGAATGTATTTAATATCTCATTAAATCAATCACCAAATTGCAAAGCACCCATGATTTCCTACTATGTGGTATTAATGGACTGTGTTGCTATAAGAAATACTAAGATTAGTACAGATCATGCTTAAACTACCGTGGTGCTTATCCACAAGATGAAAACCGAAACACACAAACTATAGCAATATTGTATAAAAGCTATTTAAATAATATAAAATACATCATAAGGCAACACATGATCAGTTGCTAGAATAGGGGTTTAACTGAAAAAGACAATAAATGAGAGTAGTGAAGAGGAGTACCTGGGTGGTTCAGTAGGTTGGGCTTCTGACTTCAGCTCAGGTCATGATCTCAGGGTTCGTGGGTTTGAGCCCCATGTTGGGCTCTGTGCTGACAGCTCAGAGCCTGGAGCCTGTTTTGGATTCTGTGTCTCCCTCTCTCTCTGCCCCTCCCCCACTTGTACTCTGTCTCTCTATCACAAACAAATAAATATAAATTTTAAAAAATGTAGTGAAGAAATAATTCAGAGACCAGAAAAGCAATGTGCTAAGATTACCTTGAATATTATGGAGGCATTTGTGAAAGTATATCTTTATGCACTCAACAAATATCTCCTGAGTGTGTACTACAGCATGTCCTATAGGCTTTGGATGGCAGCTATGCTCACCACTATACCACCAACGCTGACTGCTATAGGCTTTGGGATGCAGTGATAAACAAGACAGAAAGGGTCCCTGCTACCATAGAGCCTATATTTAAGTCGCAGGGAAAAGACACAAAAGAGAATAAATCCATGTTCAAAACTAAGATAAATCTAGGTAGTGAATGACAAATGCTAGGGCAAGGCATACAGTGGGACTAGCTGGCAGGTATTTTAGAGATACAGTCAACGAAACCTCTCTTCTCAGGGAAAGTTTGATCAGAGACCTAAACCAAGTCAGAAAGTGAACGAAGAAAAGACCAGATGGAAGACAAAGGAGCAGCAAGTGAAAAAGCAAGAATGAGCTTGGTTTACAAGTCCCTGCAGAAGACCAGTGTGGCTGCAGTGAGAGGAGCCTGGGGAACAGTGGCAGGAGACACCCGAGAAAGGGGAATGGAGGCCAGATCACACAACACCTTCTTAGTCATTAAAGAGGGAATTTGACTCTAGGCTGTGATGTGAGCTCATCGCAGAATTTTGAGCAACTGAATGGTATAATTTAATGATTTCCTTTACATGATTGTGTGGAGAACAGACTTACAAGAGAATAGATGTAAGATCAGTTAGGACAATAATACATTGCTCTAGGAAAGAGGACAGTGACTTAAGCTGTTGGAGATGAGAAAGGGAACTAAAAACACAGTAGTTAAAAGAAGAATTTAAAGAGAATATCAAGAGGAGAAATTACAAAAAACAACAAGCTCGTGGACCATGTATGGAAAGTAAAGAGGATACAGAAGAAATGAATTGAAGCCAAGATGAGAAGTAAGAAGCTCAGAAAGAGATTATTATTTGGGTAAGAGGGTGTAAAGACATAGAGTCTGGAGCCTGTGCACTTGAATTTGAATCCCAAGTCTATGCCTTACTATCCATGGGCCTTTGCAAAGGTCACTTAACACCACTAAGCCAGTTTCTTCACTTGTAGAATAGGAATAATGATATCTACATCATAGAGTTGTGAGGGTCAAATGAGAAAACATTAATTTCCTAACACATAGTAGTTTCTCCGAAAACATTTGTTTGTTTCCTTATACCTCTAGTTGAATTTAAACTGTATTTATGCCCTTTTAACAGCAAGAAGCCGCTAAATACCACTATTTAGAAAAGTGTAACTTCTTTGTGAAGACTTTACTGCAGTGGATCAACAATCATATTTTTGTTACTTACTCTATTCTCCTGTAATCCAAGGAGAATTCTAAAAACTGTCTCAGTTTTATTGCAAGATGGGAGATTCCCAGGCAAACTGTGGTGTGGTCAGATCACCTTAAGGGGAATCTCTATGACAAGCCCTATTTACCAGATGGCTCAGTCTTAGGTCCACTGAAATTGTGAACTATTAGCAAGCACATTGCAGGGCAGTTTTGATTGTCTGCGACACTGTATATGGGAGGCGGGCTTTAAGAAAATCAAAGCATAAACTCTATAGGGCTTTATGGATTAAGGTCACAGCCCCTCAGTGAATACATAATGCCCTAAAGATGATTCCCATTTGCTCATCCAAAAGGGGAAATGGACCAACAGAAGGGAGGAGGTGGCTTTTATTTATTTCCATTGTGCAGTACTAAGTGAATCCAGGACTCACTGCAATTTCCTGTCAGGGCCTCCCTTTTATTTCATACAGCTTCCTACTCAGGCAGCATGTAGGAAAATTGAACAGTTGTCTAGAAATTAGAATAAACTCCCTTAAGTAGTTGAAGATTAAATGTTGATTTCAAGTGTCCCAATATGAGATACAGCTCAGGGTTTGGTCTTTCATACTGCTAGAAGCACTTTTTTAAATACTGAATACATGGCCAAACCAAAACAGAGAATACGGCTGGTATAATATTGGTGTGATATGCAAAAAAGGATTTGGGGTCGCACATGGTGGAGAAGGGAAGATATGAAAACTTTCCCAAGTTAGGGATGAAACAGGCAAGCACTTTGAAATCAATCAATAGTTTCTTCATCTCCCCAAAATATACTAATACTTAACTGAAACTAGTGGTCATTCAATCACTGATTAAGAAATGACCGCCACCACCATACCATACATAATTTAAAAAATGTTTTTTGCTTGTGATGAGGACTCTTAAGATTTACTCTCTTAGCAACTTTCAAATATGCAAAAAAGTGTTATTAAGTACAGTCACCATGCTGTACATTACATCCCATGACATTTATTTTGTAACTGGACGTTTGTGACTTTTGACTCTTCACGCATTTCACCCACCCACGCACCCACCCCCAACCACTCTCTGGCAACCAGCAATCAGATTCTGTCAGATCTTACCAATGATCATACTTTCTATAGTGTAAGTGATAAATTGAATCATGGCAAGAAACAAAAGATGTTCCCCCTGACCCCTAGGTATTTTGATTTGAACAATGGAGTTTTAAATTATGTTCTTGATTGCTATCAAGATTTTAACGAAATTACAGAACATACAAAAGGTTGCTGTTATCTTGTTCAAATAGAACTAGATTTTGCTCATCTAGCTGCAGATTCAGCAGATACAGATATAAATTTTGGAAAATTCTACTCGATCTATAAACTTCTTTTTTTTTTAATGTTTACTTATTTTGAGAGAGCATGAGGGGAGGGGCAGAGAGAGGTGGGGACAGAGGATCCAAAGCAGGCTCTGCACTGACAGCAGCAAACCTGATGCAAGGCTCAAACTCAAGAACCAGGAGATCACAATCTGAGCTTAAGTTGGATGCTCAACCAACTGAGCCACCCAGGCATCCCTTGATCTATAAACTTCTTATACAAAGCACATGAGATCTTACCTGCTAAATGTTCTACACATCTTGTACATAACACTAATTAAAAAAAAAAAAAGGAATGTGATTTACTTACCTATAATATTGAGGCTTTCATAATGAAAACATAGGTCACTTTTCAAAATGTGTAAAACATGTAAATGTATAAAAGCACTTAATGAGATTATTGACTTTATAGAAATGGAAGATTGCCCCTTAGACATGTGCCTACAAGATGGATATCATTGTTGCCAGCCATATTAAAATATTAGCTTGCCATAAAATCATATTTTCAAAGCGTGGCACAAGAAGAATGCCTTCTAATTTGCAAATTCGAAGGTGTGAATGGAAAAAAGACTACAGTAAAGCAGAAATGTAGATGCTGTTCCTTTGAAACTGTTTGATGATCTTTGAAGAGGCTATAAGGAACCTAGAAAAAGATGAAGTGGCTACGCAGGTATTGTTCAACGTTCCATGTAGGCTGCAATTAAATTCATACAAGGAAAAAAAATTCATATTTTGGAAATAAGACCGCTTTAGAACTCAGAAAATGGCAGCCAAATTAAACAGGACTTTCTCATTTCTTCACTAAAACTGTACCTTATTTGGAATCAAACTTTAATTTCACAAATTCAAAGTACCTGTCTGTTTTAAAATCCTTTCCCCAAGAAAGAGAGGTTTAAGTTATGGTGACATGATTAAGAGTGTTTTAAAATGATAGACAATTTAAATATGGACAACTTACATGATTAACTTCTAAATGGTTATCTGATTGATAGGCAGCTGGTCTATCAAAATCAGTCTGTGGATTCAAACTGAATGGACATCTTGAGAGAGATAGAAATGAATTCTTACAAGTCTAAAAACCTGGTGTTACTTGTGAGTAAAACCCCAAGTATTCAATGCTCAGATGCTTTTGTTGAAAATATTCAGATCATCACATTGGACTGACATCAGGAATCAATGTGATGTAGGCTTAGTAACAGCAGAGCGGCAAGTCAATGTGACTTTTACATTTGACTATATTTACTTTTACCACTACATAAAAAATAAAAGTATGCCCTAAAGAAAAGTTTGCAGGCAGTTCAGAGAAGTATTATTGGAAAAGGAAACTGAAAGACTAAAATTACCCCACTGTATCATAAGACAGAAAGAAAAACCTCACTGTTATCTTTTTATTAGATACAGGTAACATCTGTTTAGTATGAATCTTACAAATATACACTAAGATAGCCTGAAATTGTTTAATATATAATAAGAGTTAAAATAAGTCATAGTATCAGAGCAAAGAAATATTATGAAAACATTGTTAACTTTACCTCACACATATGGTTTTTCAATTAGTCCTATTATTAATCATTAATTGCCACAGTTACCTAGTTCTATTGCTTTGGTTTAAATAATAGCATTTATATAAAAGAAAATTAAATAATATGAATTTAATATAATTTCAAATAAACATCCATTTTCATATCTTTATGTTAAATAAATAACATAAATCATTTATTATAAACTATATATGGCTATAAAAAGTTGTTTATTATCTCTCAGCCAAATGCTGTTCCCTTGCCCACCTGGTGCTCCCAAGTACACTCTCTATGTCAACCTTCTACACACAACTGTCTTCAGCCAGTCAGATTTCAGAGAACCCAATGAGTAACACAGAAATGGTTCCTTCTTTCATGAACTTACAGAATAGCAGGAAAGAAAGGCATCAAACATGTGATTACCAAGAAAATGTGTGGAAAAGAAGAATGGAGGTATACAGAGGACTAGAGAAAGCACAACTGGGAGAGCCAATCTGGCCAGGAAGGCTTCCCCAAGAAAGCCAGAGCCAGTCAATTCCCTGGAGGCTTCAGGGAAAGTCCAGGTTGCAAGCCCAGGTTTCTAGCACTGGAATAAGTCCAAGGTTGCAAACCAGTTGCCTGCAGGACAGATTTAGGCTGAAGGCATTCTGTGGCCATTACACCGTTGTCAAAAAACTCAAGTGTGCGCCCTCTCTCTCTCTCCCTCTCTCTCTCTCTCTCTCTCTCTCTCTCTCTCTCTCTCGAGAGAGAGAGTTTTACTTTAAAGCCTGATTTCTAGCCTATTTTGAAAAATAAGAAATGCAGCCAAAAATAAGAAATGAAGACCCAAGAAATGGGCCCATGTTGCAGTGACCAACTGGACACGAGTATCCACTGCCCCCTTTAAATGACGTATGACTTTTCCAATTCACATCTTCCCCTCACTCCCAATTGCTTCCCTGCATGGAGACTGAGTGGCACATGTCACATACCTTCATGCATGTTGTTACTTAGAGTAGAACATGTTTCTCATCAAGATGAGGCAACAAAAAGACAGCGTCCATGTATAGCCAGCTCACTTCACTAATTGAGGCCACTTTAAGCATCTGAATTTGTGATGTCCATCATAAGCCACTCTCAGATAAAACAAAGGTCTCTTTATATTTAAAAATTAGAAGACATTTCGCAGGAGAGCTCTTGTTCAGACTCCATATAGCATCTCCTTCTCCTAACTATTGTCCACCTTCAAAGTGTATCTAACTAAATGCCTTTCTTGATGTATTTAATGTGGCTGACCATCAGCCGAAGTTGAGATCTCCAGCTGGAATCCCTTTCTCCTAGACTTTCCTGTGTCCCATTTAGCTTAAGTCCCTGAAACTAGACTCAGAATCACTCTGCCATCTTCTGGGAAGCATCTCCTGGTCAGGGGGCCCCAGGTGTCTTGAATGTGTGCTTTAGGATGCCAAGATAATCCAATGAGGTGTAGGAAGAAAATGTTAGCACTTTTATTTATATTTATTTTTATCTCATGAAACAAAAGAAATGAAGATATATAAATACTAAGCATATAGCTTGACATGGTATCTTCCCTCCTTCCATGTATCAGGCTATTATGGGTCTAGATATACTCACTTATTTTTTCAACTTCAATATATTATAATATGTTGCAGTTGGGGAAGTGGTTGCCCAAATTTCAATGGCAGTGTGGAGGCATAAATGGTATCAAAACTGGTGTCTTAGAGGACTAAGTCCAGATATACTATGCTGAGTCTTTCCAGTTGGGGGACCCACTATTGCTTTCTCTGTTTTCAACAGCTCTGTCTTTTCCTTTCCCTTAGGAAGCTGCTGCCACCTTATGCGCACCAGTAAACATCTTCAACTCCTAATCTTCTGTGAGTTTAGAAAGCCTTCCCCTAGATACACCAATCCCTCTGGGAACTACCCTCCCACCTCTCTGAACAGCTCTGATAACATTCCTCTTAAAGTCCTTTTCTTCTTCTTAAGAAACTAGTTATCACCCATCACTCTTGCTTTGTGTTTAGGCAGAACTGAGTTGGTATCCTAGCGTCACTTATATTCTTGGTCAAATTATTTAACCTCATAGAGCCTCAGTTTTCTTATCTAGAAAAATATCATTTTTTAAGGTTGTTGAGGAATTATGAAGTTTCTAGAACTTTATTTACAGCTGTAAGATTTATCTGCTATGCTATCCTACTATTCCTCTTATTTAAGCCTTGGACATTTAACTTGTTCTAGAATAATTTCAGACAGAGAAAGAGAGAGAGAGATTTCAATTGAACCCAAATAACACAGAAATACCTCCAAATATCCAGGTCTTAGCTGGCTTACCACTAAAAGATAATAAGGGGCTCAGAATGAACTTTTCCTTACTGGCTAAAGTCTAGAGGCATTCAAATACAATGTTAAACTTATTGATTTTCGTACCCACCTGCTCAGTTTACAGCTTATTTCCTTGACAGCAGGATTAAAAGAAAAAGAGCAATGAGTAATGGAATGTCTGGGGCAGATTTCGGACACAGGAGATAAACTCCAAGTGCCTGAACTTGCACGTATATCAGCCTATATCTCTTTCTGATCTTCCTAGTAGAAGTACATTCCTTTGGTTTATCCTCACTTGATCTCTTCCATTTCCCTACTGAGGACTTACCAGACTCTGCTTCAGTCATACCCTTGATAGCAGAATGAATTCCATCATCTCCTTCGGTGGGGTGTCATTTGTCAACAGGAATAAGGGCCTCGATTGTGAGGAGGAAGCCCTGAATATCGATAGACAACTCCCAGCTATCAACGCCTCACTTTTGCCTTGCGCCTGATACCCCAGCCCAGCTAGCTAGGTGTCAGAGGTAACATTCCTCTTGGAGGTTTCAATACACTCTGTTGTGACCCCTTGACTCTGCTTGATGACTTCCATGATTTGTTTCTATATATTGAGGAAGGTGAGATTTTTAAGCTTACAAAGGGAAAAAAGCAACCAATTGGATGCCATTTAGCACTCAAAAAGAAATGGATTAAATATCACCTAATTTGTTTTAATTCCTGCTATTCCACAATGTACAATATCCTCTGGTTGGGCTGGCTGACTTCCTGACCCCATTCACTCTTACTTTCAAGTGATTTTACTTTTTATTGTGAAATATGTCATCCATAAAAAAGGATGTGTAAAGCATACATGTACTTTTAAAGAGACTGTTATAAAGCACATACCAAGGTCCCCCATACCCCCACATACATATTACAAAATGATAGTTAATATTTCAGGAGACCTTCCCTTCCCGTGATATAACCACTATCCTAACTTGTGTGATAATCATTATTAATAGTTTTATCACTTATATATGTTATCCCTTAACAATGTAATTTAGCTTTTCCTGTCTTTAAATTTTATATAAATAGAATAATAGTGGCTCTTATTTTGTGACTTGCTTATCCCATTCCATATTCTGTTTGTGAGATTCATCCACATTGATAGAGAGGTATAATTAGTTAATTTTCTCTGCTGTATAATACTCCATTGTATTACTTTATTATATTGCAGCTTCTTGTATCTATTCTACTGCTGGTGGAAATTTGATTTTCTACATGTACCTTGCTCCACTTCTGTCTCTATGTCTGTTCCAGCCTAGGAGACATTTTTTTCTCCCCATGAATTTAATTCTCTCAATATATGAATATTGTTCTTCCTGATTCTTCCTCACCAGTTCACTGTCCATCCTGACAGATCATACAAGTTGAGGTCAGACATATTTAGTTACTGAATTACTAATGAACACCTTCATTAATTAATCAAATATTTTGAGTAGGTGTGAGAACTTAGACTCAATACAATGCAGTTTGGTATTCACTAGAGCTTACCAATATTTTCTTTTACCAACACTTTGGACCCATAATAGTGCTCAGTTAGTATATGTTAATCCTTGGTTGAGATTAATAAAAATAGCATAATAGTAGTAATAATAGTAGCAGTTAATGTTTACTGTGTACTATGTGTAAGGCACTGTACTAAGAGTTTTAGAAGAATTAAATTGTTTAATCCTCACAAGCAGTACTATGAAATAGGTACTATTATGCTAATCCTCATTCTATACATGAGAAAACTAAGAGAAATTATGTAATGTGCCCAAAGTCATACACTAATGGGTATTAGAATAGAAGGGATAATAGAAACTTAAAGATAGTCACTTTAGTTATTCCATGCTGATTTACAAAGACATAATCACAGGGGCCTGGTGGCTTAGTTGTTAAGCATCTGACTTTGGATCAGGTCATGATCTCCCAGTTGGTGAATTCAAGTCCCACATGGAGTGAGCTTGAACCCGTCGGGTGAGCTTGACCCCTACTTTGCATGAGCTCAAGCCCTGCTTTGGATGAGCAGGAGCACAAGCCTGGGTTCGGTTAAAACACAAGCCCCGGGTGAGCCCCACTTCTCTCTCTCTCTCTCTCTCTCTCTCTGCCCCTCACTCATTTGCATGCTGCCCTCCCTCTCTTTCTCTCAAAGAAAAAAATCATAATAGTAACAACTATTACTTGCTGAGTATCTTCACTGTGCAAAATACTAAATGGAGCCCTCTACATCATCTCATCAATTCTCATAACAATTCATTGTGATGAGTACTATACTATATTTCCAATTTAAGAACAAGGAAACTGAGGCTCACGGATGTTAAGTAATTGCCTAATTATCTAGTAAGTGACAGGGTGGGATTTGAACCTAAATATGCCTTACCTCCACATCGATGATCTGCCATAACATCCTGTTGTCCCTCTGTAGATTTTACCAGGTCCATGACATTGATGCTTTTGCATCTTAAATCCTAATTTCTTTTTTTTAATGCCTCTCATCATAGGATGTGATGTGAACTATAAAATTCAACATTCCACTTACAATGATGTCCAGGGAAAAGAAGTCATCACTGGTATGGAGTCACAGTTTTGGATTCCATGGAAATTTTTTATCTATTCTATTCTGCTATGTCACCATAAGTGATTGGCTGTAGCACAGGAAGAAAAAGTGAGTGTGACCATTAGTCTTGCTCAGAAAAATTAATGAATATCAAGACATTCTCTTGTCCATTAGCCCTTGGATGGTTCATTTCTTCTTGCTTGTTTCCTGAGAGTGGAAGTGACCAGTTGGATCCTTTGGATCCTTCTCTGTTCTCTGCTACATTGATTGCTCTGATTAGTGAAAGCTATATACCACACAATGCTTTTAAAACCATTGTACAGAGAATACAACTATAGTAATAAATCAATATTGTTTTTATAGTTTGTAACATAGTTTAATTAAATAACAGTTTAGGGGCGCCTGGGTGGCGCAGTCGGTTAAGCGTCCAACTTCAGCCAGGAACACGATCTCGCGGTCCGGGAGTTCGAGCCCCGCGTCGGGCTCTGGGCTGATGGCTCAGAGCCTGGAGCCTGTTTCCGATTCTGTGTCTCCCTCTCTCTCTGCCCCTCCCCCGTTCATGCTCTGTCTCTCTGTCCCAAAAATAAATAAACGTTGAAAAAATAAATAAATAAATAAATAAATAAATAAATAAATAAATAACAGTTTAAACTTTATATTTTTGGTAAGACTTACCGTATGCAGCTAAATCTTGGCCCCCAAAGTGGCATTTAGTTATCTTTTTGCTTATATAACTACAAAGCAATTTTTAAACTGAAAGTGTAGGTGTGCTTTTGAGAAACTCCTTTCTGAATCAGCTGGGGAGAAGTCAAAAAACTTACCATGCACAAAAATGATCAGGGGATGGTACAAGTTAGAAAATCAAGACATGAATGCATGTTTTTATTTTAATTTACAAGTAGAAAATTATCTCCTTCCAGTACCCCATGCTATGAGTTTTGGCAAATGCACAGAGTTGAGTAATGATCACCACAAACAAAATACAAAACAGTTCCATCAACCACCTCCTCCTCAAATCCTTGGGCTACCTCCTTGGAGTCAAGCTTTCCCCCTACTCTTAGTGCCTGCCTACCATTGATCTGTACCCTTTCCCTATAGTTTTACTTCTTTAGAATATCATATAAATGGAATCACATGGTATATAGCCTTTGAATCTGGCTTTTTTTGCTTAGCATAATGTTTTTGAGATTAATCCAAGTTATTGCATGCAACAATAATACATTTCTTTTTATGGATGAGTACCATTTCATTGTATGGATATACTATAGTTTGTTGATCCATTCCCCAGTTGAGGGACATTTGGATTATTTGTAGGATTTGGTATTAGGAATAAAGCTGCTATAACATTCATATACAGGTTTTTATGTAGCACAGATTTTTTTTATTTCACTTAGTTAAATAAGTATAACTTGAGTTATAGGGTTGTAATGTAAATGTGCTAAATTTTGTAATAACTGCTAAACTGTTTTCCAAAGTACCAGTTTGCCCTCTCACCAGCAAACTATGAGAGTTCCCATTGTTCCACACAGTCCTGTACACATGGAATGATCAGTCTTTGATAGTAGCCATTCTAATTAATGAGTAATTGTATCATGTTGTAGTCTTCCATTGCATATCCCTAATGATCAGTGGTATTGAGCATATTTTCATGTGGATATCTACCATCTGTTCATCTTCCTAATGAACTGTCTGTACAAATCTTTGTCTATTTTTTAATTGGACTGTTTGTTTTCTTATTTTTGAGTTTTCATTATGTAGTTTGGATCCAAGTTCTTGGAGATTTTCTCCCAAGTCTATGGCTTCTGTTTTCATTTTCTTACAATATGGATTATTTTTTTGATATTGTATCTAAGAATTCTTGCCCTAACCCAAGGTCACAAAGATTTTCCCCTATGTTTTCTTCCAAAATTTTGACAGTGTTGCTATTTACATTTATACCTATGATACTTTTTAAGGTAAAATTGGTAAAAGTATGGAGTATATGTCAAGGTACATTATTTTTGCATATCGATATTTAATTACTATAGCATAATTTTTTGAAAGGACTGTCCTTTCTCCATTGAGTTGTCTTCACATCTTTGTCAAAAATCACTCTACCACATACATAGGGGTCT
Source organism: Puma concolor (assembly GCF_028749965.1). NCBI lineage: Eukaryota > Metazoa > Chordata > Mammalia > Carnivora > Felidae > Puma > Puma concolor. Next base: position 30,473,489 of record NC_141684.1, on the reverse strand, counting down.
ATTTCTAGACTCTTTATTTTGTTCCATTGATCTATGTACCTTCCCTTCATTCATACCACATTCTCTTGATCACTGAAGCAAATCAGCAAATGAGCAAATCAGATAGTGTCAATTTTCCAACTTTGTTTTTTCTTTTTTCCTCCAAAAGTGTTTGGTTCTTCTAAGTCCTTTGCTTTTTCTTTATATATCTTAGAATCATCTTGCCAATATCTACAAAATATCCTGTTAGGATTTTGACTGGAAATTTCATTGGATCTGTAAATCAGTTTAGGAAGAATTAACACCTTAAAAATACTATTTCACTCTATAAAGACAGTATAAATCTTCATTTATTTAAGTCTTTTTTTTTACTTCTTTTACCAGTAATTTATAGTATTTCAAATAGGGGTCCTGCATATATTTTGCTAGATTTGTAGCTAAATATTTTATTGCTTTGAATGTGATTGTAAAGTGTACAGTTTTTTATTTTTATTTTTCATTTTTGCAAAGTGTACAGTTTTAAAAAATTCAATTTCCAATTATTCGTTGCTCTATATAAAAGTAAAATTGATTTTTATGCATTAAACTTATATCTGCAACCTTGATAAACTCATTTAAATAAATATAATTTGTTTCTTCCTTTCCAGCCTGTGTGCAATTTCTTTTTCTTTCTTTTTTTTATCTTCTCGCACTGGCAAAGACTTCCAGAACAGTCTTAAATAGGATTGATAAAACGAGACATCCTGAGTTGTTGCTAATCCTAAAGGGAAAGCATTTAGTCTTTTACCATTATGTCAGCTGTAGTTCTTGTATATACTCATTATCAAGTTAGGAAAGTTTTCTTCCATTCCTAGTTTGCTGTTAATTTTTATCAGAAATTGTTGTTGAATTTTTTTCAAGTGCTTTTTCTGCATCTACTAAGAGGACTGTGTGGTTTTTCTTCTTCAATCTGTTAATATCATGAATTATATTGGTTGATTATTCCATGTTGACTTGCCTTACATTCCTGGGATAATTCCACTTGGTCATGATATATAATCCTTCTATACGTTGCTGAATTTAATTTGATAACATACTGTTGAGGATTTTTATGTTTGTGTTCATGAGATATATTGGTCTGTTGTGTTGTTTTCTTATATGCCTTTGTCCACTTTGGGTATCAGAATAATGCCAACCTCATAAAAAGAGTTAGGAAGTGTCTTTTCCTCTTCTATCTTCTGAAATAGTTTGTGTAGAATTCATATGACTTCCTCCTTAAATGTTTTGGATAATTTGCCAGTGGAACCAGTTTGTTGTTGTTGTTGTCATTGTTGGAAGATAATTTAACATATAAATTTAATTTCTTTAATAGATATAGGGTAGTTCAGGCTATTTCTTTTTGAATGAGTTTTGGTGATTTGTGTTTTTTGAGTAATTTGTCAATTTAATCTGTTACGGAATTTATAAGCAGAGAGATATTCATAGTTTTTTTTTTTAATCTTTCTAATTTCTTTAGGGTCTCTAGAGGTACCTCTCCTTTCATTCCTAATATAGGCAATTTGGGTTTTCTCTCTTTTCTTGGTAAGTTTTGCTAAAGATTGTCAATTGGAATGATGAGATCAAACTGAATGCATTTAAAGCAAGAATCCCCAAAGATTCTGATATTAATGATGCTACAGAAACCCCACTGTATGGCATACAAGACACTATCAGTAAAACTTAGCAAATTCAAAGTAATATTTATGTTTGAATAGAGGTCTTGTGATTTTCTTAACTCTAACCTGTCTCATCATGTCTCACATCATTTCACTATGTTAATTTAAAAATCATGTAATTATTAGAACAAACTTTATCTGGAAAACTCAACAACCATTTCAAATGAGTAAATGGTAGGTTTTCATTTCCCCAAACAAATCTTTCCAAATGTCTCTTTATATTTCAAATAGTTATTGACATTTTTAGAGTAACATATTAAATATCTTAATTATTAATTTTTCTTAATCAAAAGAAGTTACTATGGTTCATGTGATCCTGAGTTTAAAATAAAATTATTTCAGGAGATAACAGATGCTTTCCAGATGTCCTCTAAAATTTCTGATTGATTTATATACTCATGTTGACTTACAAAAAAACAAAATAGGGCTTAAGAATGATTCAACCATCTAACCTATTAACATTTAGATGCCTAGATAAATGAGTTGAAAATGTACAATGCCCATCTTCTTTCTGGAGATCCCAAAATTTAGGACTAAGTTATTTCTTTTTTTTTTTTTTTTTTTTAATTTTTTTTTTCAACGTTTTTATTTATTTTTGGGACAGAGAGAGACAGAGCATGAATGGGGGAGGGGCAGAGAGAGAGGGAGACACAGAATCGGAAACAGGCTGCAGGCTCTGAGCCATCAGCCCAGAGCCTGACGCGGGGCTCGAACTCACGGACCGCGAGATCCTGACCTGGCTGAAGTCGGACGCTTAACCGACTGCGCCACCCAGGCGCCCCAGGACTAAGTTATTTCTATAAGTCTAGAACCAATTAGTGCTGTTTCCATAATGTTTAAAGCAATTCTTCCACTGTACTGGATTCAAGTGGATTAATCTGTATTTTAAGCTATGGCTATAATTATCAAAATCTGACTTAATAAAATAGAGATGGTGGAATAAAAGAGACTTTATGAATATTTGTTAATTTTCTACACTTTTAAAAGAATATTTTTTCACAAATAGAAATTTACCTTGAGGTCCTCTAAAATCAGATTAATTTTTCTATCCTCTAATTCCATTTCAAATATCCTCAAAGTACCTATATGCTGTCCTGTAAAACTACTTCTTTAATACACTAAATAAAGTTAGAGCAATCATATATTCCATCTTAGATAATAAATTATAATGTTACCCTACCTAAAATGAGTTTGAGTCAAAGCTATCAATATAAAATGAAACATTCATTAGAGCAAGTACTAACTGATCAACACTAAATGCATAGCAATTTAAAGATAAAAAGAATTAATGCCTTCTGCTTTTAATGAAACAACACACTATAATTTGATGTATATAAGTACTAAGTATTAAATAACAAGATAGAGTTTTTTAAAGTACCATTACTAATATGCTTAAAAGAGTATATCTGAAGGAAGAATATTGAGTATAATTAGACTCAGCAGCATAAGAACCAGAAGCACGTCTGTTTGGACCCCTACTCTATTCTTGGCACCTAGCACCATACCCATAATAACTTTTGTCTGCTAACTGTAAGTCTAGTGGTTAAGTACATGGGTTTGGAGGTCAGACAGATATAAGTCGAAATCCTACTTTATCTAGGCAGATATATATTAAAACTTTCATTAAAAACAATATTATCCAGTTTATTTTTCTAAATCATGAGATATGAATTTTTAAAAACCTAGTTCTAAGAATCAAATCTGTTCTCAAAAGTTAGGATTACCACATGAAAATCACTAAAAAGTTATGCTTTAGGCTTTGAAGGCAACTCATAAAGAGGAGTTTCAGAATTTGTAGCATGTTACATAAGCAATTATCTGTGCAGAATGTCCACTTTAAGGGGGATGATACTTTGGGATATATAAGCTTTCATATATTTGTTTAAATTCAATCTCAGATATTGATGGCAGAATAAATTTAATAAAAAGTGGAATTACATATTATTATAACTGTTTGTGTATTTTGACTCATTAATTCTACTTCTGAGAATCTACCATAAATCAAAATACAGAGTAGTTCATTGAAACATTACTTGAAACAATTACAACAAAAGGAACAACCTAATACCCAACAATGGAAAAATAGAACCAACATCAACTATGAGAAGATTTTTGACAAGGAATCTTTTGTCACATTGCAAAATCAGAAGTGCATAAAAAAAATTATGTATGTAGCATGCATTCAACTACATAAAAATATACATAGAACTAGCACTAAAACTATCTCAATTTAAAGATAAAGAGTGTCAAAAATAAAAAATAAAGATAAAGAGTGTCAGATCAGGTTAAAATAAAAGGCAAATATCTCAGATAAGAGGAGCAACTGAAAAATAACAGACTGGTTTAAAAGTAAAAGATACCATAGGCAACACAAATAGAACTGGGGTCAAACATTAATTTCATAAAAATGACAACTCAAAGAACAAAGCATTAAGTGGAATAAAAGATACACATACATGTGTATAATAATACGTTCTAAAAATGCATAATAACTATATAAAAACCTATGTATCAAATTACACAGCACCAAAATATAAAAAGAGTCATTAGAGTATATGTGAAATATTTAGAAATACACTTTACACAGAAAATTTTAACATGCTACTATAAGTTTTGTCATATCAGAGAGAAAAAACAAGGGGCACCTGGGTGGTTCAGTAGGTTAAACGTCCACCTCTTTGTTTCGGTTCAGGTCATGGTCTCACAGTTTTGGGGTTCAAGCCCCATGTCGAGCTCTGCATTGGCAATGTAGAGCCTGCTTGGGATTCTTTCCCTCTCCCTCTCTCGCTCTCTCTCAAAATAAATAAATAAACATTTTAAAAAACAATTTTAAAAAGATAGAAAAAAACAGATAAGGACAGAGAGTTGAATAATTAATAAAATTAGTAATGCGTATTGCAAATACTTCATATAATTTGAAAAGCACCTAATAAAATTAACATATTAACCTCCACTAAGCCAAAAAATATATATAAATAAGTTCTATAAAAATAAATTATAACAGGCTAATTTTAAATTGCAAAGCAATAAATTTATAAAATAATGGAAATTTAAACAAAAACACCTCAACTACTTCAAAAATAACAGTTTCTCCTATTATATCAGTTTGTGGAATACAGTCAAAGTTGTCCAAACCTTTATTAATTTTTTTTAAAACAAACAATGAATAGAGATAAATGAACTAAAATTTAATTTAAGAGGCTATAAAAATAATATGTTTCATCTTTACCTATTAAATTTTGGAGATTTCCAGGGCTAGACTCTGTTCTCATTCTGTTGCAAGGCAATTTCATCCATTCTTACAGTTTCATCTATCATTTATATGGCAGTCAAGATAATTAAAAAAAAACAAAACAGAAGAATAGAAATTAACCCTCAAAAAGAAAGGCAAAGCAAAGCATAAAAGAAAATATTAGAAAGAAAAAAAAACTACAAAGTGATAAAAGGCATCCGAATTGGCAAGGAGGAAGTCAAACTTTCACTCTTCACAGACAACATGATACTCCATATGGAAAACCCAAAAGATTCCACCAAACAACTGCTAGACTGATCCATGAATTTGGCAAAGTTGCAGGATATAAAATCAATGTACAGAAATCGGTTGAATTTCTATACACCAATAATGAAGCAACAGAAAGAGAAATCAAGGAATTGATCCCATTTACAATTGCACAAAAACCATAAAACACCTAGGAATAAATCTAACCAAAATGGGGAAAAATCTATACACTGAAAACTATAGAAAGCTTATGACACAAATTGAAGAAGACCCCCCCCCCCCAAAAAAAAATGGAAAAAGATTCCATGCTCCTGGATAGGAGGAACAAATATTGTTAAAATGTCGATACTACCCAAAGCAATCTACACATTCAATGCAATCCCTATCAAAAAACACCAGCATTCTTCACGGAGCTAGAACAAACAATCCTAAAATCTGTATGGAACCAGAAAGGACCCCTAATAGCCAAAGCAATCCTGAAAAAGAAAACTAAAGCTGGAGGCATCACAATCCCAGACTTCAAACTATATTACAAAGCTGTAATCATCAAGACAGTACGGTACTGGCACGAATGCAGACACTTAGAGCAGTGGAACAGAATAGAGAACCAAGAAATGGACCCACAAACATATGACCAACTAATGTTTGACAAATCAGGAAAGAATATCCAAAGGAATAATGACAGTCTCTTCAGCAAATGGTGTTGGGAAAACTGGACAGAGACATGCAGAAGAATGAGCCTGGACCACTTTCTTACACCATACACAAAAATAAACTCAAAATGGATGAAAGGCCTAAATGTAAGACAGGAAGCCATCAAAATACTTGAGGAGAAGGCAGGCAAAAAACCTCTTTGACATCAGCTGCAGCATCTTCTTACTCAACACATCTATGGAGGCAAGGGAAACAAAAGCAAAAATGAACTATTTGGACCTCATCAAGACAAAAAGCTTGTGCAGAGCAAAGGAAACAATCAGCAAAACTAAAGGGCAACCAACAGAATGGGAGAAGATATTTGCAAATGACATATCAAATAAAGGGTTAGTATCCAAAATCTATAAAGAACTTATCAAACTCAACACCCAAAAAGCAAATAATTCAGTGAAGTGGGCAAAAGACATGAATAGACACTTTTCCAAAGAATACTGATGGAAATAGACTGATGGAAATAGCCAGATGGCTAATAGACACATGAGAAAATACTCAACATCATTCATCATCATGGAAATATAAATTAAAACTACAACTCACACAAACCAAAATGGCTAAAATCAACAATTCAGGCAACAACAGATGTTGGTGAGGATGCAGAGAAAGAGGATCTCTTTTGCACTGTGGGTGGGAATCCAAACTGGTGCAGCCACTCTGGAAAACAGTAAGGAGGTTCCTCAAAAAGTTAAAAATAGAACTACCCTATGATCCACCAATTGCACTACTGGGTACATATCCAAGGGATACAGGTGTGCTGTTTTGAAGGGGCACATGCACCCAAATGTTTATAGCAGCACTATTGACAATAGCCAAAGTATGGAAAGAGCCCAAATGTCCATCTATGGATGAATGGATAAAGAAGATGTGATATATATATATATATATATATATATATATATATATATATATATATATGAGTGGAGATAGGTAGGCTAAAATGTTACTGACAGTTCTCTGCTTTGTGGAGTTTGACTTTCCTTGTCTTGTTTTCTGCTTAAAAATTATTTTTCTATAATGAACATATATTAATTAAAATAACAAAGATAAACATTAATTTAGATAAAATGGTAGAGTAAAAAAAGAAAGGAAAAAACTATCAACAACTTGCTCAGAGGGAAAAGAAAAAGGTAAGAAAATTTACTACAGTTATGAAACAATTATTATATGCTACCAAAAATGATAAAGGAAAATAAGAAGAGATCTTAAAATCTAAAACAGAATGGATAGAATAAAAATTCCAAACAATAGTTTAAAAGACAAAGTCAGCACTTGCAGTTTCTGCTCTGACATGAAAAGAGCTTGAAAGTCATGTCTCCCTCCTTCATAAGAAGAAAAAATCTGAACAATGCCATGCCATGAGGACACACTCAAGTGGCCCTGTGGAGTAATCCATGGAGAGAAGAACTAAGGCTCCTAGCCTACAGTCAGCACCAATTTTCCACCCTCAAAATATATTTTCCAGCCCCCCTCAAGCTTTCAGATAACTATAGTCTCAACCGACATAAAACTTTAATATCATGAATGACCCTGAATAAGAACTAAGCCCCGAATGTGACCTACAGAGACTATGTAACAATAAATGATTATTGTTGTTTTAAGCAAAACAAATTTGTTTTAAGCAAAACAAAACAAAATTTTGGGCTGATTTATTATGTAGCATTAGGTTATTAATGCACTATTTTGATAGGCATGTGACAGAAATGTAGGAACACTTGGAAAAAAAAATCACATTAAGTATAGAGAAAAACAGAGATAATGGCAGAGAATTTTTCCAAAACTGATGAATGTCATCTTCTATTATCTTCTGGCTCAAATAGTTCAGTGAATTCTAAGTAAGATTAAAAGAAAAAAAAAATCACACCTAGACATCATAACAACACTACAGAACATCAAAGATAAAGAGATCTTAAGGGAAGCCTAACAGAAAAAGATAAAGGATCTTCAAAGGATCAAAACCTAGATGACAGCAGACTTTTTCATAGCAACAATGGAACCCAGAAGTCTGTGAAAAGATGTGTTCAATTTTGCCAAGGGAAGGGAACTATCAGAATTCTATACCCGGAAAGACTATATCCAAAAAGTCATTAAAAATGGAGATGCAATTAAAATGTCTTCAGAGAAGAAAAAACAGTGAGTTTGCTACCAATATAATATTACTAACTGGCACAAAAATAGGCACATAAAGTAGCCCAGAAATAAACCCATACTTAAATCATTGATTAATCTATGATAAAGAAGACAAGAATATTCAATGGGAAAATGACAGTCTCTTTAACGAATGGTGGTATTAAAACTGAACAGCTACATGTAAAAGAATGAAACTGGACTGTTTTTTTTCACAGAATCACAAAAATAAACTCAAAATGGATTAAAGCCATAAATATGACCTGAAACCGTAAAACTACAAGAAAACATAGGCAGTAATTTATTTGACATTGGCCATCACAATAGTTTTCAAGCTATGTCTCTGCAGGCAAAGAAAACAAAAGTAAAAATAAACTATTGGGACTACACTAAAATAAAACAGCTTTTGCACAGTGAAGGAAACCATCAACAAGACAACCTACTGAATGGGAAAAGATATTTGCAAGTGATATACCCAATAGGGGGTTAATATCAAAAATATTTAAAGAATTTATAGAACTCAACACACACACACACAGAGAAACAAATAATCCAATTAAACATTTAAACAATAATCCAATTAACGTACAGAGGATATGAATAGACATTTTTCTAAATATGGCATACAGATGGTCAATAGACACATGAAAAAATGCTCAACATCTTTCATTATCAGGGAAATGCAAATCAAAACCACAATGAGATATCACACATGTCAGATTAACTAAAATCAGAGGTGCTTGTGTGACTCAGTCAGTTGAGCATCCAGCTTTTGATTTCAGCTTAGGTCATGATTCCAAGGCTGTGGGATCAAGCCCTGCTTCGGGTTCCATTCTGAGTGTAGAGCCTGCTTGGGATTCTCTATTTCCCTCTGCCCCTCTCCACTGCTTCTCTCTCTCTCTCTCTCTCTCTCTCTCTCTCTCTCTCTCTCAATTTAAAAAAAAAAACTGAAATCAAAAACAAAAAAATAAGTGTTGGTGAGGATATAAAGAAGGAACCCTTGTGCACTGTTGATGCAAATTTATGCAGCCACTCTGGAAAACAGTATGGAGGTTCCTCGAAATATGAGAAATAGAATTACCATATGATCCAGTAACTCCACTATGGAGTAGTTGCCCAAAGAATTCAAAAACACTAATTCAAAAAGATATATGCACCCCTATGTTTATTGCAACATTATTTACAATAGCCAAGATATGGAAGCAACCCAAGTGTTCACCCACATATGAATGAATAGGTGTGTGTGTGTGTGTGTGTGTGTGTGTGTGTGTGTGTGTATTTGGTGTGGTGTGTGTGATGTAATATTACTCAGCCATAAAAAAAGAATGAAATCTTGCTATTTGCAACAACATGGATAGACCTAGAAGGTATTATGCTAAATAAAATAAGTCAGAGAAAAACAAGTACCATTTTTTTCACTCATATTTGGAATTCAAGAAACAAAACACATGAACAAAGAAAAAAAGTGACAAACCAAAACAAAAACCACTCTTTAAAAAAAAAGTATGTTTATTTATTTTAGAAAGAGAGAGACAGAGTGCAGACAGGGAGGGGCAGAGAGAAAGGGAAACACAGAATCTGAAGCAGGCTCCAGCCTCTGAGCTGTCAGCAAAGAGCCCAACATGGGGCTTGAACTTGTGAACTGGAAGATCATGACCTGAGCCAAAGTTGGACATTCAGCTGACTGAGCCATCCAGGCACCCGAAAACAGACTCTTAAATACAGAGGAGAGGTGGGCAGAAGGACACTTATCATGATGGGCAACAAGAAATGTATAGAATTGTTAAATCATTATATTGAACACCTGAAGCTAATGTAACACTGTATGTATACTAAGGAAATTCCAAAATATGTCTTTTTGTCACATGGAATGGGAGCTGTGGTGGAAAGTACAAGAGGAAAGGGTTTTATGGACAAATTTGATGAAATCTTGATGGTATGAAACAACAAAACTAATATCTTTCTGGATTGAAATAAAAACAAAAATAAGTTAGGATTAAAATACATAACAATAAAAGGATACAAATGAGGAGCAGATAACTGGAATCAATTGTGCTAAGGTTTGTGTATTGTTCAGGAGGGGAGTAAAGATTTTTTATTAAATTTAGATCTTGATAATGCACATTCATGCTACAATTTCTAAGAAAATCCTGAGAATAAAATCTCTTTTATTACTTGATAGATACGACAGCTACCAGTGAGACTAATCCAAAATAACAGAGAAAAATACCATTTGGAAAATAAAAGCCCAAGAAAAGAGAGAGAGAAATATAGAAAAAATAGAATAATGAGGAAAAACAAAATAAATGTTAGAAAAAAATATCCAAATATGTGTGTGTAGTAATTTAGAATATATATATTTTTATGAACAGATATTTATATATAAAACATATATTTATATATCATATATATTTATACACACATATATATGGTAATTATATCTACATATAGTAATTAAAATAAATCTAAATGGACTAAATGTACTCATTAAAATACAAACATCACCAGAATATGTTTAAGAAAACAAAAATCTACATCTAAAACACAAGACTATAAAAAGTTTAAAAGGAAAAAGTTGAAAAAATCCTAGGAAATATTGACCAAAAGAAAACTGTGTTCATTATATTACTGTATTAATATTGGACACAATAGATTTTGTAATAAAAGGCATTATTAAAATAAAGAGGTCCACTACATGTTCATTAACTGAAAAGTTAACAGTTCTAGATGTGTATACTACTAATATTATGGCCCCAAAACATATAAAGCAACAATTAATAGACTTCAATGGGAGATAGACAATTCTGCCATAATAGTGGAAGATTTTAACACAACTCTCTCAGTACCTGGAAGATTTAGTAGAAAAAAATTAAGGATACAGACAATTTTAATAACACAATTAATAAGATTCATCTAATGTTAGTTTAGAAAATGCACCCAACAGCTATAGAAGGCACTTTTTTTTTTAAATCAGGCACACATGAAGCATTTACCAAAGGTGACCACATACATAAAACAATTCTCAACCAACTTGAAAGGACTGTACTCAAAGACCTTCTTCTCTGACTATAATATGATTAAGTCAGAAATCAATACTAGAATGATAAGAGAATAAACACCTTAGAAACAAATACTCTCCTATGGTCATTTGCTGTATGATAAGGGTAGTGCTGCAGAGCATTTATTCCTCACATCATACACAAAACTCATCCCAGGTGGATTTACAGCCACATGTGAAAAGCAACACTATTCTTCTATACTATTTTCTATAAAATTTTTAGAAAACAGTATAGAAGAATATTTTATGATCTCAAAGCACAAAAGGATCCTTTCTTTCTCTTTCTTTCTTTCTTTCTTTCTTTCTTTCTTTCTTTCTTTCTTTCTTTCTTTCTTTCTTTCTAAGAGAGAGTGAGCATGAGTGGGGGAGGGGCAGAGGGAGAGACAGAATCTTAAGCAGGCTCCATCCCCAGTGCAGAGCCTCACGCAGGGCTCGATACTGTGACCGTGAGATCAAGACCTGAGCTGAAATCAAGAGTTGGTCACTCAACCAACTAAGCCACCCAGGCACTCAAAAGAATTTCTTAAACAAAACACAGAGAGCACAAACCAGAGGAACAGATTAATATGACTGTTAAAATTAAGAACTTGTGTATCAAAAGACTCCATATAGTAAGTGAAAGTAGATATCTGCAAAATATATAACCAACAAAGGGTAATATATCAATAATATATAAAGAATATTGTACTTCAATTTTAAAATGAACCTAATAGAAAAATGGAGGGAAAAAATGAATTCCATAGGCGCAGAAATGAAAATACACATACAACAAAAGATATCAATCTATTAATAAATCAGGAAAATGCAAACTAAAATCACACTGAGATACTGTTGATACCCACTAGACTGGTACAAATTTAAATTTCTGACAATACCAAGTGCTAATGAGAATGTAGAACAAAAACAACTTTCATCTAATGCTGGTAGAAATAAAAATTAATACAATCACTTAGGAAAATTATGTTATAAATGAGAACATACACAGACTATAAGCCCACTGGATGCTTTATACAGTGCACCAGAAGACATGCATAAAAACATTTATAATGACATTGTAGTAATAAAAACTTGAAAATGATTTAAATGTCTATCATTGGTGAAATAAATAAGTTGTGATCAGGAGCATGGAATGAGTTAGGTAAAGCTAAGTGTATCCACATGGACAAATCTCAACAATATAGTGTTGAGAAACAGGAAAGCAGTCATAGAAAAATATATATAGTATGATTCATTCATATTAATTTCACCAAAGAGCACAACCTAACAATGTATTCTTTAGTGGTCCATATACTGGTGTAAAAACATTAAAGAAATCCAAAGGGATGTGGTTAATACAAATGTCTGAATAAGGAGAGGTGCAGACAGCCAGGAACATGGAAAGCATCTGTTCTATTTCTTAGCCTGGGTGATGAGCACATAGAAATCTGTTTTATTATTGTTCTAAATCTGCACACATGCAATTTTTTATCCTTTTTCTTGGTTGGATATTCACTATATTTTACAAAACACACACCATGAAATCCTTCTTTCTTTTCTTTTTTTCTTTCTTTCTTCCTTTCTTTCCTTTCTTTCTTTTCCTTCCTTCTCTTCTCTTCTCTTCCTAAAAAACAAAAACCCTGAATAAACTAATGTACCTTTTGTTTGTAGATGCAAATAAAAAATTCACTCCAAAGAGCTCAAGCAAAAATTAATTTGTAAATTATATTATGTGGTCACTGAATTTCTTATATGAGCAACCACCCCAATTTGGAGACTATGCAGACAAATGATGCTTCTGTTACTCTGCTAAATGGTTCTTGTGGAGCTGCTACTTCAGCAGCCACAGAACAGGGTAGACACTATAACTGGTCAGACTGGGCAGTGGACATTGTCACAATATTCTGTCTCTGGAGGTTTGACAGTTCTGTTCCCAAGAGCATTGGAAAAGATTTCTGGAACACCTGCTTCTGTGTGACAGTAGTTTCAAAGTGACAGGAAATAATGAACCTAAGTCATATGCTAGAGAAATTGAACACAGCAAAACTCTGCAAGGAATCATTCTCATCAGAGTTGATGTGAATGCCATCTTCCAAAGTTGTGCAACATAACTGTAGGCATCTGCAGAAGCTCTGGAACATGTTTGAAAGTGAGTTTCTGGATTCTAGCTTTTAAAAGTGTGGACACCTAAAGTACAAAAGTCTCCAAATACAAGAAAGGTGTTAGAAATTGTCAGATGGCTGCCTGGGACTGGATGGTAGTCTCCACAAAATTCTATGTTTAAGTCTTAACCCCAACCAAGTACTTCAGAATATGACTGTATTAACAGATACAGTCTTTAAAGAGGTAATCAAGTTAAAATAAAGCCCTTGGGGTGGGCCCTAATCTGATCTGACTTGTGTCCTTATAAGAAGAAGAAATTTGGACACACAAAGAGACATCAGGGATGTGTACCCATAGAGGAAAGATCATGTGAAGACATAGTGAGAAGGCAGCTACTTCAAGCAAAGGAAAGAAGCCTCTGAAGGAACTAAACTTGCCTATGTCTTGATTCCAGCCTCCGGAGTGGTGAGAAAATAAATTTCTGTTGCTTAAGCCACCCAGTCTGTGGTATTTTGTTATGGCAGCTTTAGAAAACTAATACAAAAAGAAGGACAAGTGTTTGCTGAGACTACTCCCAAGAGAAAAAAAAGGAAATAAAAATTATTTTAAAGGCAGAATAGTGATTAGCTTTGAAGGGGTTTTCACTGAGATGTTGGAAATATTTATATTTTGATTTGGGTAGTGGTTACAGAGATATGTATGTGTGTGTCTGTATATGTATAAAATTTCAGTGGGCTATACATTTTAGGTCTGTGCATTTTACCATATGTATAATTTACCTCAAATAAAATGTTCATTTTTTACAAACTACCACAAAAATGCTTGGCACCAGTTTTACTGGTAGGTCTTTCATAGTTTTTAAAACTATGTATTTCTTAGGCTATAAAAACTGTCGCAGAATTTGTAAGCAAATAATTGAATTAATTTCATAAAATTAGCATAGCTCTGAAACTGACACCAAATAAAAAACTGGGTCAATTTTATATAGAAATGAAGATTTTTTTTAAATAATAAATTATTAGTAATACATTCATCAGTACATTAAAAAGTAAATCAATCTTTTACAGGGACAATGTGGAATTTATTCATTGCAGATATTTCACTTTTGAGAAATTTATTAATATATTCTACCACATGTCAATAGAGGTCAAATGACATTCCACACAAATTCCTGATTTTATTTTCATTTATTTTTTTAATGTTTATTTATATTTGAGAGAGAAGCAGAGACACAGAATCTGAAGCAGGCTCCAGGCTCTGAGCTGTCAGCACAGAGCCCAACACAGGGCTCAAACCAACAAGCTGTGACATCATGACCTGAGCCAAAGTAGGATGCTCAACTGGCTGAGCCACCCAGGCACCCCACAAATTCCTGATTTTAGAAATGAAGAAATCAGCAAAAATAGAAGTAGTTGTTCAAGATTAAAAATATACGTGGTAAAATTAGGAAACTAAAAGAATACTCACCATCAATCAGGGATTCCAGAACAATAAGAAGGCAAATAAAAATTGAGTTAGCATTGGTAAATGTTATTGTTTGTAGATAATACAATTATATGCTTAGAAAACTGGTGAATATCAACTTTACAAAGTTCCAAAATTAGTAGGCTTTCAGCAAAGCATGAGAAAATATAAATATGCTAAAATCATTTTCTTTTAAATTAGCTGAAAAGATAATTGAAAAGAAGATTCCATTTGCTCTAGAAATGAGAAACATAAAATAATTCTACTAGAAATTACCTAGGGCTCACATGACAAAATTATAGCACTTGCAATACATAAAATCAGATTTAAATGTAGAAATATACCATGATCCTGAATGGACAGGCTAAATTTTGCAAAGGTATCATTTCTTCCCAAGTTAACTTATACTGGGAAAAAATATTGGTGTGTGGCAGTTCTGTAATGTGCCAACTTTCCTTTCTATTTCTCACAGAAGTGGACAAGAGAGATTCTTTCAGGACATTTGGAGAGTAGACATGAAGCAGCAGCCATTTTGTAGCTTCGACACATTGTCACTGATCCAGTTTCATCTCTGGGTGTGATGAGTGGCTGGGAGACATTACTCAGCCTTCCCCTGTATCCTCCTTCAACTGCTCTGACTCCTGGACAGATGTGTGTTTGGCCTCATGACCAAAGGCAGATACTCACACCATACCACCAAGGGCAGAGGCAGTATGAACAGGCACTGGTATCACTCCATCCTCCAGGGGCTTAGCTCCTGTGATTGCGGCTGCACACTGTCCTTGCTCTTTCCATTGTACCCCCATCTTGCCTTCCCACTTGGCTTGCCCTGTGGACTTCAAGCTCCAGGATCAGACACGAAGACAGCAGCCTTATAGACCACTGCTTACCAACTCCTACAATCACATAAGATCATATCTGCATGTGTATACCTCCTAATGCTTTTGCTTCACAAAAACTGAAAAGTATGATTACGCACAAATTAAAACTTCAGAATGTTAAAAATAAATACATTTAAAGGCAAAACAAAAATCATAAGAAAGGTTTTAAGTCTTTAATACATAGTTTCCTATGAGTCAATTAATAAAATACTAACTATACATCTGAAAAATGAGAGAAAAGAGAAATAGGTATCTTAAAGAAATATTGTATTTGGCCATTAGATATAAAATCAATATGAAATATCAATTGTATTTAAAGAAATACAAATTGAAATAAAAATTGCCATCATAACTACCAACTATAATTCACTAAACTGTTAAAAATGCAAGTTTAATCTCACTAATAATCAGAAAGTAAATTGACATAAGGTTTTCAGAGGTCAGTTTGGTTTGTTCTATCGAGAGCTTTGGGGCAATTCTTAATTCCACCTCTAGAAATCTAACCTAAGAACACAATTAGCATTTGAATAACTAATAATACACAAAGATGTTCACTGCAGTGTTATGCTAACAAACAACTGCATACAAAATTATTTATAAATAGGAAACTGGCTAAATATATCATGGTACACTCATAAGATGGAGCCATAGTCCTCATTAAAAACTTGTACTTGAAATATTAAAATAATAGTATAATGTCCATATATAAGGTTATGTGAAAAGAATGGCCTTTATAAAACTTTGTACAGTATAAGTTTTGTTACAAATTATAAATTAAATTAGATATAAAAATAGTAAAAGTAAAGAACTAAATGAAAAATATATCAAAATGGAAGTGGTGATTATGTGGAAAATTAAGGAATTTTTTTAACTTTTGTCTTTTACTTTTCTGATATTTTTCTCTTTATACTTTGCTGTATTTACACCTTTTATAATCATAAAAAATAGATGTTACTAATATATCAAATTATTGTCCTTGGATGGTGGGATTAGGAGCAGCTTTCTGGTTTTATGGAGTCCCATTTTTTTATGCATTAAGTTTATAACCTGACTTTTTAGAAAAATCATCCTTTTCACATCAACTCAGGGGCCAAGTGAGCACAACTGAAGGTCTCAGATATCAGTTTTTGCAAAAAAAAAAAAAAAAAAAAAAAAAGCAGCTACCTTCCCTTTCCCTGAAAGTGTGAGATCTCTGAGCTAGAGTTAGGTAAGTACAAATAGTTAAATCGTGATTGGTGAAGGTCTTGCCATTATTTTTCAGAACGTGATTTTCCATGGTGCAACAGTTCTAATTGTTAGAAAGCTCTCATCTAATTGAGTCCAACAAATGGTTTTAACTCTATCCTCTTGGGCACAGAGTATATCTAATCCTTCCTTCACATACAAGCCCTCCAAATATTTGAAAAGTTTTCATTCCCCGCCCCCCCCCCCCCCCAGGTCTTCTCAAGGCTAAATATCTCCAGATCCTTCAGCTATTTTTCATAGGGTCATGATTTTGTGTCTTCAGTTCACATGTCATCCTTCAGACACATTTCCTTTTTTCAGACAATTAACAAATGAGAAAACCTTATTGACTAGCCACAAAAAAAGATGAAAAGTCAATGGTAAGATTTATTTTCAGACTTAGTTTTCAGTACTTATTAGAAAATAATTTACTTTTCCTTTTAAAAGGTGAATTTCCAGAAATTGTTCTTCATTTTAACTCAAGTGCTCAGAAAATTCTAAGTAAAGGACACACTTGGCTAAATTATTTAATTATTCCTAGAAGCAGGGGGGCAGTATAAACTAGTGTTTAGGAGCATAGTCTTTGGAATCAGACCATCTAGGTTCAAAGTCTTCTCTACTATTTATAGCTGTATGACCTTGAGCATAACTCTCGGTTTGATTTCTTCTTTGTAAAATAGGTGGTAATAATATTAAACATCTCATAGGTTACTGAGAATTAAATAGGATAATGTATGCAAAGCACTTAAGTCATATTGCCTGGTACATAGTAGTCTTCTTAAGCAAAACAGTCTATATATATTCTCAAAGTAATTTTAAAATCTTCAAAACAAGTCTATATGAAGACAGTGACTATAGGAAGCATCTATATGAAGACAAATACAATCAGAAAGCAAAAGCATAATAGTTACTAACAGTGGTTTTTACAATATTTCACTTTCTAATCCTAAATACATGATTTGATTTAAAAACTGTACTTTCACAAATTCAAATTAAAGATATACAACTTTTCTGTGAAAGATATATAAATAGGGAATGAGGACAAATGAACTAAATTCAGTTTTCCAGGGGAGAAATGATGAAGGCTTGATTCATGGAGACAACAATGAAGACTATCATTTTGTTGAGTGCTTACCCTGTGCTAAGCATTCACTCAAAGAGGAGGAAGAAAGGCAGAGGGATGTAGGGAAGCAGAAGAAAGGAGGATGGGGAGAGGAGGCAAGGGAGGGTAAGGAAAGGAAGGGACAAGAGGGGAAGAGTAGGGGGTGGCTGGGTGGCTCAGTTGGTTAAACCTCCAACTTTTTATTTTGACTCAGGTCATGATCACAGGGCAGAACCTGCTTGAGATTCTCTCTTTCCCTCTCTCTGCCCCTCCTGTGCATTCTTGCATGCTGTCTCAAAATAACAAATAATTAATTAACTAATTTTTTAAAAAGAGGGGAAGAGTGAGTGGTAGCTAACACGTATTGAGTGCAGGCACTGTGTTGTTTACATGAATTTGTTTCATTTAATCCCATAAACCTACAAAATAAGTACTAGAAAAAGTCTTTAGAGAGGTTAAGTAACTTGCCCAAGGCCACAAAAATTTATTAACTGGCAAAGGACTCAAACCTAGTGCTTAACCACTAAGTTATTATTAAGAGGGAAATTGTTTCGATTAGGGGAGCAAAAGGACAGGGAAGAAAATATGAAGGTTTGGGGTCTAAGTTACAGAATCAGTAGTGATAAGAAGTATGGATTTGAGTGGGGATGGGAGGTGGAATAAACAGGACAGTAATTCTTTGATTTTTGCATTTCTGAAGGCAATATCCAAGACACTCTAAGTAAAGAAAATTGGAACATTTCAATTACACTAAATCAATTTCACATGATAAAGGAATTGAACACTAAGGTCAATAACAACATTTCAAAGACTGGCCAACATTCTCAATCATTCCTTTTATTTAAATCTGATTTCTGTTTCATTTTACTTAAAAATGCAACATGAAAGAGAAAAAAAAACCTTCCTTGTTTTCCATCAAGGTGATTTTTTTAATTTGGTAACTTTAGAAAGGTCCATATTTTCCTCAATTTGATAACATAAAGTTTAGCAATGGGGAATGGCTTTAACCAATACCTTCTTAAATATATATACCAAAGGAAGCCTTTCAGGACTCAGCAGAATGTTTTAGTCTTGCCATGTTCACTTTAGAGAGCTGTGGAGAGTCTGGCTGGTGATATTGCTATGCCGATGCTTTCTTCTAGACACACACGTGATTAAAGCCTGCAGGATCAAAGAGTAAACCACTTACAGCAAAGTGCTACAGACCCAAAAGCTCATCTGTGATTGGAATCACTTAAAACTATTTTAAAGGGTCATCACAAAGAGGGTGCTTATTTTTAGAAATGAGTTTTCTTTTGATACAAAGAAAAATGTTGGCCATTTCCCTTATGTTTATAACAACATTCCAATTTAATCTTCAGTTTAAAAATTCTTTAATTATTGCACAACAGTGTTTTGTTGATTGCATAACATTCACATCTATTTGATACTAAAATCTAGGCTTCCTCTATGTGTGTGTGTGTGTGTGTGTGTGTGAGCATGCACATTCTTTTCCTTTATGGTAATGATATATGCTAAAACTATGGTTTATAGGTTTAAGTCCACTCTCAGGAGCAAGCTATAAACATGAATGATGGAAAAAAAATCTGTTATAAAAACATTATATTTTTACTTATTTCATTCTTACTTTACCCAAATTTTTTTTCTGTTAGCAGCCATGGAGCTGGAAAAAAGCATTATATTATGCGGGTATCTGTTCCAAAAGTTTATTCCTCTGAATTCCACATCCCTATTCTCCACCACTTAAAGCTACTGACATATGGGGTGCCTGGGTGGTTCAGCTGGGTAAGCGTCTGACTCATGATTTCTGCTCAGGTCATGATCTCATGGTTCCTGGGATTGGGCTCCTTGTTGGGCTCCGCACTGACAGTGTGGGGCCTGCTTGGTATTCTCTCTCTGGCCCCCCCTCAAAAAAAAAAAAACTTAAAAAAAATAAAGTCATTGATATGTATATATACATAAGGTCTTCAAGTAAAAGTAACCAATAGGTGTTGGAATTATTCTTTGGTGATGATTAGAATATTGTACAGAGAAAGAACTTTCAAAGTAAATTCTCTTTGTTGGTTATCATGTCGATCACTGAAAAAGCTGGAAGAACATATGCCAAAACACACAACCACATGTTTTTTTTTTTTTTCTGTCCAGTCATACATCAGAATCCAGCATAATTATTCTTGAATTAAAATCAAAAGCAAGTTTGTAAGAAGAGATCTATGTTCTTTTAAATGCCAAGATTTCATCTGGTATTCAGTTGATAACAACCATTGTATTTACTTCACTTTTGTTTATAGTGAAATTAAAAGTTGAAAGACAAAAAAAAAAAGTCCTACCAATTTAAATAAATTATGTGAAAGAAAACACTGCATATCACATACACCTTTATGAGCCTTTGGCATTTCTATGTTGAGCAAAATATATTGTTCTAATGTAGTATAACTTTTTAATTGTCCTTGTCTTATACTGTTCTATAAAATTGAAGTGACCTTTTAAAAACAAACAAGCAAACAAACAAAAAAACAAAAGAAGTTTGTCTGCTCCTAGAAGACAGAACCAAAAAAACATTGGGCAAATTTAAACACACACACACACATTAGTTTTGCTTCTCTACAATTTAGTCATTATAGTAGAATATAAGTTTCAAACACACAAAACCTCGAGTCTCCTGGTGCATCTTGTGTTACCATCTCTTATTCCACTGGCATTCCTATGTTGGAGCAGAGTGTTCTTAGGATAATTTAGCTTAAAAAAAAAAAAAAAAAAAACTACAGTTCTTCCTTGTTGTCTGTTCAAATATCCAGAGATGTCAAAGAGAGTTCTTTCACTTTTATTTTCTTTCGATGCTCTCAAAGTGAACAAACTATTTCAGTAATTTTTTTAAATTTTGGTGAATGATATTTCACCTGAAAGTTGATTGTTTCCTAATAAGAGAATGTAGCATCTTATAAAAGTGATAATTTTGTCAGTATGGGATTATACTTTTTTTAGTCAATTTTTTATAGTAAACTATTCTTCCCTGAGTTCCATCAGTCACTAATGTCAGACAAGAAGAGTTTGCCAGGTGATCAGATGGTAAACCTGAAGAATAAAGTTTAACTTACAAGGTTGTTTTGAGACTCACTTGAAACAATGTGCATGATTGTTAAGTAAAAGCAAAAATATGAAGCAAATGAGAGACATTTTTATTGATTATAGGTGAAACCTCATTTGAGTTCTACAGATCTTCAAAGAACAAGGCCCCAAGCCCAGCGGCAAGGGAGTTATTACTAGATAACCAAGAATGTTGTCGAATCACGTCATCTATGAAATCATGAGGCATACTGGTCATGTAGAGCTCTGGGCAATTTCTGAACCAATGAGACCATCCACATTCTGCCCAATATTTTCTAGGACTAGTTATAGTAACTTGCAGCAGAAATTCAATTTTTTAAATAAAAAAGGATTATAAAAGTTCTAATACTTTTTTGTCACAGCTTCTTAAATTTTGTCCCTATCATGTAGTGTTTACACTGCAGCACATACGGCAGCTGACCTTTGAATATACCAAGACAAAACTTCTCATCTACCATTATGGGATTCATGCTTCGTGCTTTGTTTGTTTTGTTTTTAAAAGCTGTGATGATTTTAAGCTGATCTATCTGTATTCTTTTCAGGTCCCCCTCACATCCAATGGCATGCACTTAGGAAACAGCTGGCAAAGGTTCAAGGTGCAATCTGTGGCTAAGAACAGAGAAACACTAACTGGCTCATGCACAGATGGACCAACAGCTCTGGCCCGATTAGCTAACTGAACAAAGATACAAAGCTAATCATGTGCTTCCTCTCTATGCAGACCATTTGTCTTTAAATTTTTTTTTCAACGTTTTTTTTTTTTTTTTATTTATTTTTGGGACAGAGAGAGACAGAGCATGAACGGGGGAGGGGCAGAGAGAGAGGGAGACACAGAATCGGAAACAGGCTCCAGGCTCCGAGCCATCAGCCCAGAGCCCGATGCGGGGCTCGAACTCACGGACCGCGAGATCGTGACCTGGCTGAGGTCGGACGCTTAACCGACTGCGCCACCCAGGCGCCCCAGACCATTTGTCTTTAAAATGAAGTGAAAAGCTGCATAGTCCCTAAGTATAGCAACCAGAGAGACTCAGAGCAATGCCCTCTCGGCTAGACTACTGCTTCAGTATTTCCTAAACATCACCTGTGTACCTGAATGAATGAATGGGTAGTGAAGGAATAAATCTCTACAGTATTATCATGCCTACTGTTTGGGGAATACAAAGATGAACATATATCATGGTTATTATGCTTAAAGGGCAATGTAGAAGGCAAGAAAAAATGCCCACAAATAAGTGTAATCCAATAGTATTTTATTCCCCTAGGAGAACTGCCAGATTTCAAGTCCTGTTTAAATAAGAATGTCTTTCTGTGATCCAATTTTCCTTCCATGCCACTCTGAATAAACCATGCCTCTGGTCCTCAAACAGCTGCAGTCTAGCACTGATCAATATGGAATCTTAGATGTATACCTTTAGGCAATCAGGCTTACATATAGGCACACTTAGTTTATTCACCTGGAGTTGTGCATAAGTGCCTAAGCTGCTTCCCAGTTCAAAATAGTAACTTCTCCTTACCCCTCAATTGTCCTCACAACACTTAAAAACAAATGGATCAGTCTGACATTGTTCTCCCAATCCCAACAGACTAAATGACTAAAAGTCAGAGTTTCAGAACCAAAATAGGAGATGCCTTAGGTTAATGTTATTTCTTGCAGATTCTAAGAGTCAAACAGTTTATTAAATACATGAGATGAAAAATTAACAAAACATAACAGTGTTTGTGCTACCTCTCCAGAAAATTAACACTTTTCCAGAGAATGGCTTGATCTCTAAGATAATTTAAAATGCATGGGAGTAAATTATTCATGGAAGACACACAAAACAGTTTCAAAGCAGGCTATTTTCTAAGAATCTAATTAAAGTCTCATTGAAAGTTTTAAACATTTCACTCTAGCAGATTGTTTGGCTCTGGCCTTGATTACTTTTCTTACTGATGGTCATTATGCTTAGTATTTTACTTCTGACCTTTTTACTGCAGAGGTGAATCCGATTTGGGATTGCTCCTGTGTTAGCAGTGGTACTGGAAGCAGATTTACTTCCCACATGACCTCTTTAGGATACTCGAAAGATACCTGTACCTCTTCCTTTGTCCACACATCTACCAGCTAGAAAAGAAAACAGGGGTCATATATGAAGATCAACAATAGGCTGGCAAACAACATGAGTTCACAATATTGTGAATTTGGAAATCAACAGTTTTATATGCTGTCCAGCTATTTTCCTAACCAATGGGTAGTAGAGAGGAAGCAAAACATCTGAGATCATTAGTATATCTCTCTCTCTTTTTATTTCCATCATTGCCAAGAAAGAGCCAAGACCAAGAGAAAGATAAGTTTTGAAACATTTCATAAATTGTAGTTAATGGTGACTTTTGCAAGTCTTCAGTTGACCTTAACCATTTAAAAAAGTATCTTATAGCCATACTTCCTGAGTGTAACCTGTTTTCACATACAACTGCACTTACCATATAGTATTACGTTTGTGTGTCTGTCTCATACATCAACTGTATATTCATGTAAAAAAAAAAAAAAAAAAAAAAAGGATGTGGGAGTCTTTTTATCTCCAGTAACCAGCCACACAAAGCAGCTAATATTGCCATTAGAACGACTAGGAAATCAGTGAATAAGAAATCCATGATTTTGGGGGCGCCTGGGTGGCTCAGTCGGTTAAGCGTCCGACTTCGGCTCAGGTCATGATCTCGCGGTTCGTGAGTTCAAGCCCCATGTCGGGCTCTGTGCTGATGGCTCAGAGCCTGGAGCCTGTTTCAGAGTCTGTGTCTCCCTCTCTCTCTGACCCTCCCCTGTTCATGCTCTGTCTCTCTCTCTCTCAAAAATAAATAAAGGTTAAAAAAAAAAAAAGAAAAGAAAAAAAAAGAAAAAAAAAAAGAAATCCATGATTTTGTTTAAGCTCACCCAATAGAATGAAAATTAAAGATTTTTGATAGGTATGTTTATTTTTAAGTCCACATTGTTTTTTTTCCATTATGCCATTCCAAACACGATTCATTCATTCATTTGTTCCATTTATTCAATAACTTATCAAAGGTTTAACATGAGCCAGGCATTGGGGATTCAGTAATGAGTAAGACAGATATCATCCATAAACAAATGAAAATGACAGTCTAAGACATTAATCAACTAATTATAAAATTTATAAAGTAATAACAGTGTAATTTCAAGTCGGATAACTATCTAGCCTAGTCTAGGGGTAAGAAAAAGTTTCCTACAGAAAAGAAATGTCAAGTTTTCCTTGATATTTGAGTTCTGGAGGATAAATAAAATACAAACTAGAAAAATAACATGTGTGCATGGGAAGTGGGGGTTAGAGGAAGAGAAAATTCATTCCCAGGCAGAGAGAACAATATTACAAAAGTCAAACCATAGGAAGGATTTTTTGCTCTTTAGAGCAGTATTCTTCAAATGTCCATAATCCAACTGGTAGATAATGAAATTAATTTATGGGACATAGTAACTATTACAAAAACAATAAAAAAATAGAGATCATTACATATACTAAGGATGGGTATTGTTTATAAAACTTCCATCAGTCAAATATATGTATTATTTTTATAGTAAAGAATCATGATGTAAAGTATTTTTCTTATTCTGCAGTAGTCAAAATAGCTTGAAGGCCTGAGAGGCCAGTGTAGCTGGAGGGTGGCATAACATGAGGTTGATACAAGAAGAAGATAGCAGATAATTACAGCCATGTTAAGAATTCAGTCTTTACTCTAAGAACAATAGGGAGCCATGGACAGGTTTTAAGTAGGGGAGAAAAATGATCAGATTTCAACTTGAAAAGATTTCTCTGTAATTTGGAAAACAGGTGGGAATGGGGGTCAAGCATAGTTATAGGGAGAATAATTCAGAAGATACTATATTCACTAAATGATGGATACTAACCTGGGCAAGAATGGTGGTGGCACAGAAGTAGATGGATTCAAAATAGAATATAAAATAAGTTTAAAGAATACAAGTTGGCATTGAAAAATGGTAAAAGAAAAATAAACCATCAAAGATGAAAAGAAAAATAATTGAAAGAAGAAACTCAATGGAGGTTTAAGAGCAAATTAGACACAGTTAACCAGATCATTAACAAACTGGAAGAAAGATCTGAGGAAATTAGGCAAAATGCAATGCAGCACAGGTGGCAGAGATCAAAACTATGAAAGGGAGGGAGGTTTTCTTGGGAAACTAAAAAAAAAAAACAAAAAACCAACCAACAACAATCAATGAACCAGGAAGAATTATCCAAAAAGATAATTTTCTAGAACTA
The DNA here is from genome assembly GCF_028749965.1 of Puma concolor. NCBI lineage: Eukaryota > Metazoa > Chordata > Mammalia > Carnivora > Felidae > Puma > Puma concolor. Next base: position 30,448,292 of record NC_141684.1, on the reverse strand, counting down.
ATGCAAGACAAAAGCCATTTCAGAATCAGAAGGCCAATGAATCTCAACCAGTATAAATAAAATTCACACTTAGACACATCATAGTGAAACTGTAGAACACTAATGAAAGATCCTAAAAGCAACCTGACGAAAGTCTCATTACAAAAGGAATGAACAAGAAAAAGGGCATTATTGTATAAAATAATGTCTGATTTGTAAAGTACAATAAAAAGAACAGAATATGGGCAAAAGTAAGTGGGGAGGAAGATCACTGGCATAATATCTTCCTTATATTGTTGGGGAGGAACAGAGATAATTTTAGGACATAAGTTAAAAAACATGGGGAGCCTGGGTGGCTCAGTCGGTTGGGCGTCCGACTTTGGCTCAGGTCGTATCTCACAGTACGTGAGTTCGAGCCCCATGTCGGGCTCTGTGCCGACGGCTCAGAGCCTGGAGACTGCTTCGGATTGTGTCTCTTCTCTCTGACCCTTCCATGCTCATGCTGTGTCTCTCTCTGTCTCTCAATAATAAATAAACATTTAAAAAAATTAAAAGAAAAAAGATGGTAGCAATAAACCCACATAGATTAGTAATCATAATAAAAGGAAATGGATTTAACTCACCAGTTAAAAGACACAATTTTCAGACTGGTTCTGAATACTCTAGCTAAAACAAGAACCTGGAAATGCAATGTGTTCATCAACACTGGGATGAATTAAATATGGTATATTCGACAATAGAATACTATAAAGCAGTGACAAAGAATGAATTATAGCTGAATACACCAACATGAATGTATCCACATAGATGAATTTCAGTGCTGGGAAAAGCAAGCAATAGATTATGAAGTATGATTTCAATTAAGTACATGTCAAAAACATGCAAAAACAGTTTGTTAGGAATGTGTGTGTGTGTGTGTGTGTGTCTGTGTGTGTATGATAAAACCATGCAGAAAAACAAAGGAATTATTAACACAAAAGTCATGGTAGTGGTTGCTTCTCCAGGGCAAAGAGGAAAATACAATTAATGAGGGGCCCACAAGCTCTTCAAAGTTACTAGGACCGTTGTATTTTTTTTTTTTTAATTTTTTTTTTCAACGTTTTATTTATTTTTGGGACAGAGAGAGACAGAGCATGAACGGGGGAGGGGCAGAGAGAGAGGGAGACACAGAATTGGAAACAGGCTCCAGGCTCTGAGCCATCAGCCCAGAGCCCGACGCGGGGCTCGAACTCCCGGACCGCGAGATCGTGACCTGGCTGAAGTCGGACGCCTAACCGACTGCGCCACCCAGGCGCCCCGTGGACCGTTCTATTTTTTAAGCTGAGTACCAAGTAGGAGGTATTGTGTAAATGAGCATTGATTTTATTTTTTTTTAGCTTCTATATATATATTTTAAAAACCATAAACACATATGCTTGTGAATACATAGAAACTTTAAAAAAAAAATACACAAGCAACTACTTACATAATATAAGCTTCATGAACTCTTCTTTAATGTGTTCCCAGTACCTGTAAAAGTTGCTGACACATAGGAAGGTCTACCAAGTGGAAACAAATGAAAGTACAGGGCACAAAAAAGAAAGTTAATCAGTACATTATTTGTGCTCACCATCTTTACTGGTACAGTTTACCTGTTATTAAACGTTAAGGTTAAATCCAGAACCAGGTAAGTTTTTTATGCAAGCTTCAAAAATGCATTTTAACAATGAACAAATGTTGGTAATGTGTAAAAATGGCCGTTACAGGTTTTTTTTTTTTTTTTTCCGATACTAGTAATCTATAGTGGCATCATCTTTCAAGTTCAAAGGGCAGCAATATGTGAAAAGCAAAAAGTGATAGGAAAAGTGAACATTAATTATTCATATAATGGATAACCTTGAAGGAGCAAACCATAAATAGAAAAAAATCAAAGGGATGTTCATCATCTGTCTGTTCATCACTTGTCTATTCCAAATAGATTTTTTTTGTGGGGTCACTAGAATTCAATGATTATACTGGTAGAAAAATAGAATATCCTTTGCTTTCATTTGAAGGTAATGGTGCCAAGAGACTTGAACAGTTTTGTGGATCAAGATCCTCCTTTGCAACCTACTGAATATATACCCCTTAACCCTTTATAAATTTAAGGCAATAATGATATAAGAAAGGGCACTGGGGTATAACTGAAAAAGCTTTTCAATTAGTTGCTTTAACATTTAATAGGTGTGACTTTGAGTAACCATCTGTTTCCTCATCAATAATATACAAATATTAGCACCAAAATTTCAGTGTTTCCAGGCATTGTGAGGCACTCAAATGTTAGCTTTGCTTCTCTACATATGTGTGAAAATGCCTGATACATAGCAAATAGCTTCCCATCTTTCCTCCCTGTGTTACTGGTCCACTATAGCACATTAAACAACTTGCTTTTAGCTGCTAGGTAATCACCTAGAAATTCTTGCCGTTAATCTGGTTTGGTTGAGCTATAGTCTTAAAATAAAAAGTCATTAATGATATTTCTTTTTGCCCTTGAGTCACTTGTGAAGAGGGAAAGTCATCTTAACATCTAACTTGAGTAACATATGTAATTTTACATAGTTTTGTGTAACTATCTCTAGTTTTTAGCGATCTGTACTTCTGATTCATGGAATTAGCTCCTACACACAAGGTAAGGACCTGTTTCAATCTAGTTCCTGAAATGCCACTTTTTGGTACTTTATGAACTTTGCCCAGTTTGTACTAGAGATGATCCTTTAAAGTTGGCATTTTCAGAACACTAGCAAAAGATGAATAAAAAATTAGTATTAGTATTTGGGCTATCCTAACCAGCAATCCTCCCCCTCTCTTGAGCACCTTTGGACTACAGTTTAGAAGAACCAATACCATAAACCAGAGGTCTAAACAATAGCACATGGGTCAAATCTGGCCCTTATTCTTTAAACTTAACTGCAGGCTGAGGGTGACCTGATCAGAAGCCAAATAAAAAGCCAATATGCACGTATCTTTTATCCTTGTGTATGTTGAAGAACTCCATTTCTAGAATATTCTCATAATGATAAAATAACAGAGATGGAGGACAGATTAGTGGTTTCTAAGGGTAGAGATGGCGGAGGTAGGTATAAACATGAAGGGAATAGCATGAGGGAGAAGTTCATGATGATAGTTCTTTATATTTTGTTTTTGTCTTTTTTTTTTTTTTTCATATAAAAGAGTTCTCACCAACCCAGTGGTGCAAAAGCCTAGTAACAGAAAAATCATTTCCCCAATAAAGCGTATCTATTGTTCAGGTAATAGTGATGTTTACAGAGTGATAGGATACAAGCACATGACCTTCATGCAGCATAAATATGTGTGCCATCCCATATACAATCCCTTATAGACCCAGCCTGGTTCTTCTCCAACACCGCCTGTTGGGAGTTGTGCCTGATTTTATTACTAGTTTCCATCTGAATCCATTTGGGAATGGGGTGATTCTGCTTTTGTTTCTTAGCCAGGAACAGTCAACCCAACACACTATGATGGCAGAGAAAAGAAGATAGTACTTTATCTTGACTGCACTGAAGGCTATACAAATCTACAGAAGTGATGAAATGGCATAGAGCTATTTACACACATTGTACCTATGTCTATATCCTGGTTGCGGTAATGCATCATAGCAACATAAATGAAAAAATTGGGGTGAACTAGGTTTAGGCTACAAGAGACCTCTCTGTACTATTTTCACAATTTTCTGTGAATCTATAATTATTCCAAAATGAAAAGTTAAAAAAATACACACATCTATACACAAGGAAATTCACAAGATAAAATGAAACACAGCCAATTTTATTCCAATTCCCCCAAATTTATACACAATGTTGTTTCTAAAATGCATGTCATCCTTTATATAATGATTTTATTATTTCACTTTTATAGTTTTTTCATCTTGTCTTTATACACTTCTTCAGTAGAAGCCAGAGTCCTGAGTTGCCCAGTTAGGAGCCTAAAACATGCAAAGGGAAATTGACAGAGTTAGAAGAAAGTACTTTCTGAAAAAGCTAACTTACAAAGTGATACTAGCATTTCCTTTCAGTACTCCTGCCCAAACCCCTCTCTAAGATTTTAATGACCTCTGCAATTTCTAAATTATGCCACTTACAACAATAAAAAACAAGTCAAAATATCATCTGAAACAGTTTTTGACCAATTATAAAGTATAACAATAACAGTATCACCAACATTATAACAAAAGTCAATACAAATTGATCTTTAAGCATACAGAAAATAACATCATATAAAAGTTATCTTTTTAGGTTGAGTTATTCTAGACGTGGCTGGAACAGTCATGAACAATAATTTCCCAATTCTTCCTTCTCTTCTTTGAAAAACTACTCAAAGGACACAAACCTCTGTTAAAATTTCAATCACATGAGGTCTCTGAATGTTCCATCTATTTTAGGAAGCAGTTGTACTTCCTAAAAATAATAACTTCCTACCCTTCAGTTACACATAATCGTAATAGCTAAGAAGCATTAAAGCTGGTTTGGGATTCCAAAATTACATGGCTGTTCAAGTTTAATATCTAATATGTAGGATCTTTACCAAAAGAAGGGATATATATATTTTTTGACATAGTTAAATATGACAGATAAAATCAATTTTTTAAAGATCAATACTAAACCACACATGTAAGATGTAATAATGATGTTATATTCTTGCTAAATTCGAGACTGAATAGAAAATATGTGGTTCTTACCTCAGACCTACTATTCTGATTAAGTTTCTTCTCAATATTCATGGCCAACATCTGGCTTCTAAATGAAAGGCTTTTGGTCTTTTCAATCACTTGCTGATAGGGTGAGACTGCATTGTTACCCATAACCACATGACCCTAAAATAAGACAGAGGGAAATTGATCCTGTAATATTACAACCAAGTTTCCCAGTAAGTCTTGAGCATGACATCACAACACTACCTGACTGTTGCACACATTTTTATGCACTGTACAGAGATGACAATATAACTCCAGCAACAAAAAAAACAGGTGGTTGCTGTTGCCTTAAAACAAAGCAAAAATTCTAACAGAATAGAACAAAATGTCCTTAATCAAAAATTCCCAAAAAAGCATAAAATAATCAGCAACTTATATCAAGATGTAGCATAGCTAACATAATACTCACTAATTTAGAATCAATCTTGGCATCCAGTCTTGCATTTCTAATCAAATTTACAATCCACCTTTCAGCTTCTTCTGGAGTCATGTTCAGTTTGTCTGCCAACATGCTAATGAAAAAAGTAAAAACAATGTTAATGGAGTCTAAAACCTTGGTTTCATGTCCATAGTCTTGGAACCACACTCTGCATAGAGACTTTCAGGTATTTATGGATCACCTCTCTTAAATACTGTGACTTAATAACTGCACTATTCCATGTTTGTGCAATTATCTAATACTGTGCATGACCTATCCCCATTCCACCAACCAGACTGTTAAGATCTTTGAGGGGAGAGGACCACACTTCACATTTATAGAAATCTTTCTGGCTTCTAGAATAGTACCTTAAACTTAGCAAGTGCTCAATTAATAATGCTCTAAGAGAGGAAAAGGTTTTATAATGTATAATGATTATACAAATTAAACCTACTACAAGGAACATCAGTGATAAGTATAATATAATGAAGTAACTAAAACTCAGGTCTGGTGTATATGTTTGCATTAAACTCCGAGGGCACTCTGGGAATTGTACACTATACAACCTAAATGTTAGCCAATGAATTTCAAAGGAAGGAGAAAGATACACATACATAAAATACGAGGAGGGTGGAGGAGGGAGGAAGACAAAGAGGAGAAAGAGGGAGGGAGGGAGGGAGAGAGAGAGACAGAGAGAGAGAGAGAGAGAGAAAGAGAGAAGGGAGCTAGGGAGATGACTGGGGTAAAAAAGATACCATTATAGAGGTCAATTTATCAGGACTAATAAAAGCACCCCTTGGCAGTACATAAGTAAACCACTCAGCTGATGGAATAGTATGCATATATAGTATTAAAGAGTACAGAGTATAAATGTATTCACATATGCATGTTTAAACATTAACTGTTCTCTTTTCATCAGTCTTCATTGAAGACATTACACACTTGCCAGGCCCTCTAATGTTATCACTGGTTTGATGAAAAGAACTAGAGTACCAATAATACAATCTTTCCTTAGAATATTATAAACTAAAATTCCTGATCCGATGTCAAGACACTGGCAATCATATCATTATGTAATTCCAGACTTTCCAACACAAATAACCTAATTTATAAAAATACCCTTATGAAAATAATATTATCTATGCTATCCCCATGTTACACATTTATTGAAAAAGAGTTAACAGAAGTTCGTTCAAAATGTAAAAATTAATGTGGCGCCTGGGTGGCTCAATGGGTTAAGCGTCCAACTTCAGCTCAGGTCACAATCTCGCTGTTCTGAGTTCAAGCTGACAGTTCAGAGCTTGGAGCTTGTTTCAGACTGTGTCTCCCCCTCTATCTGCCCCATCCCTGCCTGCGCGCGCTCTCTCTCTCTCTCTCTCTAAAAATTAACATAAAAAAAATCTTTAATGAAAAATTTAAGTTAGGTTATCAATAAAATAAGTACAAACTAAATCTATGCAGATATACAATTAAAATTTATCCATAAAGGTGAGCCTGGATACCTCCATCGGTTAAGCATCTCTTGGTTTCGGCTCAGGCCATGATCTCACAGTTTGGGAGTCTGAGCCTCGTGTAGGGCCCTGTGCTAACAGTGCAGAGTCTACTTGGGACTCTCTCTCTCCCTCCCTCTCTCCGTGTCCCTCCTCAGCTCGTTCTGTCTCTTTCAAAATAAATAAACTTAAAAAAAAAAAAAAACTTATCCTTAAAATATGCTTGGAGCTAATAACATCTTGATGAATACAAGCAAAAACACCACCATAAAACTCCCTGGATTTATGTGTCAAAATTTTGTTCTCTGTCTTTCTGTGATCGATTTTGCTCTAAATACAACATTCTCAGCAAGCAGAAAGAACAATTAATCCATGACTATTAATTCAATTTCATGGACTTCATTTTATTCTCTTTATCACTGTTCTCTAATAACCCTAATTTTATTTAAGCTACTAAAAATAGGGAACTACATCAACTTACTTAAACAAGCAGGTGTGTTTTTGACTAGTAAAAATTCCTGCAACTGGTGTTTCCTGTGGTTTCCCATAAACTCCTGTGTTTCCTGCTGGTGCTTGACTTATTTTAGAAATGTGTAAATTTCATTGTCTCTACACTTCTATAGTAAGCAAATGTCTGCTACTCTTACCTAAAACTCAACTCTAAATGTAAAGAACAGATTTTCCAAAACATACTGATTATTTTATCACCTCCTATAGCAATTTATCTTTCGTATGCCTCCTGCATCCCCCCAAATATAACTCATTAAAGTGAGGCCAAAGCATTTTACTCTGAAAAGCACAAAAGAAACTGTACTAAATATATTAAAATTCCAATGTTTAAGATCACTATATTCTATTTTATTTTTTTAATATGAAATTTATTTTCAAATTGGTCCATACAACACCCAGTGCTCATCCCAGCAGGTGCCCTCCTCAATGACCATCACCCACCCTCCCCGAGCTCCCACCCCCCATCAACCTTCAGTTTATTCTGTTTTTAAGAGTCTCTTACGGTTTGGCCAAACCACTATATTCTATTTTAAAGAGCAGAAAAATTATTCTCAGTAAGCTATGAATTATGTAGAGTTGGTAGTGTAAAGATGCTTTAAAATTATAATATATAACCTATTTATGAGGCTGTTTAAATAACTAAAATTATAATGAAACATGGTCTTGAAGCCTAGGTTATCTATTAGATATCTCTAGATGCTGTCACATCTAACTGAGAAGACCTAGAATTCTCTCTTTAACCACTGCCTTTTATCTAACCACTCTACTGTCATCTTGAAAGACTTTCCTCTCCACCCACCATACTAAACCTCTCTATTCATTACACTTGCCAGGTTTTTAATCACTTCAGGACCTTTGCATATACTGTGCCTTCTGCTTAAAAGGGTCATCCATCATCTTCACTTAACTGTTACACAGGTCTCAGCTAAAACAGTAGCCTCATAAGCCTTCCACGACACCTCTGTAAACTGTAATATATCTTTGATTTCATAGCCCCTCTATATTCTTTGGAGCAGATATAATAGGTGTAACTTTCTGTTGTTGAGTATCTGCTTTCATGATACACTGTAGATGGAGCCAAAGAGAATGTACCAAAGTTTCTTTGTTCACTGTTATCTACCTAGCAATTAGCACAATGCCCAGTTTACAGGAGACAATTAATAAAAATTTACTGTCTGACTCCTATACTAGTCACTTCCCTAGTTCAGGCTCTATTAGTGTTTCCTAGTTTTTTGTTTTTTTTTTTTTAATTTTTTTTTTCAACATTTATTTATTTTTGGGACAGAGAGAGACAGAGCATGAACGGGGGAGGGGCAGAGAGAGAGGGAGACACAGAATCGGAAACAGGCTCCAGGCTCTGAGCCATCAGCCCAGAGCCCGACGCGGGGCTCGAACTCACGGACCGCGAGATCGTGACCTGGCTGAAGTCGGACGCTTAACCGACTGCGCCACCCAGGCGCCCCCTAGTTTTTTTTAACTCATCTACCTCTCCAGTCTCTCAATCTATTTTATATAATTGCTAACTAACCAGTTTTTTCCCAAATTCCTTTCAAAACTTTAACACAGTCCTTTTACCGAAACAATAAAATCCAAACTTCTAAATATCTCATTCATGGTTCTATACAATTCGGCTACAACCTCACTTTCAAATTCCCATTATTCTCTCCCATGAACACTACATGCCAGCCAAACCAAACCAATTATCTTCCTTCCTTGGCATTCACTCAACAAAATATGAACTGTTAGATGCTAACAAGAAAATACAGTCTGTTCCTCACTTTTATAAAGTTTAAGCCAGGGGTTGGGGAGTAGAGGACAATAACTTCATCCCCAAAATATATAAACTATTTAAGTGTAAAGATGAATAAAGTAGAAAGAGCTATGTGAGATGCACAAGAGTTTACTATTCTAGTCTGGAGGTTTGGGGACTTCTTATTTAAGGAAATATTTAAGGTCAGATTTTAACATAAAAGACAGAAAAGTCTACTCTGTATAACTCCATAGAGAATTCTTCATCCTTTCTTTCTTTACATCCATATTCTATCTCATATTCCAACATGGCTGGGGCAATATGGCAACATGCATCAAGACCCACAAATATCTGCAAAAGCTGACCCATAATCCTACGCTGGGGATTTACTGCTTTGCATTGTGCTTGTTGATCCTTTATGTATTAAATCAAGTCAAAGAAAAACCTGAATAATGTCCAAGAAGTATTAATAAATTATTGATGGCATCTCAGGTTATCTATGCTACCAATCACTCTGAGAGTGAATTAAAGAATGTGGCAACAGTCCAGTATCTTTTAAGTAACAGGAAAATATACAGGGTAAAAGAAATTAAATGACTGATAGAAAGAAATCCTCAAAACTTGACAATACTCTTATAGTCCAGTGATTTTATACAAAAATAGTTAAGTTTTAAAAATAAAACTATAAATCCTATTAAAGCTTAAAAAACAAAACGTTGGCTTAAGCTATCCTATACCATGCTTACCTTGTGTTATTTAAATTAACTCAGTTTATCAATACACTAAAAGACAAAATGTATCGAAATGCAGAATTTCTGAGAAAAGTATCTATTTGATCTAGATTTTAAACACAAAAATAATTTCCAGATTATTCAGATTTTATAAACTCTCAACCTCATCTGGCAGCTTAAAGCTGACATCTAAATATTTGTGTAAATGTCCCTTATATATATCTTTAAGTTGACTAGCACACCTTTCAAGTAATGCAACAACATATTGAATCAAATGTTAAATGAGAAATACATATGGAACCACAAAAGACCCTAAGTAGCCAAAGTGATCTTGAGCAAGAATTACAAAGCTGGAAGCATAACACTTCCTAATTTCAAACTATTGTTACAAAGCTTTGCATAGATGTTCAACTAATTTATGACAAAGGAGCTAAGAATATACAATGGAGAATTATATATTGTTTGATTATATATTCTTCAATAAATGATGCTGGGGAAAATGGACAACCACATGCAGTAGATTGAAAATGGACCACTATCTTACACCATAAACAAAATTAACTCAAAATATATTAAAGACTGAATAAAGACCTGAACCTAAGACCTGAAACTATAAACTCCTCTAAGAACACACAGGTGGTAAGCTCCTTGACATCAGCCTTGGCAATGATCTTTTTTTTTTTTTTAACATTTATTTTTGAGACAGAGAGAGACAGAGCATGAACGGGGGAGGGGCAGAGAGGGAGACACAGAATCGGAAGCAGGCTCCAGGCTCTGAGCCATCAGCCCAGAGCCCAACGCGGGGCTCAGACTCATGCACCGTGAGATCGTGACCTGAGCTGAAGTCGGACGCTTAACCGACTGAGCCACCCAGGCGCCCCGGCAATGATTTTTTGATCTGACATCAAAAGTAAAGACAACAGAAGCAAAAATAAACAAGTGGGACTATATCAAACTAAAAAGTCTGCATAGCAAAAGAACCCATCTACAAAATGCAAGAGTAAGCTACCAAATGGTAGAAGATATTGCAAATGACATATCTATGGGGTTAATATCCAAAATATATAAGGAATTACTACCACTGAATAGCAAAAAAACAAAAACAAACAAACAAAAAACCAAATAATTTAACTAAAAAATGGGCAGAGGACCTAAATAGACATTTTCCCAAAGAAGACATACAGATGGCCAACAGGTACATGACATGCAAATCAAACCTACAATGAGATATCATCTCACACTTAGAATGGCTATTATCAAAGACAAGAAATAACAAGTGTTGGCAAGGATGTGGAAAAAAGAGAAGACTTGTACATTGTTGGTGGAAATGTAAACTGATACATCCTGGATGGAAAACAGCATAGACTTCTCAAACAATTAAAAATACAACTACCATATGAGCCAGTAATTCCACTTCTGGGTTTTAACAAAAGGAAACAAAACACTAACTCAAAAAGATTTATGTACACCCATGTTCACTACAGCTAATTTACAATAGCCAAGATATGGAAGCAAATTAAGTATCCATTGATGGGTGAGCGGATAAAGAAAGTGGGAGATATTATATGAATATTAGCCATAAAAAAGAATAAAATCTTGCCACTTGCAACAGCATGTATGACCTTGAGGGCATTATGCTAAGTGAAATAAGACAGAGAAAGACAAATACTATATGATCTCACTTTATATGTGGATTCCATATGTGGAAATTCTCTTTTCATTTATAATTTTTTTAACATAAAGAGAGAGAGAGAGAGAGAGAGAGAGAGAGATTGCAAACTGGGGAGAGAGGCAGAAGGAGAGAGAATCTTAAGCAGGCTCCACACTCAGCATGGAGCCCAATGCGGGGCTCAATCCCACAACCCTGGGAAGATGACCTGTAACAAAATCAGGAGTCAGATGCTCAACCGACGGAGCTACCCAGGCACCCCTGGAATCTTAAACAAAACAAAACAAAGCAAAACAAAAACTAAAAAAACAGGCCTTGATACAGAGAACAGATTGGTGGTTGCCAGAGGTGGTGATGGGTGGAGGGACAGGTGAATTGGTTAAAGGGGTCAAATGGCACGAACTTCTAATAATAAAATAATTCACGAGATGTAATGTATAGCACAGTGACTACTGTTAATAATACTGCACTGTATATTTGAAAGTTTCCAAGAGAGCAAACCTTAAAAGTTCCCATCACCAAAAAAGATCTTTGCAACTATGCGTGGTGATGGATGGGAACTAGACTTACTGTGGTGACCATTTCACATCAAATCCTTATGTTATACATTATGTTGTCCATGATGTTGAAACTAATATGTTATATGTATCAATTATAGCTCAATAAAAACACTAAAATAAAAGGCTAGCAATATCCTTTGAAAAATTACAAACTGTTGTGATACTGCATCCATAAAATAAGAACTGAAAGATGTGACATCATGGATTTGTTTTTTTTACCTACAGAAGGTTTGGAAGAAGATGTTGAGAAAATCTCCCCAGAGTGTAGAACATAAAGACAAAGATATGGAAATTGGAGAGAAAAGGTAAAAAAATTAGAAGTCTAGTCCAGGAGATCCACTATCCAAACAACAGTAGTTTCAGAAAGAATAAACAGTGAAAATAAAAGAAAATAAATCATTGAAGAAATAATGCAAAAAAAAAAAAAAAAAAGTTTCCCAGAACTGGGGCATGAGTTCCCAAATTAAAAGGGTCCAGTATGAAGAATTAAAATAAACCTACACTAAGATATATCACCGTGAAATTTCAGAGCAATGGGAGCAAAGAAAAATAATCCTTCAAATTGTTAGGGAAACAAAACACCTATATGTAAAAGATCAGAGATAAAAATAGCTTCTGACTTCTAGAGCAGAAAGCTTCTCGAAAGCGACAGAACAAAGTCTTCAAAATTCTGGAATAAAGTAGTTTTCTACCTAGAATACCATGCCTAATACCATTATTCAAATATGAGAGTAAAATGGACATTTTCAGATATGACTATTTTACCTCTAAACAACCTTCCTTATAAAGCTATTGAAGGACATGCTTTACCAAAATATGATAGTAAATCAAGAAAAAAAGGAATACAATAAAACTGGAGCTCTATTACGGAGACAGACTAAAGGAATCCTTAGAACAAAGGACAAAGGGAGACAAATGTGCAACAGGCATAGAAAGCAACAAGTCCAGATCTTTTTCCCATAGATATAACTGATAGAGTAATTAGTCTTGAGAAGAGATTTATAAACTGGCAAGCAGTCTGAAGTGTAATTAGTGATAAAGACACTAAGAAAAACAACTAAGCAAATGGGAGGAAAATGGCAATTATCAACTCCACAGAGTATAGTGAATACTAAAACACATTACAAATCTTGTTTGAAACAATTTGGTGCTTGTTCAGGAACCCAGAGATAATTACAACAGATTAAAGCATTCAGAAAAAGTCCCATATACAAATGACAATTTAAAATGTGATATGGGTGTCATTTCAAATTAGTGAGAGAAAAGATAATTTTTCAATAAATCATGTTGACTGGCCATTTAGGGAAAAAAAAGGTAGTGTCTTCCTAATTCTCTATTCCCAAGTATAAATCCTAGGTGAATTTAAATAGAAAAAATACAGCCATAAAAGTCCTAGGAAAAAACATAAATAGCATATAAACCTATTGTGAGAAAGAATTTAAAATAAAATACAAAATCCAGTATGACAAATTATTAGTAGTAACTCTGACTACAGCAAATGTTAATAATTTTTCAGTGACCAAAAAAAAAAAAAAAAAAAAAAAAAAAAGGAAATATATAGGATCCTAAGTGCTATTTCAAAAAGACAAAGTGAAAGTAAGTATTTCACCCTCAGTTCTGTTTCATTAAACACGTTCATGCCTCTAGCACAAAACCAGATACTTTCCTTGTTTCTGGGCAGTAATTAAGACCAGTGGTCCTACCTAGGAACATCAGTCTAAATCTAGAGAACCAATTAGGGTTCCACCAACTCTAGGTCAATTTTCTTTCAGGTTTTTAATTACTAATTTTATGTATTTCAAAAACTATGAACTTAAGCATTTACCTATGGGGTCCTCTTGCCTGCTTTTCACTGAAGACTGAGGCCAACTATAGCATATCCAAAGTACTCCAGTCTTTTACAAAGGTAGGACAACTAATTTAAGAATGAGTATTAAGAATAAACTGCTGAACTGTAAAACTGGAAGGAAATAGGAGAAAGAAAAAAGGAGAAAACTGAGAAATGCTTAATGCTGTGTGACAACTAAAGATTCTCACTGAATTTTCCAATATCTCCTTAGTCAAAAATAAGAATATAGGCATACCTCTAATTGAATTTCATTTTACTGAGCTTCACAGGTACTACATTTTTTTAAAAATTGAAGGTCTGTGGCAACCCTGCAAAGAGCAAGTCTACTAGTTCCATTGTTCCAAGAGCATTTGCTTTCTTCATGTCTTTGTGTCACATTTTGGTGCTTCTCACAGGATTTCAAACTTTTTCACTATTGTTATATTTGCTACGGTGATCTGTAATCAGTGATAATTGATGTTACTACTGTTAACAGTTTTGAAGTACCATGAAACTCACGTAAGACAGCAAACTTAACCCATAAATGTGTGTGTTCTGACTGCTCTAGTGATGGTTGTTCCCCATTTCTCACTCCTTAGGCCTCCCTATTCCCTGAGACACAACAGTACAGAAATTAGGCCAATTAATAACCCTACAATGGCCTCTAAGTGTTCAAGCGAAAGGAGGAGTCGCATGTCTCTTAGTTCAAATCAAAAGCTAGAAATGATTAAGTTTAGTGGGGACGATGTGAAAAGCTGACACAGCCTGAAAGGTAGGCCTCTTATGCCAGTTAGCCAAGTTGTGAATGCAAAGGGAAAAGTTCTTGCAGGACATTAAAAGTGCTACTCCAGTGAATACACGAATGATAAGAAGTCAACAGCCTTACTGCTGATAGAAAGTTTTAGTGGTCTGGAAAAAAGACCAAAACAGGCACAACATTCCCTGTCAGTTCTATGAAGGCTGAGAGAAGTAAGAAAGGCCAAGGAAAAAAAAATTGAAGTTCCTGGAGGCTGGCCATGAAATTTAAGAAAGGAAGCTATCTCCAGAACATAAAAGTACCCAAGGTGAAGCAGCAAGTTATCCAGAAGATCTAGCTAAGATAATTAATGAACGTGGCTACACCAAACAATAGATTTTCAATGTAGACCAAACAGCCTTATATTGGAAGAAGATGCCACCTTGGACTTACACAGCTAGAGAGGAGGAGTCAATGCTTGGATTCAAAGCCTCAAAGGACAGACAGACTGACCCTCTTGTTAGGGGCTAATGCAGCTGGTGACTTTAAGTTGAAACCAATGGTTCATTTCCATCCCCCAAATCCTAGGGCTCTTAAGAATTATGCTAAATCTACTCTGCCTATGCTCTGTAAATGAACAACAAAGCCTGGATGATAGCACATCTGTTTACAAAATAGTTTACTGAATATTTTAAACACACTGTTGAGATCTACTGCTCAGGAAAAAAAATTCCTTTCAAAATATTACTGCCCACTGACAATGCACCTCATCACCCCAAGAGCTCTGATGGAGACGTACAATGAGATTAATGTTGTTTGCCTGCTAATACATCATCCATTCTGAAGTCCACGGATCAAGGAGTAATTTCAAGTGTTATTATTTAAGAAATTCCTAGGGCTATAACTGCCATACACAGTGATTCTTCTGTTGAATCTGGACAAAGTAAATTGAAAACCTCCTAAAGATTCACCATTAAGATGCCATTAACAGAGGCGCCTGGATGGCCTAGTCAGTTGAGCGTCTGACTTCAGCTCAGGTTATGACCTCGCAGTTTGAGTTCAAGCCCCGCGTTAGGCTCTGTGCTGACAGCTCAGAGCCTGGAGCCTGCTTCGGATTTTGTGTCTCCCTCTCTCTGACCCTCCCCAGCTTCTGCTCTCTCTCTCTCTGCCTCTCAAAAATAAACAAACATTAAAACAATTAAAAAAAAAAAGATGCCATTAAGATTATTTGTGATTCATGGGAAGAGGTCGAAATATCAACATTAACAGGGGTTTGGAAGAAGTTAATTCCAAGCCTCAGATGATTTTTAAAAATTCCAGATTTGGGGCGCCTGGGTGGCGCAGTCGGTTAAGCGTCCGACTTCAGCCAGGTCACGATCTCGCGGTCCGTGAGTTCGAGCCCCGCGTAGGGCTCTGGGCTGATGGCTCAGAGCCTGGAGCCTGTTTCCGATTCTGTGTCTCCCTCTCTCTCTGCCCCTTCCCCGTTCATGCTCTGTCTCTCTGTCCCAAAAATAAATAAACGTTGAAAAAAAAAAAATTAAAAAAAAAAAAAAAAATTCCAGACTTCAGTGAGGAAGTAACTGCAGATGTGGTAGAAATAGGAAGAGAACGAGAATGAGACGTGGAACTTGAGGATGTGACTGAATTGCTATACTTTCACGGTAAAACTTTAACAGATAAGGAGTTGCTTCTGATGCATGAGCAGAGAAAGTGGTTTCTTGAGATGGAATCTACTCTTGGTGAAGATTATTGAAAATGACAACAAAGGATTTAGAATATTACATAAACTTAGTTGATAGAGCAGGGACAGGGTATGAGAGAACAGACTCCCCATTTGGAAAGAAGTTCTACTATGGGTAAAATACTATCAAACAGCATCACATGCTACAGAGAAATTGTGAAAGGAAGAGTCAGTATTATGTGGGAAACTTCATTGTCTTATTTTAAGAAATTGCAGCAGCTACCCCAATCTTCAGCAACCACCACCCTGTTCAGTCAGGGGCAATTAAAATCGAGGCAAGACCCTTCATTAGCAAAAAGATTATGATTCACTAAAAGCTCAGATGATGGTTAGCATTTTTTAGTAATATTTTTAAAAAATGTTTATTATTCATTCTGAGAGAGAGCGAGCACACATGTGAGCCAAGAAAGGGGCAGAGAGAGAGAGAGAGAGAGAGAGAGAGAGAGAGACAGAGAAATCAAGAGTCAGACACTCAACTGACTGAGCCACCCAGGTGCTCCATTAGTAATATTTTTAAATTAAGGTATGTACCTTCTTTAGACATAATGCTACATTGCACACTTAACAGACTACAGACTATATATACTGGGAAACAAAAAAATTCATTCAACTAGCTTTTATCCCAAGTAAGCTCCACACTCAGTGATGAGCCTGACATAGGGCTTGATCTCATGACTCTGAGATCATGACCTAAGTCGATATCAAGAGTCAGATGCTTAACCAACTGAGCCACCCAGGTGTCCCCATTTGAACAGCTTTATTGTGATATTCACTTTATTACAGTGGCCTGGAACCAAACCCGCAGTATCTCCACGGTATGTCATATATTACTTAACAGTTAACACAGAAATACAAAAATATTTTTGAAACGAGTTTATCTCCATCTGGAAATACACCTTTCTATATTTTTCTTTAATATCAGGAAATAAAATTATGAATAGTAACTGTAAGAAAGTTAATAAGAACTTTAAGAAAAATATTAAGATCTAAAATGTTATTTAACAAAGTAGAATGGCTTTAAGAGTAGTTGGCAAATATCTTCTTTTGTGAAAAGTCAAACTAACTCTCTAAAGGAAAATTACATTAATGTATGCTCCAACATGTTTATCACACACATTCAAAGTATTACTTCCATACTTTATTTTTATCTACAATTGAAAACTGGTCCAAGAATTACTCTAGAACAGCTTTTAAACTTCAGACACACACCATATCTCATAAACTGTTCAACTATACTAAATTAAATCCCACCACAGTAATCTTTTATGACAGATGTTGCATACTTTATAGTAAACAGATTGGTAACTTATCCTACAAATCTATAAGGTTGTATGTAAACTGATAAAAACATTCTTTTTTTTTAATGTTTTTATTTATTTTTGAGAGAGAGAGAGAGAGAGAGAGAGAGAGAGAGAGAGAGAATGAGTGGGGGAGAGGCAGAGAGAGAGAGAGAGAGGGAGACAGAATCCAAAGCAGGCTAGAAGCTCTGAGCTGTCAGCACAGAGCCCAATGCAGGGCTTGAACTTGTGAACCATGAGATCATGACCTGAGCTGAAGTCAGACACTCAACCAACTGAGCCACCCAGGCACCCCTAAAAACATTCTTTATAAAGATATGCATTTTTATAAACATATGACTATCACATGTGTTTAGTCAAGAAACCTATCAACTGAGAATGTTCCAAATCACTAATGGAAAAAGTTGTTTAATAAACAACCATTGGTTCTAGAATATGTACTATTCTCTTGAGCACTTAAAATGTGTCCACTTTTGGAGAGAAAGGAGGCTGGAGACCAATCCTTCCCCTGGTCCCCCCAAAAAGGACAGAATATTAAATAATTTTAGATTAATTAGAAGCAGAGAAATAGGTCAGCACAAACTTGTGAATGGCATACTGTGTCATAATTAGTATACAGTGGGGAAAAAAGTCTACTTTTCAGCTTAAACATATTCCATTTGCAGAGTTAACAGGGTTCACTAAAGCTTTAATCTAAATTACTTTGGGATTTTCCAACACACAATTTATAAATTATGTCCATGTCATTCTCATTACTCTATTTTTCTTCAAAACACCTATCATAAGTTATAATTTTGTCTTTATTTAATTTGCTTCTTCCTCTGGATTTAAAGTTCTGAGGGTGTGCTCACTACCTTCTAACCAGTGCTTGGCCACAAGAGGCACTCATTCACATCTGCAGTATTTTCTTCTTTGAAGACCTATACTAGTTATACTGCTGCTAATTACATCATAATCATGACACCTAGTGTGTCTATCCTCTCTGGAAAGTTGAACATTACCTTTTAAAAAAGTTTTTGCATATTCTTCAAGTAACAAAATTATAGAAATGGTTAACAGATGAGAATGTATCAATATCAATACACTGGTTGTAATATTTTACTACAGTTTGTGAGATATTATTGCGAGATGTTATCACTGGAAATGTGAATTGTGTAAATGGGAAACTGTGAAGAACAAAGGGGATTTATTATTTCCTACAACCTCATGTGAATCTATAATCATCACAAAATAAAAAGTGTAATTAAAAATGGGTTTTACATCAGAATTACTTAGAGGAGCTTTAAAAAAACATAGTCCTTCTTTATTTTTGTTTATTTCTTTTTAAAAGCTTCCCACTTGATGCTAATATGCTGTCAGGACTACAAATCACTAATTCAGAGCAATGTTTCCACCAAAGGCTGAGTGCACCTGGACAGCTTTAAACCCAGATTCCCAAGCCTTGATCCCAGAGATTCGGAAATCTATACTTTTTAAAATTTAAGTTAATGTTGTTTTAAGTTCTCCAGATGATTTTGATGTACACCTGGGTTAAAAACCTGTATTACAGGGGCACCTGAGTTGCTCAGTCGGTTAAGCATCTGACTTTGGCTCAGGGCATGACCTCCTGGTTCCTGAGTTTGAGCCCCACATCAGGTGAGCTTGAGTCCAGCTTCAGGCTCTGCACTTTCTCCCCCTCTCTCATGGGATTCTCTCTCCCTCCCTCTCTCTCTCTGTCCCTTGCTCACTCACATACTGTGTGTGTCTCTTTCTATCTTAAACAAATAGAAACAGAAACATCTGGATTACAGAACAATGAGTTTTTTCTATGTACTATTTAAAGGTAAACATTAAGCTCTGTTGGTCATTCCCATGGATTTCAAATCCTTAGAGTCTGCATTTTGATGTTTTCTGTATTTATAAAAGCCCAACTTAAATGTTTAACATTATTTTAAACCATATTCCAAACCCATTAAAGCAGCTTTAAAAAATGAAAAACCTAACCCCTAGACTAAGTCCTACTGTACACACCCTCCACCCTGCCAATGAACCTTACAGAGATCTCGTTGTTGCTATAAGACAACTATTTCTTTTTCACCCATAGCTATACTTTCTGCTCTGCCCCATCTTCTTAATTCCTTATATACTAAAAATACTAAATCACTGATTTTTCACTCCATTACTTTAACAGGATGTAAATGTGTGCCTAAAAAACTGGCAACTTGATGCAGTGGTTCTCAATCCTGGATGTGCTTTGGTGAATAACCACTTTGAAGGTATAGGGTAGTAGCTCTGTTAGACATCACAGCAGAACATATCCAGAAAATCTGATCCAAAAACTTTGAAATGGCTTCGGGAAATCTGTATTTGCAAAATAAAATAAAACTCTATAATGATTCTGAGACACAAAGTTAAACAGTGACTTACGGTTTCCATCTTTATCCTCTGGCTTTTAGTGAAAAGACTAATGATAAATTAGTCTTAATCTGATATTTCTAAAAATATCAACTGTGCACAATGAAAAAAAAAGAATTTATAGTGAGGTATAATACAATGAATGTCAGAGATCTATTACTTCAGGCTCCGTCATTAAGTAAGAACTACACAGCTCAATGTCTCTGAGCATTAAGTTTCCTAGCTATAAATAAGGGGCTACAAAACCACTAGAAAACAAAGGAGTTGTACTGGATCTGGTTTTTTGTTTTTTGTGGGGTTTTTTGGTAAAACTGTGTTTCCAGAAGTCTTAGCGTCCACCGAAGTGCTTCGGTAGTCAGGAGGAAAGCTGAACAGAGGTACAAGCTAAGCAAGCATAAAGGGACTATAAATTTGACTTATATATACACAGAAATATATATATAATGTCACATTTGAAAACAAGTTCTAACACACACACACACACAGGATTTAAACCATGGTTCTATAATTTGAAACCTGAGCCACATGTAAAGTGTTCAAAAGCCACAAATGGGGATGCCTGGGTGGCTAAGTGATTTTGGCTCAGGTCATGATCTCAGAGTTGTGAAAACAAGCCCCACCATCAGCTCCGTGCTGGACGTGGAACCTGCTTGAGATTCTCTCTACCCTCTGCCCCTTCTCTGCTCTCTTAAAAAAAAAAAAGCCACAAATAGACTATTGGCTACTATACTAAACAATATAGATACATAACATTTCCATCAGTGCAGAAAAAAGCCCTACTGTTGATGATTCAGTAACTGCACTGTTGGATCAGAAGCTCCCCAAGATTTCTTCCAACTCTAAAATTCCTTAATAATTGAAGAAAATGCATTATAATGTAAGTATCCAAAATCACCTGAGTTATAGAACATTCCACACACAGCCAAAAGCATTTAAACAACTGAAATACAAAGGAAATACTATCATTATAAAAGAGAAAAGATTTCTGGACTTTAGAAAGCCACTAGAACTTTAGTCTGAAAATGCTTTAGACTTTGTCTAAAGCTACAAAAAAACTACTGGGATCAAAGAACTACAGCATTCAAAGAAAAACATCAAAACTACACTGATACCAACTTTAAAAAATTATTAGGTAATGATAAAGTCACATAAAAGCTTATAGATGATGTATTTCCACTATATTATATCCTCTGAGCTGCACTTTTCTCTTGAGTACACAGGACAAATACTTTATTTCACTGTTAAGCATGGTAAACCAAATCTCAAAAAAGGAAAATAATGAATACAAAGTCCTCATGTTAATAAAGGGAAGAAGCTAGAGCTGGAACAAACTTTACTCATGGTACCTCAGTGAAAAAGCATTATTGTGGACAAAAACACAAATTCGCTAATGCAAAGAAATCTATTCATTTAACAAGTATTTACTGAGCATCTCTAATGTACAGAGTCACCATACTAGGTACTAAAGATATAAAAAGGAGAATTTGCTTTCAAAAGGCTGATAACAAGGATAAATATAGTCCTAGACAAAGCAAAACACCCAAGTGACCATATTCTAATAAGAAATGGGGGAAAGTCTGCAAGAAAAAAAAAAAATATTAGCATCCCTCTTTCATAAGACTGAATTATAAATCTCTAAAAAAAGAAAAAAAAGGGCATTGCAAGAATTGTCACCTATTGTAACTGCATCCCACATATGATTCATCTCTTTATTTCACAACCAATAACCAATAACATATTAGGAATATGCAAGTATTCTTCAAGAGAATCAGATATTTTAAATTATGTCTGCTAGCTATAGTAAAGTACTAATAAAACTGGTCAAGGCTTTAATTCCCATAGGAGAAGCACCATGATTATACCATACTTCAAACTCTGAAAAACCACTTCAATAACCACCCAGTAAAATTAGGCAAACAAGTACGGATGCCTCAGCAAAAACAAATGGCACTAAAGAAAAACTTTGGTCTACATACAATTCCAAAGAGGCAAACATTAAAGTAATTTTTTAAACATTTATGGAACATATTTACTGTTTGACTTCATCTGTGGCCAAACAGCACTAGTTATTTTTCAAATTCTAATATGTACAATTAGTTTCTAATAGGTTATACAAGTTTCACAATTTTTCCCCCAATAATTTTCTCACACAACAAAGGAAATGTGAACTGAAATTCACCATACTTTCCATGTTTCAACATTTTAGGAGGTCATAGCTTACTATATGAGAATTCAAATATATAATTAAATAAAACAAACTCAATCAACTGAAATGATTACCAAATGTAGTCTTTCAACAGTATTTCTGAATCACTAAGGGCTAATCTCTTCCTTATTTGAACTCCTGTTGAAACCATTCTAAAATGTTATTTTCTCTTTTCTCCCTATATAAGAGTATAACAGTACTTTTTAAAAAGGTACCCAAAAATCAGAATACTGCCATGAAGATACCATTTTCAAAAATCATACTATGCCACACACAAAGAAGCCAAAGAAGGTATTTCTGAATCTGTACCATCCCATAATAAAAACAAAAGTTAGGATTTTTAATAAATCACTATCAGACTGTTTTCTTTCTCTTCTACAGGAAAGGGAAATAAAACAAAAATCCAATTAACTGGAATCCTATTAAGTATAATTTTACAGTAAATGGAAATTTCCAGGAATTTAAAAGTAGAAAATACAAATCAAATCAGGGTGTTCTTACTTAATGCTGATACACTGGTGGATGCGACAGAAAGTCTCAAATATGAAGAGACGAGCATTTTCAATGAAATCCTCAAGACAAGCCACCAAGAAGAAGTCATTCACAAGTACCTATGTGTGTAAAGTGTAACAAAAAAAATTAACAGCACTGACAAGCAATTTTCAAAAATGTGACCCAAAATACTTCCCGTGTGCTTTACTGCAATTCTCTCACCTTATATCACAAGTTATATACCACAGCACTTTCTAGAATACTATGCTCAAGCCTCTAACAATTTAACTAGAAGTAAATGAATGCTATATGAAAAAAAAAAAAAAACAACCTAATTTAAGCACTGCAGTGTTTCCTTGTTCTATTGATGACTTTAGCAACCTTTTGACAAAGTAGTTTTGTCCTGCCCGTTATCCGAAATAAATGCTGTGTAGATAACATATCTCTTCTAGGTACTCAAAATCATTATGAACAGACTAAATATATGCATATTTGTGAAGTAAACAGACTTGGAAATCTACAAAGGAGAAAAATTCAAGGGGTGGCTCCTATTCCACAGAAGGTATCATAATTAAAAGAGGGTATTTTAACTTCACAGTAATAACCAAGTGCCCCTTGGCCTCAGCCAGGCCTAACCAGCTACTTAGTGTATTGGCATATACCAACACATAATACATAATAACACTACATATGACTACATGAATACAAATTATCACACTCGAGTCCATTTTATTTTGTCCAATGTGTGAAAATCACCCCTGAAGTTGTATTTACATGATAATTTTCTTGTCCTTAGGGAAATAAGATCTTAATCCTTCAACAAACTCTTTATATTTTGTGTTAACATTTGGGTTCAAAAATAAAACTGACAACTGATAACTTACGGATTTGGTAAATGCATTTAACAGGTAAGTTCTTAATTTCTTAAAACTCTACAAACTAACATTTAAAAAAGCTGATAAATCTAACTCAGCTGCTTGAAGGTACTTTAGTTTCTACCAATCAACAGAAGACATTGTGATAAAATTCACGCCCTTATAGCTTGACTGGTTTATAGTAAATGTTCAGTACAATCATGTGAAAAATTCTAAAGACAGGCCCACTTATGAAACAAATTTAGAATCTCAGAATGTGCAATTCTATACAATCTTATACACACACAGGAAATACTTCACATATTCACTAATATAGAATAAGATATGGAATCATGGGCATACGTATGAATTTCTAATGCCACCAATGTTTTAACAAACTGTACTAACAAAAGCATACACATATGGCAATATTAAAAATGTCTACACCTCGCATATTTCTAAAACATCATTTTAAGATTAATATATATTTCTGATATAATTACTTTAATAAAACATTGCAAAGTTAACTTTTACAATAACCAAACATTAAATATTAATTTATAAGTAAAAATTCATACTTACTGATTCACATTCCCTCAGCTTTTTCTGAGCCCCATCAAAGTCAAAGTTAACATATAAGCACTCAACAAATTCCGTGATTGGGTCTTTATATGTGTAAGACTCCTGTAAAATTATGTCAAAGGTCAAGTTGGATTTGATTCAACACTGTTTGGTGGTAGACTGACCCTAGAATATCCCAATATTCCTGGTTTCTCCTCCTTTGTTATTAATTTCTAGCAAATTACCTAGTGTCATCGTCTCAAAGCAATTGCTCATATCCTGATTCTAGGCCCAACCGTAAGCATATAATGTCTTCCAGACTGAGTTCTCTATATATTCTCATCCTAGAACCATTCCAAATGGTTTCAAGTTCCTCTATTGCCAAAAGTCTTCCTTACTCAATAACATCCCCAAGTATAAGGGCATTCATTCATAACCTGCTGAATTTGTCTCTTGGTATTTAATTTATCCTTAGGTCAAAACAGCATTTAAGTTCTTTTTCTAACCCACAGTGATTACTGAGAAACTCACTAAAAATCAACCAGTAGGGCTGCAGCTTTTGTACAACTTGGGGACTAATTAATACCATATTCTATGTAGAGATCACTACTCTGCAATTAGGTAGGTAAGAGATCTCCCAGAAATGCCAGGCTTCAAATCTCCTTCACTCTGCAATAAAGGCAATGCTAATACACGATATATATTAAGTATCCACCTAGCAGAGAGCAGTATTCATTCCATACTACATCTGGCATAAGTATATACTGGAATTAAAGATAGTAAATGCCCATTTGAGTATCCTGGGCTTTTCTCTATGTATACTTCATGTAACCTTTCTCCTATTTTTAAAACATTTTACCTTAAGAACTAAGGGTCCTACTTTAGAAACAGATGTTAGATCTAGTTTAGAGTTTTAAAAGTTAATAAAGATTTTAGTTTTGGGGGACACCTGGGTGGCTCAGTCAGTTAAGTGTCTGACTCTTGATTTTGGCTAAAGTCATGAGCTCAGGTTGCGAGATCCAGCTCCACATTAGGCTCAGCAATGGGCATAGAGCCTGCTGGGGATTTTCTTCCCCCACTCCCTGCCGTTCCCCTGCTCGTGTGCGCACACACATGCATGGTCTCTTTTTTTTCTCTTAAGATAAATAAACATTTTTTAAAAAAGATTTTAGTTTTTACCTGTTGAATAACTTTAACCAGATCTTTTAGTACCTGTCGGCGTTTTCGAACATCTTTGTTTGTTATGACGGCAGTAGTCAAATAGCGCAGAATATGTGGACACATTGTCTGTATTGCATTAAGATACCTAAGGTAAAAATATAAATAAATAACTTTAATATTTTTAAGAGTTAATTATTAATAACTTACCCAGTTTCTCTAGACCTAATTTACCATGTGATTAAAAAAAAAACCACACTTGAGCAGCCCATTGGATTGTGCTGTTTCAATAACCTAAGAATGTGACCAATTAACAATGATTATTATAAAGACCATCTCCTCCAAGAAATAAAAAAAAAAAAAAAAAGCCTGAGGAGGACACCAGCTTGTATTCCCTAGTTTGAAGGGAAACAGAAGACTCAATTCAGAGGTAAATAATCCTATTACTGTTGTTGAGTAAAAGGATTTTGGAAGCCCCCTATATACAACTGTCAGTCTGTTTCAAAAGATTGCTAAGCTATGACTCTCAGTCATTCACCTTTAAAAAAAAATGTATGAAAACTTTGTATGTTCAAATAAGTCCTCATAATCAGAAAATGAGGCACTTAAACAAATTAAAGATTCAAAGGATGAAAGTCTATAAACTACAGGGAGAAGGAAACTGTTATAGTATTATAAGGCTTTGGTTAAATTGGTTAGCACTGGGAATTAGAAAGGAAGGATTAGATGTCAGACAAATGTCAGCAGGGCCTTGGCTAATATTTAACAAATCCTGCTATTCTGATGATCAGCAGCTGGCCACCCTCTGTCATTTGGCGTTTATCCTGTATTCCTCCTGCTCAATTTCCTTAAATAGCTCCCTAATTTTTACTCAAGAAGTACCTCTAAGTGTCAGGCACTATGCCAGGTTTGGAAATATTTGTCAATAAAGTCCATTCCTCTTGGCTATATATAAACCCCAAAGTACCCATCCAGCTCCACCTCCCACCAGACCATCATTGACCACTTCCTGGTTTTCTCACTTCTTAAAGTTCACTCCACATGGATTGCTCCCCCAAACACATCCCTCTGAAATCCTCAACTCTGGTGTCCTTCAAGATCCAGCTCAGATACCTTATCTTCCAAATTCTTCCAGACTATATTAATAAATCTTTGTATTTCACCACATTGTAGATTCTCCACAAAATGTTGTTTGAACTCCTTAGACGCCTCTAGAATCTGATAATAATAACCTAACAATAATATTTAGTCCCTTCTTATATTCCCTCAGGGTATAAAAACAATCAACACTCAAGAATAAAACAATTTCTAGGAAAAGATAACTAACATCAGTTAAAAGTTTCATCACCTGAAAAATTAAGCCTGAATTTTAGGCAGAAACTTTTTACATTGCAATCTGTTCAGAACAATTGTTTGTCTCAATACTCTCCTGCCAGAGATCTCATGCACAAGCACAAGGATGACTGTTTATCTCAGTATCAGTTTTGAAGTAAATAATTGTAGTAGACATTTCTGGAACTCACTCATAAACTTATCCATACAGCTTAAAAAACTATAAGTTTATTGTCTAAGATGTTAAACATATTTATTTTTACCTATCCTAACTTTATATCACTGCACCATGTATATCTTCATTGTTTTTAATGAAGGGTAACTTCTTAGGAAATTGTATCTCACTTTTTTTGAGATGGTAGGGGCTAGCAGAACTTTTGTAAAAGTTTTGTAAAATATTTTAGGTTTTGCAGGCCAGGAGGCACAATTGAGAATACTGTACAGGTTCTTATATGAAAAGAAAACAAACTTCCAAAATATGTTAGTCAAATATTAATTGTTGAGTATAATTTTTGTAATTCATCTACTCATGAGAACAGAAATTATCTACTGGGGATAATTTTGTTTAATTGCATTCAGGGACGCCTGGGTGGCGCAGTCGGTTAAGCGTCCGACTTCAGCCAGGTCACGATCTCGCGGTCCGTGAGTTCGAGCCCCGCGTCAGGCTCTGGGCTGACAGCTCAGAGCCTGGAGCCTGTTTCCGATTCTGTGTCTCCCTCTCTCTCTGCCCCTCCCCCGTTCATGCTCTGTCTCTCTCTGTCCCAAAAATAAATAAACGTTGAAAAAAAAAAAAAATTTTTAATTGCATTCAAAGTTACAAATCCCTAACATTAAAATTAGTTGCAAATGTGTATCTGTAACTGTTGTTCCGTAATGAAATTTTACATACTCAATCTTTATAAATGTTTTTCATGAATCTAGTACTACCAAATGCTGGTATCAACTGACAGAAATGATTTTAATTTAGCATATTTATCACCTGAAAGGCATTATGGAATTCTGTTAAATTCTTCTTATGATATTGCCCTTTAGTGTATCATTACACTGCAGATAAATCATCTCCAATTCAATAGCACAGCCAAATGAATTTTGAAATGGAAATTTCCTTTGTACTTACAGTGAGGCCTAAAAGTCCATGGAATTGCAATTTGAGCTTGAAAAATATATCTGCTGCAAATTTGTGTGGGAATGAAGGTTTCCCTTCTTGTTTTAACATGTGAAAGAAAGGCAAACAGATAAAGCCACTGGACATTACCTTTTTTAAAATTTTGGACATTACTTGTTATTCATGCTATGTTAGTTGTCATCATTGTGACAATATACTGCAATATAGTTTTTCAAATAAATACTATATTTATAATATTTTATATTTTTATAATATATTATAAATAATATAATATTTACTATATTTATAATATTTTAGGGTGAATTAAGAAACAATAACAAATTACAGTAAAAGTACTTTCCAGAGCCACCCAAGGCTTGATAATAAAGATTGAGGGCAATTTTTCTTATTCAGAAAAATTTCAATCTTGCCCTGAGCAGGGGGGAAAAAAAAAAAAATCACATTAAAACTTTGCCATTACTAAGCTATCTAAAGGTTAAGTAGAGAAAGTCAGGATATTCTGTTTCTGACAAAAGTTCATGGACTGATCACAGTTAAGTCCACATGAACAAATGAAGTTCACAGTTGACTAAAATGGCTCAAAATTACACCACAGATTCAACTATTTTCCACAAAGTATCTAGAGACGAATAATGTACTGAATAACCGTATTTTGAACACTTCCCTTTTTTCCCTCCACATATATTTGCAGATTCCACTTCAGGTTGTACTAAATTAGTGTTTTACCAACTTTGAAAATATTTTCACCTGTAGTTATTCCACAGACGATTCATAAAGGCGTGTTCTTCAGTCACTTCAAATCCAGCAATGATTCTTCAAACCATACTGATAACATCTATTAACCCATCAAGAGCCAAGGAAAATCACTAAAAATCATATGCCTTGTTTTTTTAATTGATTATTGATGTTGCTCCAAATATCTTCAACTCTTGACTAACTGTTCTCACCAAAAAGCTAATATTTTTAAACACGTCTATTTTTTCTGGACATTATTTCTTTGGCTGCTGCAACTGAACGTGATTTAGAATCACCACTGGTAAAATGGCTTTCCCTGCATGGCCATTCAGAAACTTACTTTGCTTGAAGCCTCATTTTCATTAATTGTGAGGAAATTCTGCTATGAGGAGATTTCTGCTTTAAATTTCCTAATTTTTCTGATAGTTGCTTTGCTGTCAGTTGGAATGTCTTGCAATGTGAATTGAAATATATTCTTTCAGCATACCTATAGCATCAGTTTAATGCTTTGCTTTCTAATTCAATACAAAGTAATCCCACTCCACTATGCCTTAAGAGTACCTCTGAAGTCGACTTTTCTTGTTTTGACATGAGTATGCATTGGGAATAAAATGTTGCAGTATGACAACATTCAGGGCCCTTGAAACACTGGCCAAGTGTAACTGCAGCATCATGGGGATTCATTGTGTACTGAGTAGCTGTGTGAGGCACCAAGAATGCAACAATGCATGATCTCTGTCACAACTCTCAACTCCCCCTTATAGTTCAAAAGCAGCCAAAGATGCTATGTATATCAATGAACCCAGCTATGTTCCAATAAAAATTTATGATGGACACTAAAACTGTAGTGTCATATAACTTGCAGGTCATAAAATATTCTTTTTTCAATCATTTAAAATGTAAAAGCCATTCTTAGATCACAGGCCATAAGGAAAAAAGCAATGGGCCAGATTTGGTCCATAGTCCAGACTTCCAGTATATAGCACTACCGTGGCTCTGGACTTCCCAACATAGCAGGGACTCCCTATCTTCTAGAACTGAAGCGATCCTTCCTATGTATGTATGTATATGAATCTACACACATCAATACATAAAAAAGGGGAGTGCAGATTAAGAGAGTAACTCTTATGAAGTTAGTTTACCATCTTAAAAATTTGCAATCCTGTTGAATCAATGATGATATATTTTAGTTTAAATACAAGCAAAACCACAGATGTGGTTAACAGTCTACACATGACCACTGTGCTCTTTTGTTCTGTTTCTTTTTACTATCTCCTTTTCTGTCAACTGAAATTTAAGGGTCAATGTTCATCTTCACCGCACTCTTCTAACTTTTCCAGATCTCACTGATAGCTGTGATACCTACAGTGTATTTATAATGCACAATACATCTGTACTTAGTTAAATGTTAAGCTGCTACTTATTATTATGTTTGGATTATAAACTATTTAAGAACAGAGGCTGTAACTCCATTATTTCTGAAATTTAACTTTATTATTTTTTAAAAATAAGAGCATCAATATTTATTGTGTTCTGAAGTATAATTTCATAATAGGTAATTAAAGATATTTTTGTATATTTTTTTCTCTAGTACAACCCTGTTCCAATTGTACAATTTTATGAAAGTTTTTTTAGTGTTTTCTAACTGCAAATTAGATCATTTAGTAATCAAAAGAAAAATTTCCCAAAATAAAAAAAATTAAATATCTATCATGTGCCCATGCTACAAGAAATAAAGAATAAAAATTCTGCCCTCAACTATGCTTATACTATAGTAGGAAAATTAAAGCAATTATAAATTGTTTATTTTACAGGTATTAAATAATTAAATACCAAACATAGACACTATATACACAGGACTTAACTAACGAAATAAAGCTGAGCTGGATTTTGAAAAAAGGCAGGCTTGAATACTTACAAACAAGAGAAGAAGGGCATTTCTGGAAAGACAGCAAGACAAAACAAAACAAAACAAAACAAAACAAAACAAAACAAAACAAAACAAACAAAACAGAACATGAAAAAAACAAGGCAGGGCACTTACTAGAACCTCAAAGGATGAAATTTTACGTTTGCTTTTTTATTTTTTAGATGGACACCTTAAAAGGTCATTATCCTGAGCTAGAATAGGTAAAATACCTACATGAAAAAGTGCTTTCTTAGCAGGAATGACTAGAAGTTGACAACTTCTGAATATCACCCAGTTGACTATAAAAGTAAACTTGCAATTTCTTAGGGTATTTATGTTATTTTTATGTTATATTTATTATGTTATTTCATGTTACTATTTTATATTTATTTTATTGAGTGTTAAACATTCAGAGGAGTGTTTAATTCAAACTGAACTTTGAATCTTTCTTTTTACAACTGGAGAGTAATAACTAGAGCATTGTATTACAAAAACATTCTTTAATAGCATCTACATTTGGTGGCAAAGCCTCATCTCTAATAGCCTATGAACACTTCTCTATCTTAAACCAGATACCTTATCTTATATATAATGTTACATTTAAAAGTTCAACATTTTTCAAATGTGTAAATCATCTCCATTTTAGATTCAGAATAAATTATGCCAGAAATGGAAATATATATGATGCAAGATACTTTATTTAACCTGCACTGGCATCTAAACTTTCACTTCAAGAACAAATGTATTAATTATCAACAAAGTACTTTTATATTTTAAAAAAAGCCTAAAGTCCACAATCTATAAAAACTATCAATCTAACACAATTTTATCAATTAATATATCCAGCAAAACACAATAAATTGTTATTACTGTGCTACTAGAAATGAAAAACAGGAATATACCTTCTCCACTAATTTCTACTATTTATCAAAGACAACTGAAAAGCACATTGAATATAGATATACAAATGACAGTAACACACTACTTACTAGCAGCTGTTCTACTTAAAGAATATAAAATCCAGAAAAATAACTGAACAATGAATGATCTGTCAAGCCAACTGAGTATATTCTCATTTGAAAAAAGTGAGAATCAAGTAAAACTCAAAACAAGCCAGGAAGACATTACTAATGAGGGAGAAAATATGATGATAACCTGATCTAATGGCAAGTGAAAAGAATAAGCACAGTATTTTAGTAAAAAAAAGAAAGTTGTAATATTACTGAAGTAGTTTATTTTCCACATTTTGCTAACAGGCTGTTTCTGTTTAAAAAAAAAAGTTTCACAGTCAGGAAGGTCTTACTGGGGAGTTGAAACTGTTCAAAAACTGATTAACAGTGACAGCTGCAACACTTGGTAAAGTCACTAAAATTCACTGAATTGGAAACAAAAAAATAAATGAAATCTTTTTTGAGTATCTTAGGACAAATCAAGATAGTGGCATCATTCTATACCAGTAATCACTTTTTTTTCACTACCAGACTCTTACAATTAAAAAACAAAAACAAAAAAAGCCAGTTTCAACTATGTCCTTAATCAGGTAGTACAGATTGTTAATTTAAAAAAATTCAATCCCTGTGTACTAATCTTCATAATATTCTGTATGACAAAAGGAAGTATGTGTAATGCTCGTCTGCTGCATACTGTAGTTGTCACAGTTATCTTAAGGACAACTATATGATTGAGCTGTATGCTTAACTGTGTTCCTCACAGAATACTATTTTTACTTGAAACAAAGAATGACAGATAAACCAAAGCTATTCAGAATTGGGTATTTGGTAGACATTTTCTAGAAAATAAAGTGAGCCTAAACTTTCAGAAAAATCAAAGATAAAATTAGAGCTTTCCCAAAAAGGTGGAATTTTGGAAAATACCTGTCACAAAGAGCTTGACTACTTTCCAATACTTTAAACCTTTTCTAATAGGTTTAGTGGTGATATTAATGAGTGATTTTTTTTTTTTTTTTGGTATTGTATGTCAACATATCTGGAATACCTGCATAACTCAATGATCCAAGATTTCCCAAACAACCAATGCATGATGTTATAAAGTCAAGCATGAGTACAAGACCCATTAAAGAGCAAGATGGGCCACTATAATTTAGAATACCAGTATAGTTTAGAATCCAAAAAACTGAGTAAGGTTTCGGATTCCACATTATAATAAACTTTAAAATATTACTACTTGTTGAGTTTTGTTAGATTAGCAAAAAAGAATATTCACAATTATCTGAAAAGGTTATTAAAACAGCTCTTGTCCAACTACATATATGTGAGACTAGATTTTCTTAACAAAATAACATCAAGGATTAAAGTAGATAGGAAAATCTAACATGCCAGCAAGTGAAAAGCCTGCAGAAATGTAAAACCGTGACATTCACAGTTCTCATTAAATTGTTTTTAAGTTATTTTTCAAAAAAAAAAAAAAAAATCAGTCAACCATAATCAATTTACTACTTGTCAATTATAAAATATATTTTTTAATTTCTCAGTTTTACGATCTCATACGGTATATATATCAATACATTTAGCCAATAAAGACAAAATTACATTCAACAATTCTTCATGAAAAGGTTTCAAGACCAAAAAGTGTAAGTGTGATTCACTTGTAGCAATAACATTCCAAAGACAATTCTAATGTCAACTTTAAAAAAAAAATTTTTTTTACTATTAATTTATTTTTAAGAGCGAGGGACAGAGAGAGACAGAGTGCGAGTGGGGGAGGGACAGAGAGAGAGGGAGACACAGAATCTGAAGCAGGCTCCAGGCTCTAAGCTGTCAGCACAGAGCCTGATGCAGGGCTCAAACTCACAAGCTGTGATATCATAACCTGAGCTAAAGTAGAACACTTAACTGACTGAGCCACCCAGGTGCCCTGTCAACTTTCTTTTTTAATTAACATTGAATAGCTCCTCTGTATTTACATTAATTTGACTCTTTGAGGGGGGGTTGAAGCTCTTACTAGATATTCCAACAGAGTCCTATTTGCCTTACAAAGATAGATGACTATCTCCTTATATACACATACACTTTAAAATGTACCCAAATGGCCAATAATCCATCACAACCCACAGTCCTTTAGTACAATCACTGAAAGACAAAACAAAGCAAAACCACCTCAAAATTCCATCCTCATTTAACGGATGTGATAAGGTGTGTCACCTGGAGCATTTCAGGTTTTGGAAAGTATTGTGCAAGTATATATAGTATTCCTTATAATTTTTATTATATCATTTGACATACAAACCCATTTTCATTGCTAACTCTTTATTCTTGAAATGAAATTATCAGTTTTAACATTAATATAATAATAATTTCAACATTATATATTTGGTAATTTTATTTTCATCACATTTATTGTGTTTTTCTGTACTTTCAATCAAGGTTTTAAAAGCTGAGTAAGTAATCAAAGCTATGAATTAATCTAAGTGTTTCTTTGACAGAGTTTCATGATTAACATTTATTCTCTTCTTTGTTATTTTTACAACTTGGAATAATTTCTAGTTTCACTGTATTCTGCCCAGAAACTACAATCTATAAAATGTATACTTTTTTAACCTTATTACATCTTAAATGGCAAAATGTATTCTTTTTTATATATGAAATATGGAAATATAAACGAAGAATTAAACCTATTTATCTAGAATAGCTTAAGGGTTTCTATAACCATGAACCTCTCTACCATATCTTAAAATTTTTTACAAATCTACTTTTTTTTAGTGCTCGCTTTGGCAGCACATATACGGATCTACTTTTTAGGAGGGGTTCTGGGGAATTCCTACTCCTTTGGGAGTAGGAACATCCCAAGCTCACCTCATCCTACAGATACAACTAAGTAATACCCAAAACAGTGTATATAACCCAGAAAATGACCTAAGGACTGGCAGAACAGACTCTCCACAGCTCAATATAGAAAAGAAGCCTCATCGAAATGGGTAAAAAAAAGCAGAGACGTGGGTGGGAGCTAAAGGGACCTAAGGGACTGTCCATAAAATGGAGGGATGCCTTGGGCATGAAGAATGGAGAGAAAAGGACCCTCACACCAAGCACTCCAGGCACAGAAGCGTGAACAGGCAGGACAAACTCCCATAACATTTGGTTTTGAAAAACAGAAGCGTGGAATTTCATGAGCTGTTACACTGGCTCAACACCTGAAATTTTAAAATGCAGTGGTGTGGCTCTAGGAGAGCCAGAGGAGAGGGGAATCAGAGTCCCCACCCTTAAAAGACACCACAACAAACAGCTCCTAGAAGATACAGCATAAAAGCAGCAGTTTGAAAAACACCTGGGGTATGCAGGAGGAAGATTTGTTTACTAATCTCAGGGCCTATGCTGGAGGGCAGGGATCATGGGAGAATTCTCTAGGAACAAAGGAGCTGGCAGGGGCCATTTCCCTCCCTTGCCTCCCAGCCTAGGTACCTGGACACCTGCAAGGAACCAGTGCCGCTAACACTCTCCACCTAGCTGGCTAACATGGTGCCAAGCCCAGACATTCTCCTGTGGACACACCCTCTCCAGCCAGGTCCGGTCTCCTCCCACAGCAGATAATGCACAATGCTTCCTGACACTTGCATCCTCACCCATTCCACCCTCTTCTGAAAACCCACCTCCTCCAGCTCTGCCAGTCTCCCTCCCAGGAGGCTGTAGACCACCTCCCACAGCAGACCAGCTAGGACCTTGCAAGCAAGGAGTGCTTACTCCCTCCAGCAGGAGTTTTCTCAAGTGGCTGTAGGCTCCCACAAGAGACCCATGCAAACCTTATCAACTACCAGCACTGAAAATGAATCAGTAACCAAAAACTTCCCAACAATCAAAAATCCTAGAAGGCTGCATAGGTGAAAATTTTACCACATTTAAACAAGCTAATACCTATTTTTCTCAAATTATTCCAAAAAATACAACAGGAAGGACAGCTTCCAAATACATCCTTCAAGGCCAGCATTATCCTGATACCAAAATCAGATAAAGGCACTACTAAAAAAGAGAACTACAGGCCAAGTTCTGTGATGAAAATAGATGCAAAAATCCTCAACAAAATATTATCAAACCAAATCCAACAGTACAAAAAAATTACTCACCACAATCAAGTGGGTATTCCTGGAGGCAAGGGTGATTCAATATTTGCAAATAAATCAACATGATACATTACATCAATGAGAAAGGATAAAAACCATAATGATCATTTAAATACATGCAGGGAAAGCATCTGACAAAGTACAACATCCATTCATGTTGAAAACCCTCAACAAAATAGGTTTAGAGGAAACGTATCTCAACATAATAAAGACTATATATGAAAAACTCAAGGATAACATGAACATGACACTCATCGGTGAAAAACTGAAAGCTTTCCTCCTAAAGTCAAGGAATAAGACAAGGATTTCCATTCTCACTGCTTGTATTCAACACTGTACTAGAAGTTCTAGCCACAGCAATCAGACAAGAAAAAGAAATAAGACATACAAATTGGTAAGAAAGAAATAAAACTTTCACTATTTGCAGATGACATGATACTATATATAAAGCTTGAAAGACTCACCAAAACTACTAGAACTGATAAATGAATTCTATAAGGCCATAGGATACAAAAGCAATATACAGAAGTCCACTGCATTTGTATATATATTAATAATAAACTAGTAGAAAGAGAAATTAAAACAATCTCAGTTACATGTGCACCGAAAATAATAAAATACCTAGGAATAAACTTAACCAAAGAGGTGAAAGATCTGTATTCTGAAAACTGTAAAACACTGATGAAATTAAAGAAACTAATAAAAGATATTCCATACTCATGGACTAGGAGAACAAATATTGTTAAAATGTGCTCACTACCAAAGCAATCTGCAGATTTTTTTTTTTTAATTTTTTTTTTCAACGTTTTTTATTTATTTTTGGGACAGAGAGAGACAGAGTATGAATGGGGGAGGGGCAGAGAGAGAGGGAGACACAGAATCGGAAACAGGCTGCAGGCTCCGAGCCATCAGCCCAGAGCCTGACGCGGGGCTCGAACTCACGGACCGCGAGATCGTGACCTGGCTGAAGTCGGACGCTTAACCGACTGCGCCACCCAGGCGCCCCGCAATCTGCAGATTTAATGTAATCCCTGTCCAAATACCACTAGCATTTTTCACAGAATTCTATATGGATCTATATGGAACCACAAAAGATCCCAAATAGCCAAATCAATTTTGAAAAAGAACATAGCTAGAGATATCACAATCCCAGATATCAAGATATACTACAAAGCTTTAGTGATCAAAACAGTATGGTACTGGCACAAACACACACACAAGGATCAATGGAACATAACAGAGAGCCCAGAAAGAAACCCACGACTATACGGTCAAATTAACTTCAACTAAGGAGACAAGGATATGCAATGGGGAAAAGATGGTCTCTTTCAACAAGCAGTATTGGGAAAAACTGGCAAGCATGTGCAAAAAAAGGAAACTGAGCCACTCTCTTATACCCTACACAAAAATAAACTCAAAATGGATTAAGGACCTAAATATGAGACCTGAAACCATAAAAATCCTGGAAGAGAGCACAGGCAGTAATTTCTCTGACATCATCCATAGTAAAATTTTTCTAGATAGGTCCCTGAAGCAAGGGAAACAAAAGCAAAAGTAAACTATTGGCACTACATTGAAATAAAAAGCTTCTGAAAGCAAAGAAAGCAATCAGAGAAGCTGAAAGACAACCTAGTGACTAGGAGAAGACATCTGAACAATGATATATCTGATAAAGGTCTTAGTATACAAAATCTACCAAAAATTTCTCAAACTCAAGACCAAATAGTAGTAGCAGTAGTAGTAATAATAATAGTAATAATTTTTAAACGGGTAAAAGAGGGGCACCTGGGTGGCTCAGTTGGTTAAGCACCTGACTCTTGGTTTCAGCTCAGGTCATAATCTGCTTTGGGATCAAGTGCTGAGTGTGGAGCCTGCTTGGGATTGTCTCTCCCTCTCAGCCCCTCCCCCACCAGTGCAGCACGTAGGTGTGCACACACACTCTCAAAATAAGTAAGTAAACATTAAAAAATAAGTAAAAATAAAATACAGATGGCCAACAGAACATGAAATGATGCTTAACATCTCTCATCAAGAAAAATGCAAATAAACAAAAGTAGGTATCACCTCACACCTGTCAGAATGGCTAAAATAAAAAACACAATAAACAACAGGCATTTGCGAGGATATAAGAACTATGCACTACTGATGGCAATACAAACTGCTGTAGCCACTCTGGAAAACAGTATGATGATTCCTCAAAAAATTAAAAATATAATCACCATTTGATCCAATAATTTACCCAAATATTAAAAAGCTAATTTGAAAAAATATATGCACTCCTTGTTTACTGCAGCATTATTAACAATACCCAAGTTATGGAAACAGCCTAAGTTAAGTAGATAAAGAAAAAACATAGTACACACACACACACACACACACACACACACACACACACACACACTGGAATATTACTCAGCCATAAAAAAGGACATCTTGCCATTTGCAACATAACAGTAAGTGAAGTAAATCATTCAGAGAAAGGAAATACCATGATTTCACTCATGTGGAATTTGAGAAAAACAAAGAAAAAAAGAGATAAACCAAAAAACAGACTCTTAACTATACAGAAGTGGTGGCTACCAGAGAGGTGGGTGGGGAGATGGGTGAAATGGGTGAATGGGATTAAGAGTACACTTATTGTGATGGGCACTTAGAAATGTATAGAATTGTTGAGTCAATATATTGTACACCTGAAATTAATATAATCTTGTATGTTAACTACACTGGAGTTTTTTTTAAATAATCTACATTTTTGCATTATTTGCCTTTTGAAAAGTTTGATTTTTATCTTAACACTTTCTGTAATCTCAACTGAACTACCTTTGTATTTCTAGTATCCATAACAAACGGTTCTACTAATGAATTAAACATATGCTTTTAAAATTTCATATGAGCCATAAAATTGTCAGGAATTAATCTGTATTGTTTCCCTCTTGTTTGTATTACATAATTTTCACAGTGGGTTTGAATACTTTTATTTTTCTTTTTTTTTTTTAAGAATACTTTTTTTAATGTTTATTTTTGAGAGACAGAGAGAAAGAGAGAGAGAAAGAGAACAAGCGGGAGAGGGGAAGAGACAGAGGGACACACAGAATCTGAAGCAGGCGCCAGGCTCTGAGCTATTAGCAAAGAGCCTGATGCAGGGCTTGAACTCACGAACTGTGAGATCATGACCTGAGACAAAGTCAGACACTTAACCAACTGAGCCACCCAGGCGCCCCTGAATACTTTCATTTTTCTTGTTTGCATGCTTTTCATTACTTGGAAATATTCAAAAAGCCTACCTATTTAATATAATGTTCCTTTCTAAATACAGATGTAACTGCAAAAAACACAGAAGAGTGGGTCTACTAATAAGCAGTACCCTGGAAAGCCAATTCCTAATGATTCCAATGGCTTAATTCAGGAAGAGCTGCCCTTATCCTTAACGCATCCCCTAGGTGTCAGGATATAGCCACATATTACAGGCCAAAGTGTGGGTTAAATTTGCTCTTCATGGCAGGTTCATCCTCGCACACCTGGTTTTGGGGATACCAATCAACTCTTAAGACAATCTTACAGGTTTTATTAATCAGGAAAGAGACAAAATATTAATGTTTGTGTTATTTTTAATCTCTTCTCATTTGAATGCATGTTTGCTTAAATCTCCATAAATAACGAGAAATATATCCTTAATTCTTGTGTGAAATTCTCAGAAAACATCTTTTCTAAAAGATGCATAGTTTAACATTAAAAACAGATATGTAGCTATTTTACCAATCAACATTCCCAAATTTCTTGCAATGATTTACTAGTCATTTTTCTGGATACTCCACATTTGTCCACTATTGTTGTGTCTCAATCACTGCATGAGATAGATTGTAATTGTCAGTATCACAAATAAATAAGCCTTTTCTAAAATGTAATGATTGCACCAAAGGAACTTCCCAAAAGGTACCTTTCAAGAATCACTGCCCTGAGAGGATTAAATAAACAATTCACCACAGCAGAGGGAGATTAATCAGTTTAATCTCTGGTAAGAGAAAGCTACCAAATAAAACTTGAGAAGAACTTGATAAAAGACATTAACACACTTAAATCAGAATGGGGGGTGGGGGTAGGAGCACAGTGGGAAGTACTGATCTGAAATGGAATCAAGAAAAGAGAAATAAAAAAGCAAATCTAGGAAATGTCCATCCAAATGTTGAGAGTAACATATGTCAAAAATGTTCATGATCTGGTCCCAGTGCAATAGTCCTATTGTGAAGATAGATATACTAGGCCAGCTTAACCTGATGGTGCCATTAACAGTCCACCCACATAATTAAACTTTGCATTCTGATTCTAAGTACTCATAAAGCAATCTTATGTTTATTACACAGCTTCCTATGTGTTAAATCTATAGGGTGAGAACTCTTACCACTTACACTTCTCATTATAAATTACTGATGGTATTCTGGTTTTACACATCAGTCTTTCTGAGGATGGTTCAGCTTCTATCTTCATAAATCTACCTTTAAGACACTACCAAGTAAAGCTGCTGAGCTTTCTATGCTAAAAGCCAGAACAAGTATTACACCCTTGTAGAATCTTATTTTAGTTTACAGTTATTTTGGGCTTTGTCTTTTTAATCTTTTGCATTAGTCTTTTACTTAATTCAACATACAGACTATGATTAATATAACTTTCCAGATTATAAACAATTTATCAAGGCATCTAACAAACAGCAAATAATACTCAAATACAATTATAATTTTAAAACTATATATATAATTTTAATAATGAATTTCCCACAAATATGATTTCTTTAAGGTATAACAGCTAAGAATGAGGCTATTATGAACACATTAGTGAATAACGTGTATCTAGAAGGCATGCTTAAATACTATAAAATACTATAAAATATCTCAAATAGAAAAATAAATACAATGTTATAAAAAATAAATTTTCACCTCTTGTCATTTATATTTAAAATGGGATGCAGGCAAAGATCAAAAATTGTTTTTTACCTAATGCCATGTAGGTTTTTTTTTTTCTTTTTTTCAAGGAAAGAAAAACATAATTTCCTGTTTCAAAAACTCCTCTGCCCATGTTTAGTTTTAACATACTGGGTCACCATGTCATTTATACTGACTAAATACATTAATATTCAATTTACATTGCAATGCAAAATAAAACATGTCTATTTCTGTTAAAAGTACTTTTTTTTTTTTTTTTTTTTTTTTTTTTTAACATTTATTTATTTTTGGGACAGAGAGAGACAGAGCATGAACGGGGGAGGGGCAGAGAGAGAGGGAGACACAGAATCGGAAACAGGCTCCAGGCTCCGAGCCATCAGCCCAGAGCCTGACGCGGGGCTCGAACTCCCGGACCGCGAGATCGTGACCTGGCTGAAGTCGGACGCTTAACCGACTGCGCCACCCAGGCGCCCCTAAAAGTACTTTTTAAACCAAATCCAGGGGAACATTTAGCATCTAATGCAGAGAATAGAATATACACCATTTAAAATTGGCTCCCTAATTTTCCATAAAAATAATTACTGGCATTTCTCAGTTCGCTGAATATTATTTATCTGTATTACCATTAACAACTTAATTTCTCTTAAACTCAAAGTGCTACTGATTACGGTAACAATTTCACTGAGGAGGTCAAATATATTAGTCTGAAAAATCTTACTAAAATGAGTATTTGAAGTATACTTATTAATTAAAGTCACATTTATTAATGGGACTCAGTTTAGATTATCTCATCAATTTATCCAAATATATTGCCACAGATATTATTTTCAAGACTGAAAATTACAAAAATTAAAACAGGGTTGCTCAATCTTCACTGATGTTTTGTATCAGAAGGGTATTACACCAACTATTTCTAAGGTATACTTTTATAAATTAAAATAAATATGCATTTTAGAGAAAAATGTTAAAATCTGATAATTTGACAGACAATAATGAACAAAAATCAAGTGAAATAGAACTACATCTTCATTTAGGGTAAGATATAACAAAACCTATGGCTCAAGTGTTTATATCAAGTTTAGCTAACAAGATAGTCAATATATGGCATACCATGAAACAAATGCTAAAGTGTTATTGCAATCTTGGGCTATATTTATATAAGCACATGTACAGGTCAAGAAGCTAATATTGCCCCAGTAACCTATAAAATTTAAGTAACAAACCTAGAATTCTGAAGATTCATATTTTAAGAAGGCTATGGATAAACTGGCATTGTTATCTAAGAAAGGCAACCAAAATACTAAAGAGTCTGAAAAATTAAATATTGATAAAACCATAGATATTTAGCCTGAAAGAAGAGATAAGGAAAAATTATCTTCAAATATCTGAAGTGTTTTCACAAAGCAGTCTTGTTTTCCGGTGTTCTAAGCAAATAAGAAGATTCAAAGGCACCTAAGCTCAAATGGAAAACTAAATTTAAAAAAATGGTATAGCTAACAATGTTCATAAAGCAGTAAATTTCTCATCACCAAAAGCTGGATAATGGAGCAATGATGATATAAAGGATTCTAGGATGTATATATTTCTTCTAGTAATTTGGCATGGAGCCCTAATTCTAAAACTTTAATTAATATATTAATTACCTGGGATCTTGTTAAGATGCAGATTCTGATTTAGTTTTTCTGGGGCAAGGCCTAAGATTCTACATGATGTCTATGCTGCTGGCCCAGGAAGCACACTAAATAGCACTTCAATGATCTTAAAGTATACTTTTTTCAAAAAATTTAGAGTTACGTGTAAACTTTAACAATAAGCAAATCTACCACATGAAGGGAAAAAAGGTTGACAACAAATTCAAATGTAGAAGTACATTTTTAAGTTAAAAAAAAATCCATATTCTTTCCTATGACTAAAACCAAATTATATAGTAAAATAACTTACTGTGGCTGGTAAAGGAAGAGATCAATAATATTATCACGCCCTTTGGGGTGGTTGAAGAAAACAAAAAGAGACCAGTGGATGAGCCATGTTCGCTGCTGAAGAGACTGAAGTGGGGAACTCACAGACTATAGAGTTAAAAAATAAGTACATAGGAAATATTAATATGAGAAAGAAGCAAGAGAATAAAAGAATAAACATTGATCTCAGAATTTTAGTTAAAAATGAGAACCTTCTGAGGCATACCCTAGAGCCCTTATGATCAAAGTCCTAACCCCTGGACCCTCTACTATCTGCACAAATCTCGACATTAGAAATTATCTCCCTGTTCTGAGAGATAAATTCAATAATTCTGCTAAGCCAGAAGCTGTAAATTATACCCATTTCAGAAAACATTTTAAAAGCAGACTGAACTAAATACTCCATAATAAGTGCTTTTATCAGAAATAATTATAGATGAAAACTGTCTTATTGAGGACTTATCACTGAGGTGACACTAATAGCATTACACCATTTTCACTGTACAAATAAAAAAGGCACAGTAGCTGTAAGAGAAATGAAAACAGTTCTTTTCTCTAAGAGCCAAAAGAAGTTTGATAGTTTCTCTCAAGGAGATTCAGTGAAACTAGTCAATCCACTAACCCACTGTGATTTGTATGTCAAGTCAACAAAAGCTAATCTGAACAGTTTCCTTCCTCTCCCCACCCTTCTGTTTTTTAAAGTACACAGTGTTTTCCTCATCAGAAAGTATGAAGGTCACACAGAAATTTCAGAGAATCACCATGGAAAAATGTAACTCACATTATTATCTATGGTCTCTTTTAACCGTGTAAGGTCTTCCATAGCTGCATCCCAGTTCTGCATTAAGATCTCAGAGGCCAGTTTCCCCCAGAGTGAACTCAAAGCGTTTCTATCGGTTGCTGGAACCTGTTTAGGCAATCATAATTAATTATATTCTGAATACTCTGGGAAAAAAAGATGCTGTACATTTTATACTTTACATATCTATCTTGCCTACTAAAAGACCTGTAGCTTTCTACCCCAAACTGTAATTATCTAAGTTCTTATTGGTTCACATTGGCTACACTGATTCAAACAGCTTCCATTTAACTTAATTTACAAAAAAACCTCAGCCATTTGATATTCAGTCTAAATCAGAAAGAGTGATTTAAAACTAGGACACAGCACCAGTGTTTTAGTTTAACCCATTTTTGGTAATTTATACACTAATCAAATTTTAGGCACCTAAAACTTTGGAAACCAGTTAGATTCAAAGGATATCTGTTGTTAAAATCACTGGAATAAATGTGTGGCAAATCCAGACTTGTGAATTTTATTCACAATTTAGAAAAATTATTTTTAGAGAAAAATATCCAAATTATGACACAAATGAAAAGGGTCAGAAAGAGACAGAGGGAAAAGCAGGTCTACTGGATAATAATAATAATAATAATCAAAGGTATACATACTAAGCAATAAATGTTAATTTTCATATATAATCCTAATAAAAACACTATAAAGGTTAATATTTTCTATTTTAATTAAAGAGGGGAACCTGACACATGGGAGACCGTAATCCCCCCAAAATTAAACTTTTTTTTTAAGTTTATTTGAGAGAGAGAGTGTGGACGCAAGCAGAGAGGAGCAGAGAGGGAGAGACAGAATCCCAAGCAGGCTCTATGCTGGTCAGTGCGGAGGCAGGCGCGGGCTCTATCTCACAAACTGCAAGATCATGACTTGAGCCGAAACCAAGAGCCTGAAGCTTAACCGACTAAACCACCTAGGCATCCCCAAAGTTATACTTCTAATCATGAAAGATATAAATTTATACCACAATCTAAACCTACAAAAAGGGTAGAGCACCCTACCTCTTCTTGTCACTGATGGAAAAGAGTCACAAGGCCAAAACACCTATTAAGGACTTTGACAGCAGTAATTAACTCAAATATACTGAATAACATTCAGCAAACTCTAATAACAGACACTAAATTCATAAATTAAATTTTGAAACATACCATGAAACCACTGATTCTTATTATCATTAGAATATAGGTCCACAAAAAAACATACCACATGTACTTGAATATTCATGGCAATTTTAGTTTTAAGATAACTGGAAGTAATCCAAATGATCATCAACAAATAAATTCTAGTATAGTCATAGAATGGAATACTATGCACCAATAAAAAGAATCAAACTTTTTTTATTATTTATTTACTTATTTTTAGACAGAGAGACAAAGAGACACACAGAGAGAGCATGTGCGTGTGAGTTGGGGAGAGAAGCAGATGGAAAAAAATCTTAAGTAGGCACCACACCCACCACAGAACCCAATGTGTGGCTAGATCCTGGGACAATAACCTGAGCTGAAATCAAGAGTCAGATGCTCAACTGACTGAGCCTCCCAGGCGCATCAAGAATCAACTCTGATGCACACAGTAACA
Organism: Puma concolor; assembly: GCF_028749965.1. Classification (NCBI taxonomy): domain Eukaryota; kingdom Metazoa; phylum Chordata; class Mammalia; order Carnivora; family Felidae; genus Puma; species Puma concolor. The sequence goes on along the minus strand of NC_141684.1, from coordinate 30,403,692 downwards.
GAAATGAAACTTAAAAACTTGCTGGTCAAAGCGAGCCAGGCACAAGCTTACATATTTCATCCCACTTACATACAATTCTAGAACAAACAAAACTAATCTATAGGGATGGACAACAGATCAGTGGATAAAATCAGGGTGAGGTGTGACTACAAGGGGGCATAATGGGTCTTTCTGCACTAACAGAAATATTCTTTATCTTGATACAGTGATAGTTGTACAAGTATATGCATTTGTCAAAACTCAGTGAAATTTAAAAATTGATTTACAGAAATCCATAAAATCACTGTTCAAATTATAAAGGATGAAATGTTTGATCCTTACTTTAAAATCTGAGGAATGTTTTATCAAATTTAAGACGCCATCAATCTTAAGATACACTATTATTTATGTTTCCAAAACACAACCAATTTAAGACACAACCCAGTTTGGTATTAAAATGTGATAATCTATGTATCTGAAAATCAATATGAAACAGACAACTTTTTTAAAAATGTTTATTTTTGAGAGACAGAGAGCATGCAAGGGAGCAGGGGAGGGGCAGAAAGAGAGGGAGACTGAGAATCCTAAGCAGATTCCATGCTGTCAGTGCAGAGCCTGACACTGGGCTGAAACTCATGAACTAAAAACTGAGATCATGACCTGAGCCGAAATCAAGAGTCAGACACTTAACCAACCGAGCCACCCAGGTGCCCCAAACATCTTTTACACCAACATTATCAAACAGAGCACATCAGACCCAAAACATCACCTAAGATCCTAAAGCTTCCAAAAGTCATCATTACTTAAGCTTTCTTAAGTCAAGGAAAAGTACCTTTAAACCAAATGGCATGTACTTACAGGAGATAAATTTAAAATTCTGAGTGAAAACAACAAAAAACCATGCCAGTAAAACATGATCACAAATAGTTCTAGCATCTTAAAATCACTTTTATTTCAAATAGCTGCTGGATGAAGGGAGGGTTATATTTTAGAGTCAGAGGCCACAGAGAAGGCAGATTTTCACAAAATAATTAAAATACAGTGTTAATACCTTTTATTAATTTTTTAAAATAACTTTTAAAACAAAAACGTTCAAAAATTCCTACTAAATCTGCTCTACCATTTCATTCCAAATTAATGCATTTCTCAGAGTACAACCATATAGGGTGCATGTAAACACTGCTTGATGTATTCTAAAAACCACGAAACTTTTTAAAAATAAAGGTAGATTCCGAGGTCACACTGCTTTAATTTACACAACACTGACCTACAATAGGTCACCTGGAGAGTCAAATTCTAATCTCAGATCATAGTTACAATGGTTCTTTCATATCTTATGTTTCCCTAACTATAGATTTAAAAGAATACCCAACCACCAGACAAGAATTTAGAAATGAAAAAAAGAAGGCTATTACAAAAAAATAAAAGTAAATAACTAACATGTAAAACACTGACATTATTCATCCCAAATCAAAATGAGGATTTTTAATCTTTGCTATTAACAAGATTTCACATATACATAGATTTTATAGTAATGCCTATCCAAACAAAAGAAAAGGAGAAGTAAAATTATCCATTTTTTAAAACTTAGCTTTGTTAGCCTCTATCAATATGCCAACAGAAAGTAACCAACTCCCAGCTACTCAAATGTCTTGTCACACAGATGGGACATGAATTTAAAAATAAATTTCACCTAATTTCTAAGCACTATCTAATCACTCTAGTTTAACTGCTCTTAACGTAAAACATTGATTTTGTGCTCAAATCATGGTAATCAATCACCTAACAAATGTCATTTGAGTTCCAACACAAGACCTGTTAGGTAATGCAAAGGTTTAAAATTGAGGATTTTTTTAAGTTAGGAAACTAACTTAGATCTTCACATTTAAAAAAAAAAAAAAAGTAAGTATAAAAACTTCACGAGCATTTGTAGAAATTGTCAGACTAATTACAAAATATTACTACATATAATATACTATTAAGACTAGAATGTTATATTTGTTAGGATAAAAGCTTTTTGTAACAGCATAGAAAGTTTTTTAATCCCCCAAAGATTCATGCGTACTACTCTGGCTCAAGTCCATGTCATTACAGTTGGCTCTTCATACCGACCTGCTTTCAAGGATGGATATGCTAGAAGAGTTTCAATATCTGGATTTCCAGCAGTTACCTTAAGTTTCCATGTCTTAGCAAAATGGCACATTCACTCACTGACCAGCAACAATAAATTTACTGTGCTAGAACTCTAACATGACACTAAATCTTCATTCTCAAAATTCACTCCCAGCATTAACAAATGATATGAATAACCAACTCTTTTCATGTACCTGTAATCATATCAGGCTTCTGATTTTACAATCCTGGTCTAAGCTGTTTACATTTCCAAAGTAATCAACTTTTGCTCTCCTAAATCCTTCATAATATTCAAAGTAAAACTGATGGAATTTTCTGATAAGCCACTACAAGTTTAGCATCACTGATTACCTTCAATGCACTTGCAAGCTAACCACAGCTAATCTGCAAATTAAGAATATTCACAAACAGGAGCAAGAGAAAAATAATTTTTTTTCAAATCAAACTTGGAAATAAACTGAAAATCTTTATTTCTTTGAAAGATAGACGGTAGTTTTAAAAAATGAAGTTCTCTAAGTACTTTTTTTAAGTGTAGGAATTATCTGAATTAATAACATATCAATCTCTTCCCTTTCCCTGCTCCCCCCCAAAAGAAAATTTAATTTCCTGGAAAACAACCAAAGATAGCAGCCCTACATCTTTTCTTTGTGACATATGAGGCTAAAAAAAAAAAAAGAAAGGCACCAGAAAACAGAGACAGAAGAAACAGACTCTTCCAAGGTTAGAAAACAGTCAAGTCCCTGTCTTAAGAGATCATTTCCCAACATCTAAGATTAACTAGAGAAATCAGAGACTTAGGTACTTGCTTATTAACCCAGGGTGAGTAACAAATTGTAATTCTTCAAATGAGAAGTTAGTTAAAACAAGAGCATTTTGATAACTCCACAAGGCATTTATTAATACAATTACCTACACAGAAGGCAAAATGAGAAAGAGATCTTTTCATTTCAAATGCTGATTTTTTTCTGTGGCTTCATGGAACTCTCCTTCCTCCCAAATAAAAGCCCTAAATCTAGGGGCACCTGGGTGGCTCAGTTGGTTAAGAGTCCAACTCTTGATTTCAGCTCAGGTAATGGTCTCATGGTTCCTCAAGTCGCACATCAGGCTATGGGTTCTGTGCTGAGAGCATGGAGCATGCGTGGGAACATGCGTGGGATTCTCTCTCGCTCTGCCCCTCCCCGATCCCTCTCTCAAAATAAACATTGAAAAATTTTTAAAAAGGCAGTAATCTAGGAACATGTCAAATAGCCAAATGAAAATAACAAACAGGATTCTTTATGGTTAGAAATTTGCTCTAATAATACCATTTAAACTCACCTACCTCCTACATTAAACACACTCTCTCTCTCTCTCTCTTTCTCTCTCTCTCACACACACACACACACACACACACACACACACACACACACACAGAGTTTCATATTCTAAACTCAGCTGAGTACAGAAGTAAATGGAAAAAAGTTACTTATATTAAGGTGTAATTTTTTTTTCAAATATCCTAAGAATTCCATAGTGTTTAAAACAAACTCAAGGGAGATATACAGCATAAAATAATGAATTAAAGTTAGGAATAATGGATTTAAGCAATAAATATTTATTAAGTACCCACAATGTGCTGCTCACTGTGCTGCACAGTAACATAACAAATTGATTATAAGATAGAATTCTGCTAATGTTAAAATCATACAATTATACACAAAATAACAAATTAGTGGCTCCTACTTTTGGATTTCAAGGACAAGTTAAATCTTTCTTCAAATTTTGAGGTCCTGATATAAGCTTTCCTATTTCTATTTGTTCTTTGTTAGGAAAAGTTTTATTTTTTCCTTTCCCCAAGAATTCTTGAAAAGTTAATGTACAGACTCAAATCTATAGACATGTTTTGACAAAGCAAGTAAAACCTACAAAATCTGAAAGAAAAAAAAATTACTTACCAACACTCTAAAGAAGTAAAGATATTCTGCTGCTCCAGAGTAATTCCCACATTCATACTGGAATTTTGCATACCTGTAGAGTGTATCTAAATATTCCTGCCTAAACTAAAAAAAGAAAAGAAAAGAAAAACCATCAGTTCTATTTCTAACTTTGAGTTTTAAAATTCAAACCATTCACTCCTTTAAATGTCCCTAGAAGTCAATTCTCTGTATGCCAAGTGTCACAAAAAACAAAAACAAAATCCATGATCAGAAATACATATGACTCTTAAAATATATGTTAGGAATTGGTGGATTTAGCATTCACAATTCTGGTCTCAAAGAGTTACAAATTCTACAATACCTAATTTGTTGCAATCCAAATCTGAATTGCAGTGGGAAGGTCTCCCAGCTGGTTAATGAGCTTAGATAACTACCAAATATATGCATCCCTATACAGTCTTGTGATTCTGTACAAATAATATGTACAGTAAACTTCAATTCTCTGTGAAAACTGGCCTCCAAATGACACGAAATAGTAACATTAGCAATGCAAGCAAAGTGAAAGTGAAGAAATCTAAGAGAAGGACTCTGAACTAGAACATTATCAAATACACCAAACATTCTATATGGAAACCAGAAAGAATAATTTGCACAGTGGTCAGCATACCTCCTGCTAAAGTAATTGTTAAATGAGAGATAAAACTTGAATGCAAGTTAAAGAATTAATTATATGTAAATCCTTATGGTTTGAGTTAACACAAGGGAAGGGAGACTGGGAGATGACTAGAAAAGCCTACAATAAAATTCCCTTATTGGGTATTTATGAAGACCTTGATAATGTCAAGAGCTACTATATTCCACAAGGCAGCCAAAGTATTACTTAATTCTACTGCTCAAAAAAGCATTTCTAATTCAAATTTAGTTCTATCTTTGTTAATCCATCAAAAATAAATGGTACCTATTACTTGAGTATTCTAGGACAAATAAAAAGTTTTGAGAATTTCTATGATTTAAGGTAAGTTTAAGTGGGGCGCCTGGGTAGCTCAGTCAGTTAAGCATCTGACCCTTAATTCCTGATATTGGCTCAGGTCATGATCTCAGGGTCATGAGTTCCAGCCCCATGTTGGGCTCCATGATGACCTGAGTGTGGTATCTGCTTAGGATTCTCTCTCCTTACCTCTCTGCCCCACCTCACTCACACGCACACTTGCGCTCACACTCTCACTCAAAATAGTATTTATAAAAAAATAAAGGTAAGTATAAGCATCTCATTTTCTTATCAGCACCAATTTTAAAAACTGATGTTTTGAAAACATATCATATATTTAATAAGTCAATCTGGAAATTGCATTCTTGTTAAGCCACAAACCTGTCTTTACAACACTATTCTTTAATTAACCTTATTGAAACAGGACAACTAAAGAAACTTTTTTTTAAGTGTTATTTATTTATTTATTTTGAGAGAGATAGAGAGAGAGAGAGAAAGAATCCCAAGTAGGCTCCCCCTTGTCAGCAGGGAGTCCGACACAGGGCTCAAACCCCCGAACCACTGAGATCATGACCTGAGCTGAAACCAAGAGTTGGACACTTAACCGACTAAACCACCCAGGTGCCCTAAAGAAATTTTTTTTTTAAAGATAATAAAGAGCCCCTTTATTGACCAATATATCACTTAAATATGTTTTGTCAGATTTGTGGAATCATTGCCAACATGAATACAACTGCCATCAAATGCATTCTTTTTTTTTTTTTTTTTTTTTTTTTTTTTTTTTTAAATTTTTTTTTCAACGTTTATTTATTTTTGGGACAGAGAGAGACAGAGCATGAATGGGCGAGGGGCAGAGAGAGAGGGAGACACAGAATCGGAAACAGGCTCCAGGCTCTGAGCCATCAGCCCAGAGCCCGACGCGGGGCTCGAACTCACGGACCGCGAGATCGTGACCTGGCTGAAGTCGGACGCTTAACCGACTGCGCCACCCAGGCGCCCCTCAAATGCATTCTTAATAATGATTTAAAGTAGAATGAATTATAAATGGGAAAATTAGAAAATTTTTAAAATACCACTTACACCATGCTTGTCCGCTAGGTAGTCAAACAGCATCCGACCATCTCTAAATTAGAAACAAAAATTACTGATTTGATAGGCCACAGAAAACAAAATGAGCATATCCAAACATTCCTATTACCCACATAAAGCCATCTAAATATCTTAATACTTAAACACTAGAAACAAAGTAAGTCTTCCAGAATCAAATAAACAGAACATTACAAGATTAATCAATTATGCTTAACTTATATATCTATGCTACACACCCTGTATAATTATTATCCAACTAGTGTCAATCCAATTTAACTTTTCTTAAATTAGCTTTGCATAACTAAGATGTTGCCAGGCGGGTAAAAGACAAAATGATGACAAAGACACCAAGGAACAAGTGATAGATGGCACAGTGACCCACTTTCTGCGCATTTTCAAAAAAGGAAACATTTTCTTATGCTTACCACAAGAGGGAATGCTGTGGAATGCTTTTCTGGAACATAATTTTACTTGAGATTTAATGGGGAAGGAATATAATATCATCACCAAAATCAACATGGGTATATTATAATACTGAATATGAAACATGTATAACTTTTTAACATAAGATTTCAAAAAAAGCTTAACATTTCTTGTGGATCATAGTGAATAACTTGTGTTATACTCCTTGTACCTTTTAGTATGTAATCACTGTCCTTTGGTTGATTGGGTATTTCTGGGAAAGTATGAGAAATACAATATGTTGAACAAAATTTAAAAACAAATTGGCAGGAAGAGGTTATTACTTTGAAAATAAGTAGTTTAATCACAAGTTTTTAAAACAATTCCATTCTTTCATTTATCTCAATGCCATGCCTATTAAACTGCAAGGAGTGCTCTCTAATATTTGGTGAATAAATCTATATTCATCTTATTCAACCCAAATCTCATTACTTCCTCATATTTAAGTGACTAGAATAAATTCAGAATTTAAATTCTAAATTTTTGATTGTCCCCTAACAGCTGGATTATTTCAGCTGTTCCTTTGTGGGCATTTACATGTGACCTGAAGGTCTAAATCATTATAAGTGTATACATGTAGTGTGTGTGTGTGTGTGTATATATACATACATATATATACATACGTGTATGTGTATATATATATATATACACACGTGTATATATATACATATATACACACACACACAGATGGCTTTATCTTACTAAGCAATCATATATATCTTATGTACAGCAATCTGTGTGTGTATATAATCTGTGTATATATATGTAGTATAACACAGTGTATGTTAGTAATATAGCAGGCTACACTGTAATGTGGTATATGGGCTCCTGGGTGATGTGCCAATTCTTGATTTCGGCTCAGGTCATGATCTCACCATGTGTGAGTTTCAGCTTCCGTGTCAGGCCCTGCGCTGACAGCTCAGAGCCCACTTGGGATTCTCTCTCCCTCACTCTCTGCCCCTCCCCAGCTTGAATGCACACACGTAGACGTGTGCTCTCTCTCTCAAAATAAATAAACTTGTAAGATGGGGTGCCTGGGTGGCTCAGTCAGTTGGGCGTCTGACTTCGGCTCAGGTCATGATCTCAAGGTTCATGAGTTCCAGCCCCATATTGGGCTCTGTGCTGACAGCTCTGAGCCCAGAGCCTGCTTCGGATTCTGGATCTCCCTCTCTCTCTCTGCCCCTCCTACGCTCACACTCTGTCTCTCTCTCTCAAAAATAAATAAACATTTTAAAAAAAATTTTAATAAAAATAAAATTAAAAAATAAACTTAAAAGATAGTATAATAATCGTGTAGTATTTGCTGTCTTGTTAAAAATTATCTAGTAACACTTCCCCAGATCACAAATGACAACTTAGAATTAATCTCTCTTAATATTTGGTTTGGCCATATATTGTATAAACTGAAGATACAACATGGCAAAATCTTCAGCAATTCTTCTAGTAAATATGTTGGTAGCTAAGATTTACCACAATGGCAATATTCAATTTTAGTAGGAGATTTTATTTTAAAAAGTTTCTAATAACTCAAAGGGCTTCAATTAATGATATATATTAAGACAGAGTAAGGCAATATGCATTCTTTGGAAACCAAGCACTATGTTTATTTCTAATTAAGGAGAAGTTAAGAATAAAATAACTTCATTAGCTCCACACCACCCTCCCTCCGTGGGCTGGGCAATGAGGTTGGAAGGATATGAGAGAATGTAGCCAAATGATAAAGTGAGCTCAGGTTTCCCTCTAGGTATTGCCCAGGCACAGGTATGTCAACCTGAGTACTACTGACATTTTTGGGATGGATAATTCTTTATTGGAGGGTAGGGTACTGTCTAATGCATTGTAGGATATTTAGCAGCATTCCTGGCCTCTCCTTGCTAGGTGCCAGTAGCACCCCTCCAATTGTGACAATGAAAGATGTCACCAGACATTGCCAAATGTCCCCTAGGAAGAGGGGAGGAAGGGAGAACTGCTGTAGCATGATCAGATTTGGGGAACTGGTAAAGAAGTTAAAAAAAAAAATTAGTATTAATATTAATTAAGGAATTCCTGGTCCATACACAATAAGGATAAATGAAAATAAACAGATAAAGTTATCAATTAAACCCTGAACTTTTATGATGGGATATTAAATAAAATTTGAATTAACATTCATATTAATCCAGAAAAGAATTTTTAGAATTCAAATTAAGGAAGGTTACCTGGTTGACTGCATCTGCCTTGTAGTTTCTGGATCTTCAAACATCTTCACAATTGGTTCCGTTTCTGCCTGAAGCTGTTTAAGTTGTGCAACAACTGTGGTTCTTTTTTCTCTCAAAGCTAATTAAAAATGCAAAGGAGTACTATAATGCTCAACTATACTGCTCACCATGAGAATATCTCTGGAAAAATTTCAATTTATTTCAGTTGTACATAGATTTATTTGCCCCTAGTATATTCACATGCCAGGAACCACCAACCCGGTAAGTCTCACAAATCCATTTTTTTTCTTTCTAGCAATGCAGAAGCACATAAAGAAGTCCTCTTCTTATTCTTAAGGAAAACTGAGGAATATACAAATACAGCTGGGGGAGAGGGTGGCTGCTGAGAAATTATCTAATTCCACATTTCAAATACTTTACTCCTAGTGTTTCATTTGTTCTCAATGAATTTTCTCAGATGAGTATTATCCCGGAGTTCCTGAACAGAGACTCAGAGTGGTTTACACATTACTATAGGTTTTCAATTAGGTTGAATGGATTTTAAATCCAACCAATAATCTCTCTTTTCACTATAAACCTACTTTTGTAATCTATCAAACCCAATTCTAGTTTCTTTTTACTGCATTATGAAGAGCCACAGAAAACTTGAACATAACCTACCCTGCAGGCATGCTTTAAACTTTAACTCTGAAATAGTGAACTTTTGGGGCGCCTGGGTGGCTTCGGCTCAGCTCAGATTATGATCTTGCAGTTTGTGGGTTAGAGCCCCACTTCGAGCTCTGTGCTGGAAGCTCAGAGCCTGGAGCCTGCTTCGGGATTGTGTCTCCCTCTCTCTCTGCCCCTCCCCCGTGCGCGCACTTTCTCTCTCTCTCTCAAAAATAAATATTAAAAAAATTTTTTTAAAAAGTTAACTTTTTCATCACAAACTAAAATTTAAAGAGCTACTGTCATTTACTGTAATATAAGTAAAAAATGTGATTATGTTTAGTATAATAATTTCTGTGTTACACATTAAAAAGTATTACTAGAACAATGTTTCTCAAACATAGAAGGGGATATGTGCTTAAATTATGGAAAATGTCAATTTAAACTAAATAAATTGTATTTATGTACTGAAAGCATTCTTAGAATCTTTTAAAATACCATGCTCACAGAAGAAATAATACAGCATTTTTCAAACTTACGGGAAACTTTTTTTTTTTTTAAAGGAACATCTATTACCATAGGAAACATGTGGAAAACACCATACCACAGCAGTTCTCCAATTTGAGTGCTGGGCCTCAGCCAACACTTTGTGATTAAGTAGATCTGGGGTATGACCTCAAAATTTGCATTTCTAACAAGCTCTCCCAGGTGAACTGACGATGCTGGGACTGGGGACATTATTTATGAGAACCGTGACTATACCCAGATGCCTCAAGATGGAAAAAAAAAAAAAAATCTCTAAGGCACACAGATGCTAACTGAAAAAGTTACTAGCAAACCAAAAACAGCCACATTCTCAGATAATTCCAAGGAGACAATTCATTCATAAGCACAATTTTGATGATACATACTATAAACTGAAAATATTTAAAGACCATGTTTTAAAGTAGTCTCACACTTTTTGTGGTGAGAAAATAATATACTTTAGATGACATGTAACCTTCACATTACCTTTCATCCAAAGAACTTTTAAACCATAATAACCTCAAATAGCATTAAAGGCTCTTGGCTAAAAGCTCTTTTATAAATCACAAAACTTTAACACACATATCCTCAGTTCACAAGACAAGCTGTAGTTCCAAATGACAAAACTTACCATGTGGAATATCATCAGAATAAAGATTTTTGTATACATCCATAGCAAAGTCTACCATGTTGGTATCACTAAGAAGATCCAATTTCCCTTGTAATAATTCTTTTTCATTATAGATCTGCAAGAGAAAATTGCTTTCTAATGACTATGTTTAAGTTCCCACAAATAAACTAATAAATATCCACACCAACTCTACTGATAAGCATATATAGTGGTTTCCTTGCCACACCAGGAATCAACTCAAATTTTTTACCTTCTTAGTTATCTCTCACATCCACATGATGCCTACCCATCTCTCCTTGAGGTGGGTTCTCCTCTACCCCCACATATTTTTTTTGCTAAATCATTTGAATCCTTCATAATCCTTACCCATCCACACCACTAAAACAGAACTAGCACCCATTCTCTAGGTCAGCCATGTCATATAAGGTTTTTGCTTTGCAAGGAATTCAAGAAACAATTTAACCCATACTACAGGGATCAAACAGACACACAAGCAAACTCACATAAATGTGAAGTTTAGTGCAATGAGCAACATGTAAGGATCCTATACAACAGTATTCAAGGAGACATTAATCAAAATTAAAAAAAATTTTTTTAAGTAAACAGTCATCAAGATAAGGCTTCAGCAAAAGATTTGCATACTAAATTTAATTTTGTCAAGGAAAGAAAAAACACAAGAAGATTCCACATTTCACTGCCTGTGAAAAGATGAAGGTGATCAAATGGTACAGCTATGAGATCAAAACTGAAACTTCCAAACTATATATAAGGAACTCCTACAGAATATAAGAAACATAATTGAAAATGGCTAAAAATTTTAATACCCACTTTACAGGAGTATAACCAAATGGCCAACACCGAAAAAGGTTCTCAACTTCATTAATCACACAGAAAATGCAAGTTAAAGCCACATTTAAAAAAAAAAAAAAAAAAACATGCACACACACAAACAAAAAACTGGCAGTACTGGTGTTGGTGTAGAAGTAGAGTAACTGAACACTTACTTTTCTGGCAGAAGTACAACCACTATGGAAAACTGTTTTTATCTCCTAAAATCAAACATACATTTTCACCCAGTAATTCTGATCCTTGATACCCAAGAGAAATGGGGGAATATATTCAAAGGGCATTTCCAAGAATGTTCATAGCAGTACTAGTTGTAATAGCCAAGTTTATCAACATTAGAATGGATAAACTGTAGTCTACTCATCTAACATATTAACATTCAGCACTGGGAACGAAAGAACTACAGTTACCCTAACATCCTGGATGACTCTCACAGTGAAGGAAATAAATCATACAAAGCACTACAATGCTTTATTTCAAAACCAGGCAAAACTATTCTAGGACTAGTGCTTACCTTTGGGGGGTGTAATGACTAGGAAAGGTCAGAAGGAAGGTTTTTTAGGATGTTCGTAATGTTTTATTTATTGATTTGGATGGTGGTCACACAAGTGGGTTCACTCTGAAAAAAGGCATTATTATTTGGCACTTTTCTGTATGAATGTTATACCTGATAAAAAGCTTACTTAAAAAAACAGGAGAACCTAATCTTCAGCGAAAACATCTTTCTCTAGCATGTCAACCTCTTCTTGCCACCCCATTAATAGCTTTTAATTTGCATCGTCTCTACTGTAGATTCAAAGCATTGCTCCTCTACCATTAAGACCTTACTAGCCTCTTAAATCTGCATTTGCTTATATCACCTTCTCTAAATTCTGCCTTATACCCACCCACACTTACTCTGTAAAGGGTAGATAGGAAATATTTTAGACTTTTAAACCAAGAAGTAAAAATCTAGGATAGGCTTTATAAGTACTGTAAGAGTTTCCACAATTTCTTTTCTAAGTAAAAAATAATGGAGTAAAATTTTTTGTAAAAGAGATCTACTAATGAGAAGAATGCCATTCTTTTTGGGTGGGAACTGTTTCACTCAATTGGGGTATAAAGTCAGTGTTCTATAACTGAAAATGTTTGCAAATGTCCATCTGTTACAATTTTTAACTTACAGACCACACAAAACAGGCAAAGGGCTGTATGTGCTTCACGGGCTATAGTTTGCCAATCTGTGGTCTATCAATCTCTGGGAAACAGCTCCAACTTTTTAACAGATTGAAAATATTCTTTTGACATCTCTTCCTGCTGTCATCCTCCACAAATCCAACATCCACAATGAAGATCTTTAAAAACTCAAGGTTTGGAGCACCTGGGTGGCTCAGTCGCTTAAACGTACAGCTTCACCTCAGGTCATGATTTCACAGATCCTGAATTCCAGCCCACATCAGGCTTTCTGCTGTCAGCACAGAGCCTGTTTCAGATCTTCTGTCCCTTGCCTCTCCGTCCCTTCCCTGCTTGCAGTCTCTCAAAAATAAACATTAAAAAAAAAAAACAAACCTTCAAGCCTTAAAATTTCTTCATCTCACAACTTTCACTTAGTACCTCATCTCTAAGACTTCCAACTTAAATTCATCATCTTGGTCACCAATATCATTAAAATGCTTCATCATCCCATTGTACCCTCTGCTCTTTCTCATTTTTATATCACCCTTTCTCGTTGGCACCGCATTAGCTTAGATATCATTTTTTAGCTATTTCAAAGATTTCCTCATTAGTAGTAGTATCACTGATTCCATCCATTTTCTCAAACCAAATACAATTCAGTGTCAATCCCTAGTTCTGGGGAAAAAAATCATCTGTTTTCTATGTTCTGGCTAAGGATGACTATAAAATGTTTCAAGAGCAGGCAACAATGCTATTCAATCACATTTGTGCTTTTTCTCTGCTGATCAGCAATCCATCTCTAAATGACATATATTTACTTGTCTACCTCCAAACATGTTTACACTACTTCAATCATCTTCCAATGTTCCTTTCAATCTGAGAGTGACTGGCATGAGCTCTTATATGATTTTCAATCTCAGTTGGGTCATCCACACTTACCAATTCTTGTATTTGGTCAGTTTTCTCAGTCTCCACTTCTTGTCTTTACCTCACTCCTCAAAACCCCAACTGGTTGCCTCACTCCTCTCTCATACAGGATGGCCTACCCTCCGAATAGAAAATATTCACAAGTACTTACTTTGTCCTACAAGACTAAGTACTTTATATGCATTATCTCATGTAATTTGTCTAACAATCCCATAAGGGAACTTTGCTGTTCCCTAACATCACAACTTTGGAGTTGTGTTATTTATTTCGAAAAGGATCAGGTGAATGAGGAGTATACATATCTAATGAACCGTAACTACCAGGAAGATTTGAAAAGTTATCAGAACAATGTTATGTTTCTTTGAAGGGCTTTTTGGTCTTATTGCTTTTGGGACACACAAATCTACTCCCCAAATCTAGAATTCCCTAAGTAAACTTATGTTGTAATCTGCGCTCACATGCAGAATTCATTTACTTTTCTGGCTAATATTTGAATCCTTTCATCATAGTAATATTACTTCATTATAATTAATAAAATGTTATCAATTTCCCAACAAATTCAAGGTATAACTAAGACCAGTATATCAAAACTTTTAGGGTTGAGATGTTTTGAAATGAGGTACCAAAACCACAGACTAATCTCACGATATTTTGAGTAGCTAAATGAATGTTAACACTCAAATTACTCCAAGTCTGTATACACCGAAAAAAGCACTGTTAAGTAAAAACTGTCCAATTTTTGGCGGGGGCAGGAGGGAGTCCCCATCCGACAAAATATGCCACGCTTCTAGAAGTGGCAGGAAAGACCAGGAAAACTCTAAAGGAAAAATTCACAACTTTATGGAAATTAAAGTCTAGCTATTTCACATAAGGGTAGGAAAATTATTCCAAAGTTCCAGCAAACAAAAACAAAGCCAAGCACATCCTTCCCACAGTTTCTGAAAGAAAAATCAAAATCTCTCACACACCAATTTGCTTTTGGAAGCCAGCATTACCCCAGCGAAGCTGGCGAATGATCAACTTCCGAGAGGAACCGACGCGGAAGTCCCTCCGGCACCGTCACGTCAAGAAGTGAAGCAAAGACCTCTTTCTCCCCCTAAGTTGCTTACTGTCACTTCACCTCTCTTCACAACCGAATTCTGCGGTGCTAATCAACTGAGAAGACGCTAAACTACCAGCAGATCCTTACTGCCGGATCCAGGACCAAACTGGCGGCCGCCTCACACGTGTCAGGCCTAGGGCTAGAGTCACCGCCTTTCGGCCTTCCCCAGTGTATCACGCGTTCCCACGCCTTCCTCGCGCTCAAAGCCCCCCTCACCTCTTTTACGGAGAGAAATTCGAGCAACGGAAAGACTAGATGCCGATCCAAAAAGTGCGCGATACGAGTAGTCAAGTCGTATTCCGCCATCTTGGCAAGGAAAAAGGGAGTCTGAGCTCACTAAAACTTTATTCATAGCGCCGACAAACGAACAGACAGGCCCCAGGTTGCGCATGAGCAGTAGTTCAACAAGCCAGGGGAAAAGGGGCGGGGTTCAGCCCGTAGCGCTCCGCGAACAGTGGCGCATGCGTGCCAAGGTAAGGTAGTTCCTTCTAGGCAACTCTGGGACTGGGCGGAGCGGCGGGCTCCAGATCTTCCGTTTGAAAGTTTGTCAGTATCCTGCAGTGCATTTCGCTAATAAATATTGAAAATTGAGAATTGATTGCTGAGGGATTGTCGGTTACATTGGGATGCGGCAGAGGACAAGATAATGAGGCTCCTGTATTCCGAAAAGTTGGCGTACAAGAAGGAATAGACCTGAGGTTTCGTTTGATATATATTGATCATTTTGTAATCGTTTGTTAAATTATGGTGGGACGCGTTTCTAGACAGGAAACAAGTGAAGTAATTTTAGTTTATAGTAAAAGCCATAATTTAGTGGGGGTGGTCGGGCTGGGCCTGTTTAATTGGGGGTAAGAGAAAACTTAGGGTAACAATTTAACTGAGAGTTTGTACTGACAGAAGGAAGCCACGAAAATTGGAGCCAGGGTAAAACTATGCTGGTGGAAAGCAAACACAAAGGCCGTAAGACAGGAAAGGACTTGGTATGTTCCAATAGCTAAATATACTGTGTGACTAGACAGTAAGGTAAACGACTCTGAAAAGGGCTAGGTCATGATTAAGATAAGGAGTGTGGATTTTATTCTGAAGTTTCCTTTGCTAGTCCGTTTTCATCTTTCAGGCCTCTTCATTTTGGAGTCCTTGTGGGTCTTGGAGCTTTTCTCTATCTACGTTAATGCCCTAGTTGATATAATTCAACCTAAGGGCTTTAAAAAATTTTTTTTTTAACGTTTATTATTTTTGGGACAGAGAGAGACAGAGCATGAACGGGGGAGGGGCAGAGAGAGAGGGAGACACAGAATCGGAAACAGGCTCCAGGCTCCGAGCCATCAGCCCAGAGCCTGACACGGGGCTCGAACTCACGGAGTGCGAGATCGTGACCTGGCTGAAGTCGGACGCTTAACCGACTGCGCCACCCAGGCGCCCCCAACCTAAGGGCTTTAAGTGCAATCTATACCTTGACAACTCCCAAAGTATAGCTCCAACACAGACTATTAGTTAGCCACAGACTCACATACATTTAGCTGGCTACTCAACATCTCACTATTAACATGTCCAGAACAAAACTCCCCCATGTAGCTCATCAAAACCTGCTCTGTTTGCACTCTTCCCCATCTCAATGAATGCCAGTTCCATCTGTTCAGTTATTCAGACCCCTCGGAATCACCTTTGACTTTGTTCTTTCTCTTACATTCTACATTGAATTTACTAACAAACCCTTTGGTTCAAACCTTTGAAGCATATCCAGATCCGATCAGTACACACCACCTCCAAAGTCACATCCTTAGTCCAAACACCGTCAGTGTCTTGCTTTGATTTTTGGGGTAGCTTCTTCACTAATTAGCTTGCTCACCCTCTTTTCTACCTATGATTTATTCTGATACAGCAGCCAGAGTGACTTTAAATATGCTTAAAACTATCCAAGCCTTATTATCTTACACTGATCTCGTCTTCTTCATCTCTTCCTCTTGTTCGTTCTAACCCTGGCCTGAAGCAAGAGTTTCCTAGTAGATTTCTCTATTCGGGACTTTCGTATGAATGGAATCATATAATAGGTAACGTTTGTCACTTTGCATAATATTTTCAAAGTTCATCCAAGCTGTAGCATTACTCGTACTTCATTTTTTTCTATGGCCAAATAATATTCTATTATGCTGCTGTACCACATATGATTTACCTATTTATCCATTGATGGACATTTAGGTTGTTTCTACCTTTTGGCTACTATGAATAATGCTGTTAACATTCATGTGCAAGTTTTTGTGTGGACATATGTTTTCAGTTTTTTTGTTATTTACCCAGAGATGGAATTGCTGGCATATCTGGTAACTATCTGTAGTCACTTGAGGAATTGCCAGACTGTACTATAATTTTGCAACATATTAACACTGGAGGAAACTGAGTAATGGATACACTGGATCTCCCTGTGTTATTTCTTACAGTGCCTCTGAATCTACTATCTCAGAGTAAGGTTTCAATTTAAAAAAAAAAAAAGATTCCTAGGGGCACCTGGGTGGCTCAGTTGGTTAAGCCTCCGACTTCAGCTCAGGTCATGATCTTGCAGTTCGTGGGTTTGAGCCCCACATCAGGCTCTGTGCTGACAGTTTAGAGCCTGGAGCCTGCTTCAGATTCTGTGTCTCCCTCTCTCTCTCTTTCTGTCTGCCCCTCCCCAATTCCTGCTCTTTCTCAAAATTAAATAAACATTAAAAAAATTAATAAAAACATGATTCCTAGACTCTGGGCGTAAGAAACTGGGTACTCACTGATGACTATATGGGGGGGGAGAATGGTAAAGGAATAGGTATGGGTGCTAAAATCAGGAATTCTGTTTCAGGCAGAATAAGATCCCTATTAGGTATCCAAGTGGTAATGTGTAGTATGCAAGTTGAGATACTATTCTGGATCAGTTGGTATAGTTGTTACTGCTTACCATGCACGTACAGTGGATACGTGCCAGGACTCCAAGTGGATGCCTGAAACCATGGATAGTACTGAACCCTATATATATTATGCTTTGTCCTGTACATATATATGTATGATAAAACTTAATTTATAAATTGGGTGCAAAGTTTTCTGGAAGCCCAGATACTAAAGTTGTAATAGAATATAGACAGGAAAAGAGGAAGTTAAAGAAATAGCAACCAAAGCTTCTAGCAGAAGTGGGCTGGGGGCAGAGAAAGGAAGCAATTACGTAGCAGTATGGAAATTTTCCAATAAGGAACATAGGGCATTTTTGAGAAGCAGAGAGAAATAAGATGCAATTCAGTTTGATTATCATTTTGAATTTTTACCATATGGTAGGCACTCAGCTAGATATTAATGGGAATATATTATCAGTAAAGGCTATATAGGAGCTTTCAACCTAATAGGTGGCAATTACTTATCCATTCATTCTGTATAAATTGAATACTTAACAATGTGCTAAGCACTGTTCTAGGTCTTGGGAATATAAAAACTGACTATCTTCTCTAAAGAAGCATATATTCAAGGGAAAGGAGATGGATAAAAACAGATAAATATATATTTTGTCCAGTGGTGATGAATGCTGTGAAGAACAATATGCAAGGTAGAAGTTAGAGAATGGTGAGGAAAGGCTTCTAATTGATATAAAGTTGTTAGGAAAGACCTCTCTGACAAAGTAGAATGTGAAAAGACACCTGAAGGAAGTAGGGAACGTATGATTTTCTAAAGGAAAATTCCAGGTAAAAGTATAAAGGTACTGAATCAAAACTGCAGTTGATGTCCTTGAGAAATAGCAAAGAGACTAGAAATTCAAGAGCTGATTGAGCAAAAGTAAGTATGATAGAAGATGTGTTCAGAGAGGGGCTATGGGACAGATGACAATGTCTGGAAAGCCACAGTCAAGGCTTTGGGTTGTATTCTGAATGAGATGGGAAACTATTGGAGAATTTTGAGCATAGAAATTACATAATCAGAGTTATGCTTTGAAAAGACCACTTCAGAGGTTGGGAGGTGGGGGCAACAAGCATATGCATAGAGAAGCCAATTAAGAGACTCCTGAAATGATTCAAGCAAAAGATGATGGCAGCTTAGTGATAGCATTGAAAAAGTTGTGCATAGTAACAAAATTCTGAATATATTTTAAACACAGAGCTATCAAAATTTGCTAATGGACTGTATGAGAAAGAAAAGGGTCAAAGATGACTCCAAGGTCTAGAAGGGTGTGATAGATACATGTTTTAGAGAGAAGGCAAGAGTTTAGCTTTGGACATATGCTTTAGATGCCTATTAGACATCTAAACTGAAACACTGATTAGGCAGTGGTGTATATGAATCTGGAATTCAGGAGACAGGTAAAAGCTGGAGACAGAAAACTAGATCTTGTCAACCTATTGATGAAATTTAGAAACATTTACTGAATGAGATCAGAGTGTGAGTACATTTGGAAAAGACATGAGGAAGACTAAATCTTAGGCACTTCAACGTGTAGAAGTTGGGACAACTTAGACAAAGTAAAGAAGCTGGAGAAAGATGAACCATGAGATGGCAAAAAGAAGAAGAGAAGTAAGGGAAAGTGGTGTCCCAGGCGCCAAAGAAGGAGAGTGGTCCATGCAGGAAAGAGCAGTACATCAAATGGTGCTGTTAGTTCAAGGAGACAACTGAGTATTGCCCTTTGGCTTTCAAAATATGCAGGTTATTGGGATGCCTGGGTGGATCACTCAGTTAAGTGTCTGACTCTTGATTTCATCTCAGGTCATGATCTCACAGTTGTGGTATCAAGCCCCACATTGGGCTCAAAAGATGGGAGAAGAAGTGAAACAAGATATATAAACATCTTTTGAGGAATTTTACTAGAAAGGGAAGCAGTGAAATAGAGCTATAGATATGGAGTCAAGGGAGGGTGTTTTAAAACACATATACTGATTGACATGATACGATATTTATGTATATGACTGTCATGGAAGGATAGAGTATTAATCCTAGACTGTAGGGAATATGAGAAGAGCATGGGTCCCAGTCAGGCTGGCCCCAGAGATTGATTCTCAGTGGGAGTAGAGAAAATGGGGAAATTTTGGTGGGTTGGATGTCTTTTTTATTGAGCAAAGAAGAGGAAGAGGGCTTTGCAGGTGGTTCGGGAACAATGTGAACAATGTAGAGACACAAAAACAGGAAAATGGAAGAAGCATTTGAGAAAGACAGCTTGGGAAGTTAGCTGAAGATCGAAGACTAAGGGAGGATACGCCAAAAAAGAAAGACGAGGGCCAAATAGTAGAAACCTTATATGAGGAATTTGAAATTTATCTGAGGTCACGAGGAACCTTAAAATATTTTTGAATATGAGAGTGAGTAATCCTATCTGTGTTTCAGGAAGATAATTCTGACAGTTGTATGCACAGTGGGTTGGATAGGTGAAATGCAGCCAGGCTGTGGAAGGTCTTCAAAACCAGACTGGGAAATTTGGATTTGATCAGAGAGGCAATGGGAGCCACTCATTAAGTTCTTAAATAAAGAAAGAAATAAACAAACAAACATACAGTGGTTTGTTATCCTTTAAAATTAAACTAGAAGTGATTTACAAGTTGGATTAAAGTGGTGACAGATTGGAAACTCTACTGATTTGCCTGGCTTTTCCCTTGGAATTTTCCTTGCTGGTTTGTGAAAATATCTTGTTTCTTTTTATAAGAGAGATTTAGCTCCAAAGATGGAAAATCTGACTTTCTTGCTTTATTATCTTTCTAGTGTTTTAGTTAAAAACAGATACTACAGAAGAAGAACAAGCAAAGCCTCACCTAGTACTCAGTGGTATTTGATTCCCATTCATTTATTAGATATTGATTGAATGCTTTCCATTGGCTGATCACCATGTCAGGTTCTATGGAAACAAAGAAAGGAAACCAATCTCAGCCCACAGGAAGCTTATAGTTTATTGGTGGTAGCAAGCATGTAAAATGTAAAATAATTGTTGCACAGTGTGAGAGAGTCTATTCAGAGTGCACTTGGGAGTCCAGGGCAAGAAATGATTTGCTGTCAGAGGAAGTTGGGTCTTCATGGGGAAGGTAACATTTGACTACCTCTACCAGAATACATAGATGTTTAGCTGGCTAAGAAAAGAGGAAAGAATGAGGGATGAGCAGGCACACAGACTTGGCCTTGAGAAAAAGCATACTGTGATCAAAGACATTGAGAAAGTCTTTATGCCTAGAGGGTGCCATGTGTAATGTCGAGTGGCAAAACATTAGTCTGCTTTGAGGGATCAGGGCTAAAATGTCAAGGGTACTGAGGACTATGCTGGTAAGTTTAAATTCTATCATGCAGGCCAGTCTTCCTAACTCTTTTAACATCTCCCTTTGACACACCCTCTTCCTCTGTCTTTCTAGTTCAGGCTCTGATCATCTCTCACACAGACTACTGCCATAGTCTTTCAACAGCTCTCACTGTCCCTGGTCCTGCAACTCATCTAACCTGTCCTCCTTTCTGCTATCCAGATGACTTAAATATACAGCTAATTTTGTTATGAACTGAATTGTGCCCCCCAACTCCCAAAATTCATATGTGAAGTCCTAACCCATAGTACCTTAGAATGTCATTGTATTTGGAGATAGGGTCTTTAAAGGGGATGATTAAGTTAAAATGAGGTCATTAGGTGAGCCCTAATCAAATATGACTGGTGACCAAATATGAAGACAGATTAAGACACATGCATGTACAGAGGAAAGACCATGCGAAGACACAGGGAGAAGAGAGCCATCTACAAGCCAAAGAGAGAGGCCTTTAGAAGAAACAGCTCTGCTAACACCTTGATCTTAGACTTCTAGGCTGTTATTTAAGTCAACCGGTCTGTGGTACTTTGTTATGGCAGCCCTAGCAAACCAATAAATTCTGCACTTCCTATTTCATATAATAAAAGTCAAAACTTCTTAGCATATTATATATAAACTTCTTTGGAAAGTTATCTCTCCAGAATCTTATACCTTTCCATGCTAGGCTCTGCTCAAACAAACCACCAAGTCTACTGTTTCTCTACATTAAGAAGAAGAAAGATCCCAAATAAACAACCTAACTCTACACCTTAAGGAACTAGAAAAAGAACAAATGGAGCCCAAAGTTAGTAGAATAAAGAAAATAATAAAGAGCAGAGCAGAAATAAATATAATAATAAAGAGCAGAGCAGAAATAAATACAATCAAGAACAGAAAAACAAAGATTAACCAAACTAAGAGTGGGTTCTATGAAAAGATAAACAAAATGGACAAATCTTTAGATAGCCGAACGAAGGAACAAAGACAGAGGATCCAAATAAAAGTCATTAATGAAAAGATAACCTGCAAGAAATGGAAAATTTCTTAGAAACATACAACTTACCAAGACTGAATCAAGAAGAAACTGAAAATCAGAATAGACCAATTACTCTCATAGGAAGATTGAAACAGTAATCAAAATTCTCCTAAGAGAAGCCCAGGACCAAATGTCTTTACTGGTGGATTTTACTCTTTACTCTTTAAATAAGAATTAATACCAACCCTTCTTAAACTCTTGCAAAATGTCAAAGAGAAAGGAACACTCCCAAATTCATTTTATGAGGATAGCATTATCCTGATAACAAAAGCAGAAAAGGATACTACTAGAAAGGAAAACTATAGGCCAATTTCCCAGGTAAATATGGATGCAAAAACTCTCAAAATTCTAGCAAACCTAATTCAGCAGCACATTAAAAGGATAATTCACTATGATCAGTGGGATTTATTCCTTGGTTGAAAGGATGGTCCAATGTATGCAAATCAGTCAATGTGATACATCATGCTAATAGAATGAAAGAAAAGAATTGTATGATCATCTCAACAGACAGAAAAAGTGTGTCTATTCTATATCTAGGTGTTTTTAAAGTTTTTTTTCCAAAAATAATTATTTGACAAAATTCAACATCCATTTATGATAAAAGCGCTTAATAAATTAGGCATAGAAGGAGCATATCTCAACATAGTGAAAGCCATGTATAAGAAGCCCACAGCTAACATCCTACTCAGAGATGAAAGGCTGAAAGCTTTTCCTCTAAGATCAGGAACAAGACAGTGTGTCTGCCTTCACCACTCCTATTCAACATAGTCCTGGAAGTCCTAACTAAAGCAATCAAGCAAGAAAAAGAAATAAAAGGTATGAGAATTATGGGGCGTCTGGGTGGCTCAGTTGGTTGAGTGTCCAACTCTTGATTTCGGCTCAGATCATGATCCCGGGGTTGTGGGATCAAGCCCCGCATGAGGCTCTGCACTGAGTGTGGAACCTGCTTAAGATTCTCTCTCTCTCTCTGTCTCTCTCTCTGTCTCTCTCTCTTCCTCTGCTCCTCTCCCCTGCTCATGCTTTCTCTCCTGAATAAAAACTTTTTTAAAAAAGGTATCAGAATTGGAAAGGAAGAAGTAATATTGCCTCTATTTGCAGATGACATGGTTTTATACATAGAAAATCCTGCACACTTAACCACAAACTCTTAAGTCTAATCAGTGAATTCAGTAAAGTTGCAGAATACAAAATTAACATATAAGTCAGTAGTGTTTCTATACCCTAACAACAAATTTTCTGAAAAAGAAAGAAATCAATCCCATTTACAATAGCATCAAAAACAAAATACTCAAGAATAAGAAGTCACTATTCTGAAAACTACAAGACGCTGATGAAAAATTAAGGCACAAATAAATGGAAAAGTATTTCATGTTGATGGAGTAAAAGAATTAATATTGTTAAAGTAGCAATACTGCTGAAGCCATCTATAGATTCAATGCAATCCCTACCAAGATTCCAATGGCATTTTTTACAGAAGTAGGGAAAAAAAAAAACTTCTAAAATATATGTGGAACCATGCATTTATTGCTTCTTCACTTGCTTTCCAGCAGGTCATTCAGACGAAAATGCCCTTCTGCCCCCTCCCACCCCACTGACCACCTTTTCACTTTTTAAGACTCAAATGAAGCATCATCTTCCATATACTGTGTTTTCCACTAGCAGAGCATATCTGAAGTAATTAATCCCTCTTTCTAACCCTCTTTACTGGCAGCAACATTTATCCCATCCTGTAACATTCTAGCCCACTTTTTCTTTTTTCTACATATTTTTTTCCTCCTACTTTACTATACAGATCTTGAGTATAAGGACTCTGATATCTGTCTTTATAGTCCCAATTCCTGTCTTAGTGCCTGGCACATAACAATTATTCAATACATACTATGGAAATGAGTAAGTGTGCACAGTGTCTGGATATCCAGACCTATGTGTTCTTCAAAGAAATCCAGCCATATTTTGGAATGGTTTAATGAAATCCTATCATTACGATAGGGGACACGTGTTTTAGAATGCTCATGTCTCCTGATTTAATAGTTTTCTTACATATTTATAAATAACACTAAATAACATTATTTGTAATCCAGTTACCCTTTTATATACTGCATGCAGATGCCTATTGCATTTTAGTGTCTGCCTTCTTTAGTTATATTTCCAGTTCATTTACTCAGCACGCATTTGTTCAGTTTCTATTTTGTGCTAGACACAGTGCTAGATTGTGAAGTTAAAAAAAAAAAAAGAGAGAGAGACTAAATGCTGTTTCACAGTTAGGTAAAAGGGACAGATACATAAACCAACAATTATACTTTAGTGTGGTAAGTGCAAAGATAGAAATGTACAGGAGGCATTAATGGAGTAATTTCATTAGACTGAAAGTGCAGACGTACCTTTCATCTAGGTGTTTTTTAAGTCTTTTTTTTCTCCTCCCAAATAATTATTACTTCTTGGAGTGTGTATCTTCAGAAGATGACTTTTTCCTGACCTTATTCTCTTGCACTGGAGGGACCTCTTGTAACTCCTTATGTGCTGATTCTACCTAATGCCTGCGTGAGAATTTCCAGAAGCCTCAGTCCTGCTGTCATCCTCATTAAAGTATCACAGAGAGAGAAGGTGCCTTTGGAGGACTTAAATCCACTTCTTTCTTCACTTACCACCTCATATAAAGCTAGGATTGACAGCTAATTCTATTCTACTTTGAGACTTTGTAATAAGTGCAGTGAAGGATATTCGCCAAAGGCAACCATCACTGCTCTTTCTCATCTGTCTCCAACACCAGGACCTGGAATGTGGCTACCTCATTCTTGGGAAAGGAGCAATTACTGGTAGTTGGGAGTATCTCAGAGGAATCTGAAAGAATTGTGATGAATCTAAAAGAGCTGACAAGCTAATATAAACTGCTGGCCACTTCAGAACGTAATTAAAACACCTGTGTATCTGTTCAAATACTTCTAATTTGGTGTGTCTTTTATAGAATATTCTATGTCGGTATTATCTGTCTTTAAAAATTCTCCCAGTCTAAATAAGCCCTTACCGCCTGATTACCCGACCAGTGTGGTTGGTTAACATAGTTACCAACAGAAATATGTGCTGAAATGCAATACAGGCTTCTGATAATGGCAGTTGTCATTTGAACACATTCTCTTATGTGATAACAACCATCTTCAATTATCTGGCTAAAAATCCTATTTAGCATTTATTTGAAAATTTTGCTGTAAAAAATACAGGCTCTTTAAGAAAATAATTTTTAAATCAAGTTTCCATATTACTTTAAGTTATATATCTCAAGCCAATGTTAGATCTACTGGCTATGAAGAAATTAAGCCAGTATTGCATGCACGTCCAGTTACTGCTGATCCAGCCAAAAAATAAAAGATAAATGTTGAGATATTATAGGGAGCCAGGCAGAATTTTCAGCCTGGAACCTAAACAAGAAAACACAGTTTTCCAGGCACTCCAGCGCCCCAAGGCAGACGAGTTAAGTAGGAGAACAGTAACACTGTTCATACTTGTGGTATACCCTTTGTCATATCGTATTTACTTGATCTGTTTACATGTCTGTCCCTTCCACTAAACTATGAGTTCTACAAGGTCAGGAATGAGGCATATTTATGTCTATACCATTTACCTTTTGGAAGAAATAAAGAAAAGAGGGAGGGGGAAAGGCCTGTAGGTAGCCCCAAAGGGGAATAACAAGTGGATTCATGGGAAGGCATTTAAATATTTTAATATTATCAAACTAACCAGACAGTAAGAGACTATGGATGTGGTTAGTGAAGTCTTACCTGACTTTGCTATTTAGAATAGCTTCCTCCAATATTTCAATACCTTGTTTATTTCCCCACCAATGCTTATCACCGTCTGTGTTTACTGATTTAAGTCTTTCTCACCTCAAGGTAATTTCATGAAGGCAGGAACCTAATCTGTGGTCTTTTTCATTACTGCCTGATAACTGTTTGTTGCTTATTAACTATTTGCTGAATGGATCTTTGAATGAATTAATATGTGTTATTTAGGCAGAACTACATGATAAGAAAAGGCTTACTTATATATCCTGGTGTGTGTGTGTGTGTGTGTGTACACATAAATATAAATATAGACATGTATACATATATACATATAGAACTATTGAAAAAGGAAAGAATGTGGAGTGTCTGGGTGGTTCAGTCAGTTAAGCGTCCAGCTTTGGCTCAGGTCATGATCTCAGGGTTTGTGAATTCAACCCAGCATCAGGCTTGCTGTCAGCACACAGCCCGCTTTGGATCCTCTGTCCCCATCTCTCTCTGCCCCTCCCTTGCTGGCGCTATCTCAAAAATAAATAAACATTAAAAAATAAAAAAGAAAGAATGTGAAAATTCCTTGATTCCTGGAATTTGATCTGTAAAAGGGAGATCTCTCCTTTTTATTCTCCTATGTGACAATGGGAAATTAACTCCATGTCACGGAAGGAGGGAACTAAGCTAGTGATACTCTTATTTTGAAGGCTTCTCTGAGTCCTGGAGATCAGGAATGGGGGAGTTGTTACAGGCATTAAGCTCCATTTATTTAACAAAAGTATTCTGTACCTGTTATGTGACAAGAACTGAGTGGGGCCACAAGATACAAAGATGGCTCAGAGGAAGGTTGTAAAGCAGCAACAGGTAAAAACAAGAGCTCCTGGTCTGTGAGCTGCTGGAAAAGATCTGTGTACTAGCTTCACATCTTTTGTTTTGTTTTTTTAATCTCTTCATTTCGTTTTGATTTTTAAATAATTTGTTTTTTAAAATTAAAAAACTTTTACTTTATTTTTAAGGCATTAACATAATTTTTTTAATTTATGTATTAATGGTTTAATTCTTTTCTAATTTCTGTCACCTCAGTGTTGAGCTTTTCTAATTCTGATTGACGATATTCTTTCACATCTTGAATCATTTTCTTAATGTCTTTTTTAGGCTTGTTTTGAAATGGTGGGTTACAGTTTTGAGCTGTTTTGTGAGCACATTTTCCTTGTCTGTAGGAATGTTAGTTTGCTCCTTAATTCCTTTTTCTTATAATATTTTTGTAAGGGATTTTCCCTCGATACTCTCCTCATGCTCACTTCTATGGGAAATTAAAAATCCCACTCCCCACCCCCCCCCCCCCCCCAACATTTACGGTTAGGCTGGTGGAGAAAAGCTTTTCTGACTTCAGCATGCCCCCTCTTTGGCTGTTCTCGTATAGCGGTCAAAACCTTGGTGGCTAGCTGTCTGGAATTCTCTGGCCCCACTTCCTCCCCCTGCACCTTTTCTTTCTGAAAATCTGCTGAGATTTCTTCTCTGCGCAGCAGCTTTTCCTCAGTGTGGAACCCTACCCCAGATCAGCGCACTGGGGCAAGGCGCAGGTTTGGGAGTCCCAGGGAGCCCTCCTGCTCTGTTCCCTGCAGTTTCGCGGGCTGAAGCGCCCATCCGGCGGGAACGGACAAGGCGCCGGCTCCCACCCCGGCTGCGCGCTGCCGGCTGCTGAGCCTGGAGCTGCTGCGCGCTCGCGGCGGCGGTGGCACCTGCCGGCACCTGAGCTCACCTGCCTTGGGCTATCGCAGGGCTTCTGCTTTTTCAGGGCATCCGCCTGCTGGCTTCCTTCTTCTTCCCGCACTGACCCTGAGAATCTATTGGGGATTTGGCTCTACCCGCTTGTATTTTGGGTGCCCTAGCTTTGCTGCCACGTTTACCGAGACGTTTTGGCTTCCCCACGTAGTTACTCTGTTTTTGTGGTTATTTGCTTGCTTTTGCTTGTTAGTTTTGTAGGAATTCAAAGACTTAAAACCTGGGCTTCCACCGTCTCCCCCGAATCCCTGTCAACCGCATCTAAAGCTGAGAGAAAGCTGAGACTAAGCAGATATGACCTTCCACACAGGCTCTTTGAACTAAAGAGCTGTCCTAAATGTATGCTTCCTCGTTATCCATATCACCACTGTCTACACATTTAGCAGCTTATTTCTTCCCTAGCCAGTCCTTCTGGGTTCACCTTTGTCTTCAATCTCCATGCTTGGTTTAAGTAATCTCCCTAACAATCACACAGGACCATGTCACTTCCCTGTTCCAACTCCTTGGCAGTGCATGCAAGACCCTCCATAACTGGGGACTTTCTCTCTCTCTTGTCTGATCTGGTGCACAACCTTCCAACCCTGTGGGTTAATGACTACTGGCCTGCTTGCGATCACACACATATTACATTGTCTCATGCTCAGTGCTTTTGGAAGGCCTTTCCCACCATATCTCTTCTGGCTAATTCTTATTTGACTTTCCAGACTTCACTGCCCTCCTCTTGGATCTTACAGCATCTTGTACTTCTTGTCATTGACCAAGTGAGATACATATGATCTGCTTAAGTGTCTGTCACTTCCAGTTGGCAGTAAACTAGGGACATCTTACTCACCTTTGTGTGCCTCGCATCACATATAATGCTTTGCACATAATCTTAACATTTTCACTGCCACTTGCTTCTATCTGTCCTTTCTGAGTCGTTTTACAACTGCTACTTGGTACTAGCTTTGTCCTATTTACTGCCATGGTATGTTAAAAGAAAAAAAAAAATCAATTTTCTCTCCAGCTGAGATATGTCTTCTGAGCTTCAGAACATTTATTTGCTGCTTGAGTAACATCTTCACTTTGTATCTCCCCGGAATCCAAAATCAAGATCTGGCTCTCCACTGGAGTTCCCTTTCTTCATCAATGGCACCTTGTTGATCATGCCCGAAAATAGGAGTCATGCTAACTCACTATGTTTTCAAAGCTCCCCAGTCATCAAGTCTTACTGATTCCACCTTCCAAGCCTCTCTCAGCTCCATCCTTTTCTTATCCACTGTCACTGCACCACTTGAAGCCATATAATCTCTCACCTGAAGCCATTTAAAATAGATTGCTAACTATATTCCGGTATCTACACTTGACCTTCTCTAATCTGTTTTACATATAACAGACAAAAAATTACTCCTCGAAAATGAAAATCTGATCGGCTTGTCCTCTGCTTTAAAACCACTCACTGGCTAGGGCCCCTGGGTGGCTCAGTCACTTAAATGTCTGACTCTTGATTTTGGCACAGGTCATGATCTCACAGCTCTTGAGATCAAGCCCCACATCTGGCTCTGCACTGACAGCACAGAACCTGCTTGGGATTCTCTCTCCTCTCTCCTTCTCTCTTTCTGCCCCTCCCCACTTGCACTCACACATGATCTCTCTCCCTCTCTCAAAGTAAATAAACTTAAAAAAAAGTTGCTTTTCATTGTTTTTAGCATGAAGTCTGAAAATCCTTAAAATGGCCTCTAAATTCCTGTTCCTTTTGCTCACTGATTTCCTTTAAGTTTCTCAAATTCAGCCAACTCCTTCCTATCACCCAGTCATTCTATTTCCTCTGCCTGGATCCTCCTTCCCCCTTACCAGGCCCAACTCATACTTTGGGTGTAATATGGTAAATACTTTTCTGCTCTTTATAATTATATTCAATAAATATAGCCCTAAAAATAGTTTACGTTTGCTTGTTTTTGAACTTTACATATGTGAAATCAAATTCTACAAATCTTTTTATGACTTGTATTTTATACTCAACGTTATGTTTGAAGGATCCATCCATATTGCTGATTGTATAATTTTTCCTTTTTCTTGCTCTACAATATTCTACATTTTCTTAAAATCTGTTCTAAAGTCAGTGAACTTTAGGTTTGTTTTCAGTCTGGGGCTGTAATGAACTATGAATAATGCTGCTACAAACCTTCTTATACACATATCCTGATCTACCAGTGCACCCATTTCTTCATAGTATATTCCTATGACCTTTGACAATTAATGCCAGATTGTTTTCTAGAGTGGGCATTCAAGATTATACCCATACCAGGAATATATGGGAGTTACTACTGATATACATCCTTGCTGACACTTTTTAATTCATGCCAATCTGATGGAGGAGTGTTTTTTTTTTTTATACTTTTTTATAATAAATTGATGCTTTACAAAATAATAACATGGCAATATGTGGTCAATTGTTTCCAGAGCTGGCCACACAATACCTCTAATTTCACATGCCCTTCTGCAATGTCATTTTGTAGTTTCTCCATTAAAAATTTGGAGTTGATTTCTCTTCTCCCCAAATCTGGGCTGGTGTGATGACTTATCTTGACTTCTAGATTTAAGTCTTCAGAAGCCTGGTAATTTCCACTTTCACTTTCATGGAATCCAGCTGCCATGTAAGTTCAGGCCAGACAACTGAATGGCGAGAGATGATGTACAAAGAGAGAGGACACGCCATCCCCCAGCTATTCCCACTATCCCAGTTAAGGTGCCAGACACAAGTGAGGTCATCTCAAATATTGCCCCTTCACCTGAGCTTGCAGCTGAATGCAACCGCATGAGTGGTCCCAGCCAATATCATATACAGAAATAATAAACGCTTGTTACTTGAAGCCACCCACTTGTGGTTATTTTGTTATATAACAATAGATAATTGAATGAAAACATATATCAGAAATCTTTAAAAATGCCTATACCTTCCATATCAATTTCTTTCTTTTAATCATGTATCTTAAAGAAATGTTTTAAAATATGTACAAAATTGTTAACCATAGTGATAGTTGCATTTTTTTAAAAAGTGGAAACAACCTGTGTGTTTAAAATGTTAATGTGGAGTAATAAAATAAATTATTATTCTTTTATAGCATAGAACACTCTATAGACAAAATTACATTGAAAGGAATTTTGACGATATTGGAAGATGCTGAAGAAAAATACGAGGTGGTGGTAATGGCAGGATCAATATATATTTATACATATATTCTTGTTTAAAAATTGTACATAGAAAAACAATTGGAAAAAGCAAATCAATATATTAACAATAGTTTGGGTGGGTTCCCCTCCCACCCCCCAGTCTTTGAAAGTTTTCTATGGAGATCATATATTACTTATCTAATGAGAAAAAAGATACTAATGTCATTTTTTGGAGCAGTAGAACATTTCAGTCAAATTTGACACACTCTGGCAGAGAAAAATCCCCTACTTAGGTTTAAAGTTGTACAGGCTGTGGCACTCTGCTTCCCCTGGTGGCAATCATTTCAAATTTCAGAAGCAGACATAAAGGCTAGGTAGCCCACGTTTTTGAAATTTAGAGACAGTTTCTAACTCTTTTTCTAAATTCAAAATAAACTCTACTCTTTTACTGTTAGAATTATTTCATAAAAGAAATGGCATTTCAAAGCCCTGACTGTAAGAAGAATGCAATCTCAAAATAAAAGACAACCCTTTAAGCACATTTAACTTTATGAAAAACTCACTAAGGACTTTGAAATTTTCATTTTGCCATGGACTAGGGAGACTTTATTTGGGCAACTGGCTCCAAGAAAGAAAAAAAACGCTGAAAACTTAAGACTACACAGAGATAGTGAAAGCCCTATATATTCTTACTCAGTAGAAAACCACCTAGATTTCCTAATAAAATTATCTTTCAAGTTGAAAGCGATGAAACTTCTAAAGGTATAAATCCAGTTCAACTTTCTTCAAGGGCAGAGTTTCTCCAAATGGAGGTGCTTATATAATGTTCAGCCTCAAGGGCGCTATCCCAGACTCATGGATATGAATCTCTGGGAGTGTGGCCTAGGAATCTACATTTTTAACAGCATTCACAGGGGAGGTTTATACACCTACGATTGAAGGAAACATTGTCTTTTAAGGCTTCTCTATATTGATCTGGTTGGCAGATCATGGCTGTAACATGTAAAAATTCACCAAGGTGTAAACTTAAAAAGGTAAAAAGAAACAAAAAATATTAGGAATTACATAATTTCCTTAGCAAAATAAACTTAGCAAGTTTTAATTGACACTAGCAGTCATAATTTATATATTTCTGTTGCTCTGAAGCAGATTGTTTTGCATTTTGTTAGCAGACTTAGGCACTGGTCATTTTAAGAGTCTCATGCTCTACCGACTGAGCTAGCTGGGCACTGGCACTGGTCATTCTAGAAACAATATTTTATATAGTTTTGGTTAAAATAGTCTTATTTTTTAATGGAAAATAATTCTGGTTTATAGCCAAATTTATGTGAAAAGACAAGCCATTATTTTGTTTTCTTTGATATAGATAACATTCATTACTATAGATTGCTAAAATTTTGTATTTCTTTAGAAAGTTGATGTTTTAAGTAAATGGTACATTTAAACCCATGGAACTTTTGTTTTGTGAGTATGAAGAAATGAAAACTTCTACAAAAAGGAAAAAAGAAGGGTGGCTGGGTGGCTCAGTCAGTTGAGCATCCGACTCTTGATTTGGCCTCAGATCGAGCCCTCTGTCAGACTCTGCACTGAGCATGGAACCTGCTGAAGATTCTGTCTCCCTCTCTTGCCTCTCTCCACCCCAACTCATGCTCTCTCTCTAAATCAAAAAAAAAAAAGGAAAAAAAAGAAGAAGAAGACAGGAAGGGAGGGAGGAAAGAAAGAAGAAAAAGAAAAAGCAAAGAGGAAAGAAAATGGAAAAAAACGGTGCCCTAATGACACAACATTTCTGCCCCTTCTACTCAAAATAAATCCCTTCAAATAACTTAAGACATTTCACATGTTTTGATCATCAGTTTTATCCTAACTGTTCTCTAATTCCCACTTATAAAAGCTTTCTGAACTGCATAATAGCTTATTATAACACTTTATGTTTGAACATATTTTGTAGTCATTTCTACTGATATGTATTTATAAGATTTATTATTATTTAAAATATATGACTATTTCTGTGTTGGAAAGAGAGAAGCAGAGACTCACTAAGGGGCAAGGGGCAGAGCACCTTAAAGAATTTGTGGACTGTCATTCTGATGCCTGATTTATCACACACCTTTACAATTTTACTAGTGTTAGAAGGAGGCCTGTTTTCTCTTGGAATGCTACATTCTTTGGGGGATGAAGTGTTCAGTCTTTAACACTGTATAAGAGTGTCCCTAGAGTATTTGGCATCTGGATATGGCCATCATCAGAGTAATGAAAGATAGAGCAGACCAGAACTAACTCTGTCCAGGGGAAAAGCAGGATAACACCAAATCTTCCCAGTGTTGCAGAAATAATGGCTTATAGCATCTATATAAAATACTTCTTCAGTCGTGCATTTAAGTTGCATTATTGTCACCCAGCCTACATACAATTAGGAAATTAATAGTTAATGAGTTTACTATAAAAATTTAGGTGATTTTACACCATAATTTTCATAACAAGTACAGGTTGTAAATTGTTTTTGTCACATATAATATATAACATATATTATATATAATATAATAACATATAATAGTATCCTTCTCTTTTTTCAATAATAAAGAGTGCTAAAAAATTTAAAAGGATTTCTGAAATATAATGAATATATTTCAGAATATTGAATAAAATGAAATATAGTGAAATGTAATGAAATGTAATGAATAGCCCACATTTGTTTAGAAATTATTTCCTTAGTATTACCAGGAGACACAAACTTCTAAACTAGATGGACTGTCTCATTTTGTCTTTATGAAACATATATATTTTTGCTTTTAATATAAAAATCATATGTACATAACAAAAAGGCTTAAAAATTCAGATGAGCTGAGAAGGCAATAATTAAAATCTATGGTAGAACAACCACTTAGAAATAATCTCTGTTAACATTTGTATGTAGGAATACATCAAGAATGAGACTGATAGGTCACTGCATTTATTTAGCACAATGTACCCAACCTTGCTTTATGAACATTAGCTCATCTAATTCAAATAAGAGTTGTACAAGAGGGTACTATTATAAATTCTATTTTACAGAAGAGAAAGCTACAGAATAGACTTAAAAATGACTTGCCCAAGATCAGGCCACTTGATTGACATTAAGACACCCAGGCACTCCTTTCCTTCTTTACTTTTTAAGGCTGAATAATATTCCTGTGTATGTACCCTACCACATTTTGTTTATCCACTCATCTGTCAATGACATTTGGCCTGCTTTCCCCTCTTGGCTATTGTGAATAATACTGCTATGAACGCAGCTATGCAAATATCTTGTTGAGATACTGCTTTCATTTCTTTTGGATATAAACCCAGAAGCAGGTTTCCTGGATCATATGGTAATTTTATTTTTAATTTTTTGAGAAACTATCATAATATTTTCCATGGCAGCTGCATCATTTTACATTCCCACCAACAGTGCACAAAGATTCCATTTTCCCCATGTCCTTTTTAATACCTGTTATTTTCTGTGTTTTCTTTTTTTTCCCTATAGCAGACATTCTAATCGGTATGAGATGATATCTCATTGTGCTTTTGGTTTGCGTTTCTCTAATTAGTAATGTGAGAATCTTTTCATGTTTCTTGGTCATTTGTATACATCT
This sequence comes from Puma concolor, assembly GCF_028749965.1. NCBI lineage: Eukaryota > Metazoa > Chordata > Mammalia > Carnivora > Felidae > Puma > Puma concolor. Next base: position 30,369,484 of record NC_141684.1, on the reverse strand, counting down.
TTGGAGAAATATCTATTCTAGTCCTTTGCCCATTTTTAAATGGAGTTGTTTGGTTTTCTGTTGATGAAGATCTTTATATGTTCTGGATATTAATACCCAATATATATATTTAAATACATGTAGAATAACTACTTTGCTATGAAATCTATACTCTGGCATATGTATAGTGTAATTTTGAACAATCCTTCTATTGCAAACATGCTATTTTCATGTGATAAATTAAATTGCACTGATCATATTGATTTTATGATAGTTTCTGTATTAGTTTCTGGCGTCCATTGTAACAAATTACCACAAACTTGGTCGAAGAATTTATTCTCATAGTTCTAGGGGCTAAAAATCTGAAACCTGTCAGGACCACACTGATCCTCCAATTCTCTGGGGTAATGGTCCTCTCATTTCTGGCTTCTGGTGACTGTTGGCATTCTTTGACTGCATCATTCTAGTATCTGCCTCTGTGGTCACATTGCCTCCTCTTCCTGTGTAATCTCCCTCTACCTTAATCTTATAAAGACACTTGTCATTGGATTTAGGGCCCACCCAGATAATACAGAATGATTTTATCATCTCAAGATCCTTAACTAAATGACAACTGCAAAGACTCATTTTCCTTATAAAGTAACACTAACAACTTCTGGAGATTAGGACATGAATATACCCTGGGGGGCGGGAGGGGGCAATATTCAACCCACTACAGTTTCACTAAGATAAATTTGTAAAATTAGAAGTGTTAGTTCAGGGTATGATGGTTTTAGATAAATATTTTCAAACTGTGTTCTAGAATGACTTTGAATCGCATTTAAAAATTAAAAAAGAAAAGAGAAGAGACAATTAGAGGTGGTGAAAAAGTGAAAACAGAATAGTGGGGGTTATCAGAGCTGTCCTTGGTTATTTAAATTCTATTCATAGTTGTATAAGTAACACATACCTTACTGCTCTAGGCCTAGAGATGTGGCCAAACTTGTGTAGCTATAAATTATTTATTTGATTATCTCTCTTTTGTTTCTGCTTAGAAATATGTTTTGCTTTCAAATCTTTGCATTTTTATGTAAATAATCTTCAATTTTGACACTTTCTATTGAATTTCTTTTCCTATTTTCTTCAATTGTCAAGTAATATTTACAATGTAGACTATAAATTTGGGGGCTTTTAAAATCATTTGATGAAAAAGCTAAGAAAAGCTATGTATGTGTGTATGTATGTATGTATTTTGTTGGGAGGTAGAAAACCATCAGGATTCTTTTCTGAAACATAGTTGAAAAGTTCACCAGAAAGGAACTATGTCTCAGGATAAAAGTCATTTTCAAGAAGATTTGGGTAATAAATCATGTGGAATTGTATTTTCAATACTTTATCATGAATAGCAATGAATCATTAGCGTCTTGATAGAAGGTGACTTTTTGTAACCAACTTGTAGAACTTCTACACTCCAGTTGAGTGTGATTTATCTTTAAAGTCGGGGCAATATACTTTTTCCAGGGAAGGGACAATTGCTCAAAGTTGAGTTTTGAACTTCTCTCTTAAAACTAACTGGTTTTATTTTTTTTTTTAATTTTTTTTTCAACGTTTATTTATTTTTGGGACAGAGAGAGACAGAGCATGAATGGGGGAGGGGCAGAGAGAGAGGGAGACACAGAATCGGAAACAGGCTCCAGGCTCTGAGCCATCAGCCCAGAGCCTGACGCGGGGCTCGAACTCACAGACCGCGAGATCGTGACCTGGCTGAAGTCGGACGCCCAACCGGCTGCGCCACCCAGGCGCCCCAAAACTAACTGGTTTTAACTTGTGGCTTAAGATTCTCAAAAATAAACCAGTTTCATTTATTTGATAAACCCATCTTGTATTTTGTCCAAATTTTCTATTTATTTTTCAATTTGTCCATCCATTGGACTTGACTCTGAGTAACTTGTCTGGTTCCAAAAAAATCAAATCCATTTTCATGAAAAAATAATTTGCTACCAGAGAAGATATTCAGTATGTTGCTACATTTACCAAAAATGACTTAAGCAGCAGCATTATCATTAAAATAAGGAAATGGCCTCCTGAGGAGTATACTTTAAGAGAGGACACTTAGAAGTGTTATTTGTGGTATGTTTTCATTCACATCCTGACACATTGCTACAGAAGTAACACAATAGAGTCTGTTGGATTCTAGATTCTATGGGACAAAGGCAACTCTCAAGATTTTCTAGTCAAACCTCTTAATTTTACGAATTAAGGAACAGTGAAATTAGGGCAACTTAAGTAGGAGAAGGTTAGCTACATCCTTAGTTGGTGATGGATTTAGGGAGATACAAGTATTTTAATTTGATTCTTAAAAAAGACAACTATATACGGTGTAGCTGATGCCTAACAAAGTTCAACCTGCAGATGCGTTTGCATTGGCTAGGAATTTTTAAGTAACTTTAGGAGGGGCAGTAACTCTACTTCAGATTAGAAACAGCTTTTAGTTATGTATGAAACATATGACCTTTAGGTAAAGTCAGACTTAAATAAAAATGTGAATTTCAGATAAATAATGCTTAATTTTTTACTATAAGTATGTTCCAAATATTGCATGGGATATACTCATACTAAAAATATTCATTTATTTGGAATTATTTGGAAATTTAACTGGGTTTCTTGTATTTTATCGTGCAAATCTAGCTTTGGAGCATATGAGGCATAGATATTACCATTTCAAACCCAGCCTACCAGCCATGTATGGCAGAAATATTTACAATTCATTAAATAGCCTTATGTTCCTTCAATATTTTGTAGCTTTCTTGAAATTAGGCAGAGCCACATGACTAGTTCTGGCCAATGTGCTGTCGTTTGAAGTGATGTGTGTCAGTTGATTGACTTAGTTAAAAGCCAATGTGCAATGTGTAAACACCTAACCCCCCACACCGTCCTTGCTGCAGTGAACCAGGTGTGAAGCTGTGTGTTCAAGATGTTATAGATGGAAGACACAGTAACTCTTGTATGCCTGAAGAAAAGTTGAAATGCAGGTACTCATAAAACCACTGGACCCACAGCAAACTTTGCTTGTGTAAGAAATAAACCTTTATCTGTTAAACCATTGAAATTTTTGGGTTTGTTTGTTCCTGCAGCTTGGAGTAACTGACCCTGATGAGCCTACTGTGTCCCATTAGATAAATTAAATAAATTCTGTGAATCTTTGCTGTTGTTTGCCATTATTGTTTTCTAATCTTTAAGGAGTTGCCATCACCTCTGCGGAATTATTTGAAGAATTACAGGCGAAAAGCTTTAGCACTCCATAGGCTGCAACAAATGAGAGCGACATTTAACGATACCATGCCCATTATGATTATTGTCTTAAGTCTTACAACAATCTTCTGAAATTGGCGTTATTATCATTTTCATTTCATAACTAAAGGAAATGAGGCTTGAAGTGGTTGAGCAATTTTCCCAAGGTCGTTTCACAAAGCTCTTATATTAAATAGAGAGCTACGTCTCTATTCCAGTACAGTCTGATTCCAAAATCAGTATTTTCAAACCTATATCACATACACATTTACCCGTGACATACAGAAGCCTGTCTCTATGCTATTGGATCATTTTTAAAACATTTATCGATTGCCTATCGTATCAGATACCCATATTAGGATTAGAATCTAAAGATAAAAGACCAGACCAGACTTTCCCTTGAGGAAGTCTCAGTCTTGTTCAGGCATGTAAAGATATAATTACAGATTGTTATGGCAAGTTATATGATAGAGAAAAGTGCAGGCTTCTAAAGAAACACATGTTGGAATGGGGTGAGGCTTCAAGGAGGTGGTGAAAACTGAATTGAGTCTTGGAGGATGAATGTGACGAAACAGCCTCGGACTCTGGGCGGGGAAAACATATAACAAGCATGCACAAATCCATTTGGTATGTTATAGAATTGTAGTTAGTTATATGCTGGGGTTGCAATGATCTAATGAGTTCAGAAATCAGGTATAACCGGTGGGAGCTAGAAACATGGCAGAGACTGCCCAATAGGAGTGAGAATATAGAGATGGAGTGGTCCAAAAGGACAAAGAAAATGTAAGTACCACATTTTAGAGAGAGGGGTAGAAATACCCCAACTTTTTCCTTCTGCTGTGTTATATCCTACCTCCGCCTCCCATTGAGCAAACCTAACTAGAAGCCAATTGGCAAGAGAGCCAAGGAAATGTAGTTTCAGGAGCCAGCTTTTTGCCATACAGAACAGTATAAGGGAAGAGTGAGAAATGGACCCTGGAACAAATAACACAAGAATATCAATTCCATCCCTTGCTCTGAGAGGAAAGTGTTCATATTCTTCAGACAACAGTATTAATATATCCTATTGCCTCTAATTGGGTTTCCTCAGCAGCAGATCCTGAGATGGAGATTAGGGTATAGGAAGTTTATTGAGGAATGCTTTCCAGATCAACACTTGTGGAAGAGAGGAAAATGAAGTGGGATTGGGCACAGATAAGAAGTTGAACTGCAATGCAGTTTCAACAAAGCCCCAGCTGACCCCATGTGTAGCTGTGCAGCCAGTACAGCCCTTTGAAGTTGTCTCCAGTTGAGGTACTGGGATTGACCTTTATACTCCCATGCTCTTTGGTTATCGGGTACCAGCTATTCTGGGAAGGAGGCATGACCTTGGGCCCAAGGAAATCCCTGTAGAAAGCTGACAGCCAAAAAGCATCTTCCAGCAGCAGTCCCAGAGGCTGGGGAAAGCTACCATAATATACCCCTTGTGCCCCTCAATCTCTGCATGGTTTCCACAAGCACTCCCCATGAGCCTTTCTTCCTAGGGGAGATTTGGAAAAGGAAGGTTAATGAGACAAGCTAGAGTTTTCACTGATGTAGCTGGTCACAAGGCCACAAATACTGGTCATCTCCCTCCTCTACTATGCATTCTAGATCTCCTCCCCTTCAGCTATCATCTCTAGTGGTTTACCTGGTGGCATAATCCAGACCCTTTTCTCTGAGGTATCTAAAGCACCAATTACCATACCCTTCTCTGGCCAGAGTTACTGCATTTGTCAATCTGCCATCAGAATTGGGCAAGGGAATAAAGGGTCACCCAAGTAGATCACCTGGGTTTTGCACATATTCCAACCAGTTCTACCCCCTCTTGATCCTCTTGGTGACTCTTTACCTTGCTGACTGGTCCCTGGACACAAGGAGCCAGAAGTGTCCAGGCAGCAGCCATAGTTCATGGTTCAATTGGACTCTTGCTGTGTGCCCTGGAAGAAATGTTCTCTCTTTGGGATTCAGGATTTCTGGACCCATAGAGCCCAGAGTTCTATATAGACAGTAATAAAGAAATCTTAAACTTTTAGTGAAGAGCAATCTTAGGGGATCTTAAATTTTTAGAGGCTAAAAAGAATAAGAACACCTAGAGAAAAGGAAGTGGCCAGTTACATAGGAAGGAAAACAAGTGTGTGATGCTTCTGAAGCCCAAAGAAGAACGTTTTCAGGAAATAGGTTTGATCAACTATTGTCAAATGCTGCACTGGGAAAGGTAAAATATGATGAAGGTTCAGGTTAGACCACTGGATTCAGTAAGAATTAATGACCTTGAAGAATGGGTTTTCAATGGAGGGGAAGAATGAAAGCCTGATTAGAGGGGGTTAAAAATAAGAATAGGAGACAAGAAAATGAAGATGGTGAGTATAGATGCTTTTTATATATTTTTCTATAAAAAAAAAAGAAGTAAAGAAAAAGAAGATAGCTTGAGAAAAAGGCACAAATGATTTTTGTTTTTAAGGAGGAAGACATTATAGCATATTGATGGAAATGACCCAATGGTGAGACAATGAGAGGCCTAATTAGTCTTTGCCATAGATGCCTAACAAGAAGTGCTCAGTGAATGCTAGCTTCATAATTATAAAATGATCTTCATACTTCCTGGAGATTTTGATTGAAACTTTTATTTCTAGCAAGTTTCCAGGTAATGTCATCAATAAACCTAAACATTAAGGCCCATGAATGTTGCTGTGAAAAATAATAAATAAGTTTATGGTTTCTTATGACCATGTGAAAATAAAAGCATACTCATTGTTTTGAAAGGAGGGGTTTATATAGGCTAGTTTTGAAGGGAGGGATCTACATAGGCTAGCCCATGCATCTGAATCTAAACCTGTTATTTCCATGAAATAATTTAGAATTTTGGTAAGGTTTATTGTTTGAGTAGCTTTGGTCAACAGCCAATAACAGATGGCTTGTGGATGTGTAGGGTCACAAAAACAAAGAAATAAAAACAGACAACAGTACACAGAAGAAAGAATAAGGTCAATGGAATGGCTGCAGAGCATTTAGCACAATCTGCGCACTCAGATAAAAACTCTCTCTTTTTAAAAGTAACTATGGCGATTGGGAAACTAATCAGGGTGACTGGGATTAGACCTAATACTTTAGTGAATCTAGGACAGAGAAAAAAGGGAGCATATGACGTGTAGTCTTGTTATTTTGAACAAAGGAGAAAAGAATAAACCTCTTTATTTGTGAAACTGTTCAATTTTTGTGTGGAGAAAAAGCCATGACTATAACCAATCGTAGTCTTTGTCCAAGTGAAAGATTATGGAGAATTATTGTCAGATGCTGGATTTTTCCTTCCAGAGAAATGACAACCCTATACCTTGAAAATTTCAAGAGCAGTCTTCCAAAACCCCTATAAAATATTAAACTAATATACTTGCAATTTTAGTATGAACCAGGAAATGCAGAAATTACAGTACTCATAGTTATTTTAAGTTCACAGGGCACACATGTAAGACTTTTTATTCCAAAGCAGCCCAATTTGAAGAGTTAATATTTCTTTGGGGACTGAATACTTGTATTTTCCATCTTCTCTGAATTAAGATTAGAAAACGAAAATAAGTGTTTGCATACTTCATTTAATGTATAATTTCTTAGTTTTGCCAAGATGTTTGGCTGACCTCTGATTTTGTATCAATATTTAAGGGAAGATATTAAATGAGAAATCATCTTGAGTCAAATTCAAAGACCAGTCATATACCAGGGCTCTTATACGTTTTATATTTATAATGCAGTAATTTTATTGTGACTATTTTCCATAACATGTTTCCATCATTAAAAAGAGAAAAGTATTTAATTTCTAACAGCAAATCTTTAGTTTTTCATTTCTTTATTCTAAAACATTGAACAGAAGAGAATCATGAAGACAGTTTAATATTTGATTTACTTATATTTCTCATTAAAATTTTTTTCTCTTGCTGTGTTTATTTTTTTAATTTTCCAAATATTTTTTGATTGGTTTAAATATTCTGGAAAATTGATTTGGGAGCTGGTAAAATACTTCTGAAGTTCATGATGGCATGGCTACTTGTCAAAGTAAAAATGGACATAACCAAAATATCCCTAGTTCTACATTTTCCAATTAACAACAACAACAAAAAATACATTCCTTTTAAGAAATATTTCAAATCAACCAATATGATTTTATCTTATGGGGACAGTCTGAGGAGCTGTTGCAACACACCTCAGAATGGTCCACTCAGGGACTGGAAGGGGGGAATATTTCTCTACTGATTCTTGTTCTGCACTGTGTTAATACCTTCACACTTGCAAGTTTGTGTGTGAGTCAAAACTTAGCTCAACATGTTCCCACAGGTACTACAGCCAGAAGTCCCTGATGTAGAAAGCAAGAAATTGCATTAGAGGCAAGGAGCTGTCCCGTTATATTTGTGTATGCCTGGTTGTCATAATAACACCTAGGCTAGCTAGAAGTACTTCTAGAGAAAGTGAGGTGGGACACAATAGGTGTCTAAACACTCTTTCATGGTTAATTTTGGAAAAATAACATGGTATAACAATCAATAGATGTAGTTATTTGCAAATTGATATTTAAGGTGATACAAGAATGCCGAAGATTTATCAAGATGACTGCAAGAAAGAATGTCTAAGTGTAATAAACCATGTTGTGTTTTAGTAAAGAAAAGACAGGCTATAGTTACAGAATATATCCCATGTTTTCGAGTCTGCACAGGGCCTATTAAGAGGAAGACAAGGGGCACCTGGGTGGCTCAGTCGGTTAAGCGTCTGGCTTTGGCTAAGGTTTGTGAATTTGGGCCCCACATCGGGCTCTGTGCTGACAGCTCAGAGCCTGGAGTCTGCTTTGGATTCTATGTCTCCCTCTCTCTCTGCCCCTCCCCTGTTTACACTCTGTCTTTCTCTCTCTCTCAAAAATAAATAAACATTAAAAAAAATTTTTTTTAAGTACTATGGAAGATTTGTGTGCCTTCAATATAGTTGGAAAGCATTGTCTCCTATAAACTAGTCAAATATCTAGTCTGTCTATCAACATGGTCTTTTGTGAAGGAGGCATCAGGCAATCATAACTTAAAGACATTAACTGGGAATCATCTAACTAACTTTATTTACTCTGCTTCTATGTTTACCAAACAACCTCTGATTCTCCTGAGGCTTTCTCATAAACTGGTCTACAGTGATAAAACGGACTCATTTTCAACATGAGTAATTGTCTTCTCTTCAAAGTCACGTTTATCATTGTAAATTTACAAACTAAAAAACTGGAGGCATCTGGGTGGCTCAGTTGATTGAGCGTCTGACTTTGGCTCAGGCCATGATCTCATGGTATGTGAGTTCGAGCCCCACGTCGGGCTCCCTGCTGTCAGCACAGGGCCTGTTTCAGATCCTCTGTCTCCCCCCCCCCACCCCCACTCATGCTCTCTCTCTCAAAAATAAATAAAACAATTTAAAAAACCTAAAAAACTAAACTATGGTTTGTATGTCAATCCTTTGTGAATCTGGGTAGTGTGAGATGAAGAATACTGAGCATGATTGGGATATTGTTTAAAAATACATCAAGCATGGATGTGACAAGGAAACCATTATGATATAACAAGAAGAGGATCACTTTTCTAGTAAGAAAAGCAGTTGAGTAAAGGTTGAAAGAGTCGAGTGGCTTGGAAGAGTAGAAAGCGCAGTGTGCTGATTCTTCTTACTGGCTCTGTGGACAAAGTGAAGGAGGTTTGGGAGATAATATAGTTTTCAACTATGGGAGACAGAGTGAGAAAAATATTTAAGACTATAGCTTGGCTATTTTGATAGTAGAAGGACCTCTACAAAATATTGTAGACACAGTTATCCTCAATTTTCAATTAGAGTGAGGTGTAACGGAGCCTTTGACCTTAGCAAAATCGCATCTCCAAGTTAGTGGTTTGGTTTGATCCTTTATCCAAAAGTCTTTGGAGATGGGAAATAAAGGTGATTGCAAAGCATTTGGTAAACATAAATTAACACAAACTAAATATTAGCAACTTTTCAGCAAATGTCTCTGAAATAAATGGTGAATTTCACGAAAAATTTCAAAGTGGTTTCTTGATACATTAAAATGTTTTTCTCTTATTAGTGATGCTTTCGTAGTTGGCTTGATTCACTTGATATCGATGATCTACACTATAATAAAATTTAAGCAGAGAAACTTAATACAGTCTGAATTGGGAACCACAGCTTCATTGGGACTTAATGTATCATGTTGCAGCATAACATTCTAATATACATAATTTCCTAAATCAGGCATTGACTTCAGGGAGTACTTAAATATTCAGCTCAGTTCTCTCTTAAGTGTTCAGAATATAGTTAACAATATAATGTCCTGCATGCAGAAGGTAAAAAAGCTTCCCTCCACACCCAGAGCCACAAGCAGAGCCAGAAAATGAGGCAATAGCTGTATGAAAAACGCCCTGGCAGTTATTTTCAGCACATTTTGATAGGATTTAAAAGGAAGAAGAATCAACATTTCCTGAATGCCTGTGCACCGGGCCTTTCACTAGTATTTTAACACGGTGTAGCCATTAAAACAAATCTGAAAGTCGAGGTATTCATTATTCCTATTTCATTTTTAAGGAAATTAAGCTCAGAGCTGTGCTGAAATTAACACAGTTGTGGTGGAACTGAGACTGGAATAAAATCCTGTCTTCGTTCTGTTCACACGCATGACTGAGGATCTAGGTACAAATCAATGAATGTAAGAGAGTTCAGCCCAAGTAGCCCACCATGGGTATTCTAGCATCATTCCTTCTTCAGACAGTCTTTTCAGTGCTGACAATGTAGGCATGCATTTATGAAAAGAAAATCTCTGCTGCTTCCTTAAAGGCAAGAAGGGGGCTATCAGACCAGTTTTTGCCTTCTTAGTAACAATGGGTATGTTTTCAGGATCCAACCTCTAACATGTTCACCAACTGTAAACTCCTGCATGACAGAGACCATGACCTAGACTTCTAATTCCCAATTTATACCCGACTTAAAAGAATCTTGCCCAGAGTCAAGCCATGGCAGCTTATGTTTTCGTTGTTGAATTCTTGCTTCCTCTAAACCCTGGAGACTGAAGCCCTGAATTATTTCAATTATTTATGAAATAAACCAGTGGTCACATGAATACGGTTATTTATTTATTTCATATAAGTAGATGAAGAAGATGCTTGGCAAATGCTCACTTTTACAATGAATTCGGTTTGGCTTATTGACTGAGTGGCAAAGGATTTGGATATGAATATTTTCAGTTGGCAGTAAGGAAGAGAAAGAATTCTCTCTATTTGTGTCTTGACATTGTGAGTTTAAGGAATGCTCTCTGCTTTTATCCCAACAGACTTACAAATCAAAATAAACAAGAAATGTGGGGTGCCTGGGTGGCTCAATTTGTTAAGTGTCTGACTTCAGTTCAGGTCGTGATCTCAAGACTCATGGGTTCAAGCCCTGCATTGGGCTCTGTGCTGACAGCTTGGAGCTTGGAGCCTGCAAAAAACAAACAAACAAGAAATGGTAGCCTACAGCCTTCAGTGGAAGACAATATTGGCGGGAAAAGAGAAGTATGTTTTCATTATCAAAAAGGTAAAATCTGTCAGTAGGATAAAGGGGAACTCTAATTTTGAAGCTAATGTATAAAATGTTAATTTTTTATAACTTCATGAGCAAACACATTAAAATTCACTTTAACTCCATAGGAAGTTAATAAATATATGAGAAAACTAAGGTAAGTACTTCAAATGAAGAACTGAGAAGTCACCTTATAAAAGGGTTTAGTAGGTAGACTCTAGAACATGGTCCCTAACTCTTGGTATTCTCATCCTCATGTAGTCTCTTCCCGTGAAGTGTGGGCTAGACTTAGTGACTTGCTTTTAATGAGCAGAATGAGGTATAACTAACAATGTACCTCATAAAGGACAGTGTAGTGTCTCTTTTTCTCTCTCTCTCTCCCCTCCCTCCTTCCCTCTTTCTCTCTAAGATCATTCACTCTGGGGAGCTAGCCATAGTAGCATGAGCAACCCTATGGTGAGGCACATGTGGAGAGGAGCTAAGGCCTCTTGCCATGTGAATGAGCTTGGAAGTGGATATTCCAGCCCCATTCAAGCCTTTAGATGACTATAGCCCCAGCTGACAGTCTGACTGCAGCCTCATGGGAGACTGAACTGGAACTACTCAGCTAAGCAGCTCCTAGATTCCTGATCTTGAGAAACTTTACAAGATAATAGATGTTCATTGTTTTAAGTCACTAAAATTTGAGGTAATTTGTTGTGCAGCAACAGATAACTAGCACAAGGAAGCAGGAGTCATAACACACACTCTATCCTGGAAAGGATAGGGCCAGGAGTTCATTTCAGCAAGAGGACGAGATAGGAATATATCACATTTAAGTAGGTCAGTTAAAAGAAGAAAATATATGCCACAGGTCTTGATAGTCAGCATGTCAAGACTGAAGGATTGGAGGGCCAGCAAAATTGGCACACTTTGGAAAACTCGGTACATAAAGGTTTAACCTCAAAGATTAGTAAAGGATGCAGGTGAATGACCTTAATTGAGGGGGGCGGGCAGCTATAGAGAAGCTGGAATTACCCCATAGACTGGGAGACTATATGACATTTGATGTGGAAGTTGTCCTAGTTATCAGAGTTTAGTCAATTAAATAGGCATGATTGCTACCCTGTAGGAGCTTATATTTCTAAAGGGAAAAGTTGACCTGGGCAAGCATATAAAAGGGTATCACTCTAAATTTTAAATGAATGTTCTTCCTCCTCACCATTCTCTCTGCCTCCATCAGGCTCAGACTCTCAGCACCTCATGCCTAGCACTTAATTGCTACCAGGTTGTTTCTTGTTCTTGAGCCTTGTCTCCTCAGCTAGACTGTAAGTTGCTTAAGGAAAGGATCATGTCTCATAAAATAATCTTCCTCTAACCACAAGTTCTTACTTGAAATGTGAGTACGTGTGGACATATTTCTGTGTACCTTCTCTGAAACCACAAGAATTTTGGATCACTATATATGTATCATTTGAAATGCCACCATCTTGTCTCTAGTGACATTCAAATCTCTCTGGGTTATTTTGTTTTCCTACCCTCTTCTGCCTCTCTATACTATTGGTTACATTCTCTCCAATTTTTGTAAAGGTGCATTTTACATTTTCTTTATATTATGGGCATTGTGATGTGGTACAAGTAATGGTGCTAGGTATTGGGAGACTATGCTGTCATTGATAAGATAGACATGTCATTTCTGTCATTTGCTACCCATGTCATCTGTACAGTATTATTAGGGAAAAATTAATTAAACAATAATACACATAAACAGTGACAGTTCCCAAGAACGATTAAAGATAGTACCCATGGTGTGTCATGCTATTTCCCAGTGAAGAATCCATTTTTTGATCTGACAATATGCTGTGAGTGGTATCTTGTACCAAAGAAATTTCCATAAGATTTTTCAACACAGAATGCTCTTCAGAACAGAAATATGTACTCATATAAAGGATATAGATACATAACACAAATGCTGGAGACACAAAAATGCAGTATCTGAAAAGTAGGCAACTAACCGTTGTCAGAGCATATTGACGGGTAGTAAGACCTTGGAAAATAACCTCTTAAACCTTGATAGCTAAAAAATTTTCATTTGAGCAAGTGGACTTATAGTGTATTTTAAAAAGACCTTCACACATATATTAAATGATTCATTACAATTCTATAAAATGACTAATTCTTTCTAGTCTGTTAGGTGTCCATTCAAAGTTGTTTCTTCCAAGAGTCTATCCCATGTAGTTCAATAGTCCCTTGTACTCCAGCATAATTTAGAGTAATTTAATATTTAATTGTCCATTTTCATCCAATAAATCATGGGATTTTAATGAGAGCATGGACCTGTCTTTCTTGATTAATTTTGTATCACTAGTCCCTAGCACAGTGCCTCACACATGGAAAGTGTAATGAATAAAGGAATAAATATATGGAAGTAAAAAGGGTTTTCCAAAAAAAAAAAAAAAGACCTGTTATCATATGCATTCTTTCTCTAAAAAGATAGAAAAAACATTGAAAAGAAATAAAATCACACTGTAGGGCTGTTTAAACATGTCTGGTGATAAATAATTCTCCTAGGAGCACAAGATCCATTAATTACTTTTCATTCATTTCTTCATTTATTTATTACCTTCTTCCTGCATACTCAGCAACGCCTTTTACCTCTCCTTTTTGGCTTCTGAAGCCTCTCTGGGGGCTGCTTTCCAGGTTGGCCCTAGCAGAAACCTGACATTCCTGGAACTCACTCTCTATCTTTTGCTTTGAAGGGCCTGATATTGAACAGTCCCAGCTTGTTCATTCATAACAGGCTGAAATATTTGAACTGCATTCTTCTAGAAACAGCAGTCATTAAAGTTGTGTGAACAAAGAAGCAACATTGCAAAGCAGGAAGATTCTTCTGTTAACGACGAGTAGAATTGGTCTTTCTCTGGAAAGATGGATGGTGAAGAGACATAGCTTTTAAGCAGAGGAAGGCCATACAATGTTAAAGGACAAGGAGCAATATGATATGTTGTATTTTGTACCAAATGGGTGTCACTGGTATGAGTTCAGTGAAAGAAGAGAGAATGTGGGATGGCAGGGTCAAGGATCCCTCAGTGATAAAGTGGGTCATAAGTTAACTTTGAAGATAGAAAGGCTTTGGATAAGTAATAGTGCATATGATTTGTTTACAGGAAAAAATTGAGAACAGTTTGATTGTGATAGTGGTTTGTGATCTCAACTTTGGATTCACTTGAGCTCAATAAAATGAGAATTCATGTGATCTGTCAGTGTCCTCCGAATTCATGTGATCTGTCAATATCCTCCAGCCAAAGACCACCAGGAACACACCTGCAGTTGAAGAAGGCTAGGTTTATTGCTTCATTGCAAAAAGGGAGAACTATCCAGTATCTTAGTAAGAGGGCGTTAGAAAAGACTTACTATAATATTTAGGCTAATGCTAGTAATTTGGGGTGGGTTCAAGGAAACAGGGCTTTGCTCTACGTTAGATGCTGTCAAGAAGCAGGGTAATTCCATGACTGGGGAATCTTAATAAGTCTTACCTAGAAGATGGAAGACACAAAGTAATGCTACAACTGCAATTAGTAAAGAAGCAGCAATCAATCATACCATTCAGGATAGGGGGTATTTGGGCACTTTTGTGGTTTGGGCACTGCTCCTGTATTAGTCTGTGCTAACACGTGATTACAGATTGGTTATCATGGGTACCAAGTGGTCTTGTCTGATGTTGGTGTTCTGTGAAGTTGCCGGGGCTCAACAGAATACCATGGCCCTACCTGTGAAGGTCAGGGCAGCTCCTGGATGTTGGGATTGCTTTTCCAATTATTTATTTATTTATTTATTTATTTATTTATTTATTTATTTATTTATTTATTTTTTCAATATATGAAGTTTATTGTCAAATTGGTTTCCATACAACACCCAGTGCTCATCCCAAAAGGTGCCCTCCTCAATACCCATCACCCACCCTCCTCTCCCTCCCACCCCCCATCAACCCTCAGTTTGTTCTCAGTTTTTAAGAGTCTCTTATTCTTTGGCTCTCTTCCACTCTAACCTCTTTTTTTTTCCTTCCCCTCCCCCATGGGTTTCTGTTAAGTTTCTCAGTATCCACATAAGAGTGAAAACATGGTATCTGTCTTTTTTTGTATGGCTTATTTCCCTTAGCATCACACTCTCCAGTTCCATCCACGTTGCTACAAAAGGCCATATTTCATTCTTTCTCATTGCCACGTAGTACTCCATTGTGTATATAAACCACAATTTCTTTATCCATTCATCAGTTGATGGACATTTAGGCTCTTTCCATAATTTTGCTATTGTTGAGAGTGCTGCTATAAACATTGGGGTACAAGTGCCCCTATGCATCAGGACTCCTGTATCCCTTGGGTAAATACCCAGCAGTGCTATTGCTGGGTCATAGGGTAGGTCTATTTTTAATTTTTTGAGGAACCTCCACACTGTTTTCCAGAGTGGCTGCACCAATTTGCATTCCCACCAACAGTGCAAGAGGGTTCCCGTTTCTCCACATCCTCTCCAGCATCTATAGTCTCCTGATTTGTTCATTTTGGCCACTCTGACTGGCATGAGGTGATATCTGAGTGTGGCTTTGATTTGTATTTCCCTGATGAGGAGAGACGTTGAGCATCTTTTCATGTGCCTGTTGGCCATCTGGATGTCTTCTTTAGAGAAGTGTCTATTCATGTTTTCTGCCCATTTCTTCACTGGGTTATTTGTTTTTTGGGTGTGGAGTTCGGTGAGCTCTTTATAGATTTTGGATACTAGCCCTTTGTCCGATATGTCATTTGCAAATATCTTTTCCCATTCCGTTGGGTGCCTTTTAGTTTTGTTGGTTGTTTCCTTTGCTGTGCAGAAGCTTTTTATCTTCATAAGGTCCCAGTAGTTCATTTTTGCTTTTAATTCCCTTGACTTTGGGGATGTGTCAAGTAAGAGATTGCTATGGCTGAGGTCAGAGAGGTCTTTTCCTGCTTTCTCCTCTAGGGTTTGGATGGTTTCCTGTCTCACATTCAGGTCCTTTATCCATTTTGAGTCTATTTTTGTGAATGGTGTGAGAAAGTGGTCTAGTTTCAAACTTCTACATGTTGCTGTCCAGTTCTCCCAGCACCATTTGTTAAAGAGACTGTCTTTTTTCCATTGGATGTTCTTTCCTGCTTTGTCAAAGATTAGTTGGTCATACGTTTGTGGGTCTAGTTCTGGGGTTTCTATTCTATTCCATTGGTCTATGTGTCTGTTTTTGTGCCAATACCATGCTGTCTTGATGATTACAGCTTTGTAATAGAGGCTAAAGTCTGGGATTGTGATGTCTCCTGCTTTGGTCTTCTTCTTCAAAATTACTTTGGCTATTCAGGGCCTTTTGTGGTTCCACATGAATTTTAGGATTGCTTGTTCTAGTTTCGAGAAGAATGCTGGTGCAATTTTGATTGGGATTGCATTGAATGTGTAGATAGCTTTGGGTAGTATTGACATTTTGACAATATTTATTCTTCCAATCCATGAGCAGGGAATTCTTTATATCCATTTCTTTATATCTTCTTCAATTTCCTTCATAAGCTTTCTATAGTTTTCAGCATGCAGATCTTTTACATCTTTGGTTAGATTTATTCCTAGGTATTTTATGCTTCTGGGTGCAATTGTGAATGGGATCAGTTTCTTTATTTGTCTTTCTGTTGCTTCATTATTAGTGTATAAGAATGCAACTGATTTCTGTACATTGATTTTGTATCCTGCAACTTTGCTAAATTCATGCTTTTCCAATTTTTTAGATGCAGCACAAGAAACTGATTCACTGGTGGACAAGAAATCTATATTTCTAATACGACGTCTATGTGATTCTGACAGAGGGAATCTGAGGATCAAGTTTTCCTATGATGGGAAATAAGGCTGAACAAGAGGAGTGGAGGATTACAGAGATCTTTGAAAAAAACAAGCTAATAGGTTTGAACATGATTCTGCCAGCAATAGCAGCCTTTAAAGACATATGAGCAAAGGGGCAACATTACAAAGCAGGGTTCAGGAAGATTTTTCTCTTGGTAGTGAATACGGTGGTTAGATAGAGCTTACCCCCCAGCAGGGAATAAGCAGGGAGAATAGAAGCAGACAGACAGCAGCTAGGAAATTCGTGCAAGGTCTGATCTTGACAAGATGATCAATTGGATTAAAATATTGGCAGTGGCAATGGAAAGAAATTGTTGGATATGAAAGTCATTAAATAAAAACTTCAAATTATTCACTGTGAGCCTAGGGGACAGGGACTTTTCCTGATATTCTTTGCTCCCAGGCCTGTGCCTGGAGCAGATTTTACCTCAGGGGGCACAAGTGTACACCCAGGAACTATTTAAGGACTGACTGAATTAAACAAGTAATAGGATTATATAACTGACAGGATGTGGGGAGGAAAGGAAGAAGGAAATTTCAAGAGTGATTTCAGGACAGTTTGGACGGGAAAATTATTTCAGTAAAAGAAGCATTCAGTTTGGATACTTTGGGTCTCTGTCTTGTCAAAATTAACAATATGGACTTGGAATTTGAATTCAAGGGATAGATTAAAATAGAGTTGCAGGATGAATAAATAGGAGGACTGAAATCTTTGGAGTACATGGAATTTTTTTAACTGTTTTTTGAAGTTTATTTATTTATTTTGAGAGCAAGAAAGCATGGGAGGGGCAGAGAGAGAGGTAAAGAGAGAATTCTAGGCAGGCTTTGCACTGTCAGCGCAGAGTCCGATGTGGGGCTCGAACTCACGAACTGTGAGATCATGACCTGACCCAAAATCAAGAGCCACAAATGCACCTCTGGAGTACATGGAATTTCTAAGAGTGGGTAGATGAAAGAATGGAAGTAAGAGTCAGCCTCCTTTTGTTTTGGTAAGGCAATGCTTGTTTTCTACCCTAGAGGATGAGTTAACCGTTAGGGGGGAAAAATACATACATAAAATACATATATATATTTCCAGCGCATCCTTGTTTCAATCAAGCTGTGTGCTTTTTCATGTATTTAACTTACCTATTCTATAAAAAGAATATAGTAAATGTAAATCCAAACACTTAAAGATGGGCCTAGAAAGAAAATGAAAATACAAATCTCACATGGGAATGTGTGAGTGACAGTGTGCAGTAAGTATGGTGAAGCTTTAGTTGGCTGTTTAGGATATTTCGGCCTTCTCAAAACATGACCTCTTGAGTAAGAGTCGCCATCTTCAATGACTGCCTTTCATATCACAGGACAACGATCAAGAATTTAAATGAACCCATTGCTGCCAAAATGGTGGAATTTTGAGAGCACCCTCTAGAGACTAAGTAAATATAAAATAAGAGAGGAAAATCCTTTGACTTGACAATTAATACTACATCCAACCACCAATGGAGTTGTTAGATAGAAGTAAATGTATTTGAGATGGCTCTTGCCTAGCCCATTCTGGATTTTGTAAAAACCTGTTTCCAGACAGCTCACTGGCATCTTTCTTGTTAAAGTTTAACCAAAAGGTGGCGGTATTCTATACAAATGCTTACTTGTCCTCTACTATTACTGATATGTTTTGTAAAATAGATGTCTCAACATTATACATTATGAGAATCAAGTCATTAAGAATCAGGAAAACAAATACCAGGCTACATAGAGAAAATGTGAAATTTATAAGAAAACATCTTTAAGTAATGTGGAACATGACACAGTGTGTTAGAGTGTTTGTGTTTCTACCAGGAATCTTATGATACGTTCAGTATCGGAGACACAAAAATCTGAAGCAGCATTTCCATACTTGATTTGTACGTGGTCTTCTTATCATACTGCCCATCTAAACATTCTAAAATTGATTAACATTTCTTTTTTTCTTATATAAACCTTTATTCCCCAGCCTTCTCAGGGAGGCCCTCCAGTTTACCACAGCAATTGGTGTAATCTGTGGGAAAAGAACACTGTCCTACATTCTAAGATACCCAGGTTTTAATTCAGATTCTATCCTAATCATAAAAATGGAAGAAACAAGCATTAATTGAACACACTAAGCCAAGATATATGTAATCTTGCTTAAATGTAAAGGTGACCCAATAAGGTAACACACTAAGCCAAGATATATGTAATCTTGCTTAAATGGTAAAGGTGACCCAATAAGGTAATTATCATTAGCCCCATTTTACAAATAGGGAAAGTGGAGGCTCAGGAAAGATATATAATCTAACCAAGGTCATTGACTAGCAGCTAGGATATAAATATTTTTTATTTTTTTTTGAGACAGAGAGAGACAGAGCATGAACGAGGGAGGGTCAGAATCCGAAACAGGCTCCAGGCTCTGAGCTGTCAGCACAGAGCCCGATGCGGGGCTTGAACTCACGGACCGCGAGATCATGACCTGAGCTGAAGTCGGCCGCCCAACCGACTGAGCCACCCAGGTGCCCCTAGGATATAAATATTTAAACTGACTTTGAAATCCCCAGTTCTTTCCATTATGTTAACTCCTATGACTACAAACCACTCATGTTTTTTGGTTGTTATTTGATACTATAGTTAGGGAAAAGCTACTAACAAGTTAAGAACTTTCTTCAGGATGTCGGGAAATATTTTTGTAGAAATCATTTTATTAGTTCACAGCATGAATTAGATGTGAAGTGTAGAGATCTGGAAGTGTATGTTCTCAGTGAGTACATTTTAATAATATTGGAATAAAGCTACATTGTGACATTGTTCAATGTTATACTTAAAGCTTAATATGAGGAAAGAAAGACTGAGTTACAACATATGATCCGTATCTGTAACTTATTTTTGTGCATTACCCGCCATTATTTTTCCTACAGGCTGCATTTCCAATGCTCTATAAGAATTTTAGTTTCCCCAATATTGTGTTTTCTCAGCCCAAATCTTTGACAGTCTCAGTCAAAATTCAATTCATATTGTGGGCTGATTTTTCCCCCTAACTTTTTATTGAAACAGTCTATTTCTCTGGAATGGTTTAAGGCTGTTCTTACCATTTCCTGCTGGGTGGGACTTTTTCTTTTTCTTTTTTTTTTTTTTTGCTATGCTGTTTGCTTAAACTATGAAACCATTTCAAGTAGACGTGTTTTATCATCCTTTTCCCCCTTTAGAGGAACCTCCCTATAATTTAAGGTTGTTAATAACCTCACCAAAGTGACATTTCTAATATTTACTTGTTTATTTTTGTCATTAGAAACACAGAATGAGGGACAGTGGTTTGTCATCAGTACTTCTAATTCCAACCTACAATGAGTTGTTGATAGTGTGTCCCTTCAATAAAATTGTGTGTCATAAAAAGGGTATTTTAAGCATAAAAGTAAATAAGGCTAATAATTTTAAAAATACGTGAGAGAAATAGCTAATATGAAATAAGGCTACTAATGTCTTAAAATATAGGTCATCCATTTAGGAGTTGAAAAACCAAACATATTTCCTAAAGTTGGTTTTGGAAAGCAGAAGGCATTAGGGTTAAATTAATGAAATGAGTATTTAGGACATGTATGTTATTATCTTCCTCATCACTGTTATTATCAAGGTACGTTAGCCACAGTAAGAATGTGGCACGTGTATCCATTTACACTTCATCATTAATTAAAGAAAGTGACATGCTCTTTGGGAACTTATCAATGAAACAGAACAAAAATGACAGGGACTCTATTAAGCCAACAAATACATTAGATCGTTGAAGATGAAGGAAAGAATGGACATCCATTCCCTTTCACATGCTGTTTTAGAAAATCATTCCAGTATTTTTCCTGCTTCATTACAGGGAGTTTCTTACTTTGAAATTCCCCTGCATGGGTATCCTGACTTGTTCTTAGTAAGTTACCATTACACTAGTCCCCCCACCTCCCCATCTGTGGTTTTGGCTTTTCTCTGTTTCAGTTGCCCACGGTTACCTGGAAGCAGATGATCTTCCTTCTGACATACCATCAGAAGACCAATGTCACAACCATACATCATTCACCTCAGTTCATCTTATGAAAGTAGGCATTTTTGTCATCTCACATTATCACAGAAAGAAGGATGAATACAGTATGAGATATTTTGAGAGAGACCATATTGCATTCATGTTACTTTTATGACAGTACATTGTTATAATTGTTCTATTTTATTATTAGTTATTGTTGTTAATCTCTTACTGTGCTTAATTTATAAATGGAACTTTACCATAGGCATGTATGTATAGGAAAGAACATAGAATATATATAGGATTCCATACTACCTGTGGTTTCAGGCATCCATTGGGGGTCTTGGAACATATCGCCTTCAGAAAAGAGGGACTACTTTAGCTGCATTCCTATATGAAAGCAGATTAAATCTTCTTCCATACCTTGTAATCTAACCAGCTGTCCTTATAATGTTTTCACGTTCTAGACTTGCTGGGTCAAAGAGTGTGAGAGGATCGGGCACCCTGGAAAAACAATTCACGATGCAGGTTATACTGATGTGAGAGACTACCCTCTTCTCACATCATGTAACATATAATCACGCCTTATTTACAGAAATTGTACAGAAAGTACTGAACTGGTAGTCATTAAACTAAGGTTCTAGTTCTAAGCCCATTTCTAACTTAAGAGGCCACTCTTGGAAGTCACTTGGTCTCTCTGGGTCTCAGTTCCCAACCAGTAAAATAAGGGACTGTAGCGTATATTGTCTCTAAGATGTCCTCCAGATGTAAGACTTTAACAAGACCTATAAAATCTGTATTTAATGCCAGAATCCAATTGGAATAACTTTAAATTTACTAAATAAATAGCACTAGCAAGGGGTCTGCAATACACCTGTTGAGCAACATTTTGAAACTCTCTAAACCATATGACCTTTACTAAAAATCAGGGCATTGTACAATTTTCTTTATCCTACTAGCAAAGAAGCCATGAGAATGAGTAAAATTCCTAGTTACAAAACTGCTGAGAATTTTTTGGAAATCATCTTCAGTAAATATGCAGTATAGCTACCTATTAGAATGATTAATATACATCCTAAATAAACATGCTAAGAGAGCTACTACTTTGAAGGAAGAAAGTAAGTCAAGTGAAAAACCATTTGTCCATTGTACATATATACCACATCTTCTTTATCTATTCATCAGTGGATGAATATTTGAGCTCTTTCCATAATTTGGCTATTGTTGATAGTGCTAAACATGGGGGTGCATGTGACACTTTGAATAAGCATTTTTGTATCCTCTGGATAAATTCTTAGTGGTGCAATTGCTGTATTGTAGGGCAATGAAAAAGAATGAAATCTTGCCATTTGCAACAATATGGATGGAACTAGAGTATATTATATTAAGCAAAATAAGTCCGAGAAAGACAGATATCATATGATTTCACTCGTATGTGGAATGTGAAAAACTCAACAGATGAACATAGGGGGAGGGAAAAACAAAATAAAAACAGAGAGGGAGGCAAACCGTAAGAGACTCTTAAACACAGAGAACAAACTGAGGGTTGCTGGAGGGGATGGGTTAAATGGGTGATGGGCATTCAGGAGGGCACTTTTTGGGATGAGCACTGGGTGTCATACATAAGAGATGAATCACTGGGTTCTATTCCTGAAGCCAAGATGACACTGTATGTTATCTAACTTGAATTAAAAAAAATTTTTTTGATGGATGTTTAAGTAGACTTGTGGCGTTCGTTTTGCAATACATACAGATACCGAGTCATTATGTTGTACACCCAAAACTAACATAATGTTTTATGTTATACCTCAATTTAAAAAAGGAAAAAAAGCACGAGAAACCATTTTATTTTATTTTAGACAAGCCCCAAATATTTTTCTCATCTATTTTTAAAATTAAGAATAGGGAATACTGCCTAATTGTCAATACATTTAAAAACTAGTAAAGAGAGGCAGAGATTAGAAAGGAAATGAAAAATGAACATGGGGGGAAAAAATGAGAAAAAGAAAGAAAGGGATTCACAGACTGACAGAGAAATAGACAAGCCAGAAGATAAGGACCAACAAAAGGGGGACTTTTACAGACATTAAGTGGACAGGCAAAGACAGACAGACACTCAACAAATGGAACATTAGTCATCTACAAGGAAGGTTTTCATGGAGAAATAGCTTAATCAATGGCTTTTAACAAAGCAGATTTCATAAACATAGTAGTTTTAAGCAATCATGGGCATATGGGGAATGATAACCTCTTTGGCACCAATTTCTGGGCTGACGGAAGAGGAATTGAAGACTGCATCAGAGATTTCCCAATGTTATTTCAATTAAAATGAACTTCTTCAATGGGCACTCCCTACACTATTGTAAAATGAGAGTAACCAAGTAGAAATTGGTGCCTCATCTAGAAAGAGGAGGAGAAAAATTTAGGACAGAATAAAAGACAATTTTAAAAAAGTATTTTGTTCTTCGTGGGAAAACAATTTATAATTTTTCATGAAAGTTATTTATTTACAAATCCTTTAAATAATGTGTGACAACGGCTAACATCCATCTCTTTTCATATTATTATTATTCATTCAAAATAAAATATTTCTGAAATTAAGGAATTAATTGCTTTTTTTTAGGTGTTATAGATGAGAGCATAATTGTTATTTTTAAAATATCCTCATCACTTGGAGATATAGTAGACATATATGAGTGAAATGACATGATTTCCTCCAATATAATCTGTCAAAAATGTGGGGGGGGGTTAAAGATAAAACAAGTGGCAGAATCTTGCTAATAACTGAATCTGGGAGATGTGTACGTACAGGATCATGCATTTTCTATTTTTGTATATATTTGAGATTTTCTACAATAAAAAAATAAAGTCTCTTTTTTTTTTTTTTTGAAACTGAGTCAACTATTGCACTGTGTTTGGAAAAAGTAGCTAGATGAATACACGATATCTCACCTTTAGGGCGTCATGAAACACTCAAGGATTTTTTGTTACCAAAATTTCTTTGGCTCCTACTTCTGTTTCAGTGATTTCTGCAACTTTATTCTTCATCATTATCTAAGTTTTATTTTCAGAACAGCTGAACTGTATTTTTTATGAATTTCCACTTCAGAAATACAGGAAGTCTTAAGAAATGGATGAGAACCAGGTACTTGGTGTACAGTTTTCCATTGTGTTTTATTTAACCCAAGTCCCAGATTCTAAAAGCAGAAGTGGAAGTGTCTTAATGCCTTGGGTAAAGATGTCTCAATTGTTCCATGAGAAAGCTGGAGAAAGAGTTGCGTTTGGAAGCCTTGCTTTGGCTATCACCTGAGACTGGTATCCTAGAAGTACAGTGTGCTCAGCCTCTTGGAGGAGAGGAATGCTTGCCTCTTACTCACACACGGCTTTATTTGCAAGTTGAAGTCTCAGAGGAGACTGCCTGTCTACCCAGCTGCAGAATGTGTATGTGATGATTGCATCTGTTGCCATGGAAACTGAAATATAACCGATAAACTACACACCCCAAACAGATTAACATTGACTTAGAAAAACTATGTAGGGTTATTACAAAATGTATGATAAAACATCTCTTTACTGTACCTCCCTCTTTAAACTGATAGCTTATGAAGTAGGATTTTCAGAGAAATCATTCTCCCTAGCTGAGTTTGTGGTGGTAGCAAGATTATTGCTGAATAAATCCTTAAAGTAGTATAAAATAACTGCACATGAGAGCAGATGGATGAATGGTTTAAATACATAAGGGTAATGATAGAGTTATGAACTACTATGAGTCCCAGAAATCCAGGCCCAAATGTGTTTGAACATGATAAAAATATAACTGATTTTTATTTTAACATGATTTACTGTTTCAAAGATGTATTATCTATTGTCTTGTTGTTGAACTTATATTAACCTAAACTTAATAATAGCTACCACTTATTCAGCAGTTACTCATGATAAAAAATGGTAGATACAGAGAACTAATAATTGATGTCTTAAGAACATTATTTGGTTGAAATGGGGATTTTTTTCCCCTGGAATGTGGCTATCATACCTAAATTGCTGAGATTGGTCATTTGGGGAAACTGAAAAATTATGAAATGATAATTATTTAGATATCATACAATTAGCAAAACTTATTTTGGGGGGATCAAGGGAATTACAATCATTTGATAATAACAATAAATTGTAAAAAAAATGTCCTAACAAAAATAATCAATGGTATTATATACTAAGGGAAAAAAGCAAACACTGGAATTGCACTTGACCATTTTTGGATTTTCATTGTGTAATGAATTTGTTCTGGATTAGGAATTTTAAAAAACAATCTTGCAAGTTACACAGAGCAAGAGGACAACTTACAGAGGATGGGTCTGTTTCCTGGAAATTTTGAAGTTTGTTTTGCCATCTTTTAAGTCAAAGGAAGACTGGAAGATTTGTTTCCCCATTTGTTGCTCTGAATATTTATTGGAAAGGGAAGGTTCTTTTGGAGACAACTGAAACAAAGTTCCAATGTTCTAAATTTTGTCTTTGGAAATGATTCATAGCTTCTAACATAGGACCTTGTAATGATTTGTATGTGGATGTATGGAATGTTCATCGCCTAGGAATGGTGATAGCTGGATCCTCATCTATTCTCTGTCCTGCCATTACTTGGCTATGGATCTCAGACATTTCTGGCCCACAGTTTTCTCATCTGTCAGATCTCAGTAGGAGGTGCCAAATAACCTGTAACATTCCTTTTAATTCTAATTAGAATCAAAATTCATGCTAATGTTTCTGGCTGACTCAACCCTAATCTATAATTCCTTTCTCCCTAATCATTTTCTGGTATTGAGCCAGGGGTAAGCATGTACCCAGTTCTAACCAATGAAGTGTTAATGGCTGAGATTTCAGGAAAGCTCTTTAAAAGGATATATTGGGCTGGAATGATCATTTGGGCCTTTTGAACCTGTCCCCTTTTTGACTGAAAAAAATGCAATGCATAGGGTGTAGCAGCCATCTTAATGACCACGTGGTGACAAGCAAAACTGCAGGGATGACAGAAGTGGAGAGATGAAAAGAATGTGTATCCCTAATGAGAAGCTGTGCCAGCCTTGGACTGCCTGTATCTGGATTTTTTGCTATATGAGGAGAATAAACCCACTGTTTAAGCCACTGTGGTACGATTTACCATTATTTGCAGAATTTATGCCTAAATGATATAGCTTAATGCAAAAAATAAAATGAAAATGCCCAAATTGAAGTTTCCTTGTGAAGGATACAGAGATCACTACCATGATTGCCTCTCTCAAAGAGCTTCTAAGTAGAAGGCAAAAGACGAACACTCAACTGGCCACGATACCAGTCAGAATGCATTAAGAAGAGATACAGTACCAACATTTTCAGTAAGATGATTTGATTTTAGGGAACCATGTGGGGAAATCAGGCATAGAGCCTTAAAAAGATATATTTTAGTATTCTTAGAAGTTTATGCTGCTTCCTAATTACATTAATAATTAAATTATTAATATAGAAGTAATAACTGCACATTAAGCTATGATCACTTTTTTTATGCCAAGCTAACAATTGTGTGTCATATGGTTTGGCTTGACTTTCAATGGAACATTTTATGATCAGGTAACCCATTTCCTTCTCTTTGATCAGCTACTGGTTTATGCAACTATTCCCAGTGTCCTAATAATTTGCTGTTTGAAAAAGTATGGACTAAAGCCAATGCCTGTCTTCCTTCTTCTTATACACATTTCTCTACTACTCTGATGCTACCCTGACCCTACCCTACTGTCCCAAATCTTTTCCCAGCCTGTGTAACCTGATAAGTGATTCAACACAGATGAGTTAACCAATAAAAATGGCTTAAGATGCTACTAGTGTTCCCTCATGTTAGTGCTTTTATAGCATCTAGTGCATAATTCCTGATCACATTTTAGAGTCATCAGGGAAACTTTTAAAAAGACCAAATGCAGGGGTGCCTAGGTGGCTCAGTGGGTTAAGCAGTCAACTTTGGCTCAGGTCATGATCTCGCAGTTGGTGAGTTCTAGCCCTGCATTGGGCTTTGTGCTGACAGCTCAGAGCCTGGAACCTGCTTCAGATTCTGTGTCTCCTTCTCTCTCTGTCCCTCTACTGCTCATGCTCTCTCTCTCCCATTCTCTCTCTCTCTCAAAAATAAATAAACTTAAAACAATTTTTTAAAATACCAAATGCATGAGCCCTCCCATCCAAGCCAATTTGAATCTAATTAGTCTGCAGTGATACAGGAATTGGTAGGTTTAAAAGCACTTCAGTTGCTTTTAATGGATGATTGAGTTTAAGAACCAGGAGTCTAACCTACATCCAAGACATGTATCCACCAGGTGCCTTACATTGCAAGTTTCTCTAAAAAGCTACTCTCAGCCTTGTGGGATTAGATGACCAAAACACAAGTCATTTTGTCCAGGGGTTAAAAAAGAGTTTGTTGAAAGAATCCTGCACTTTCTCAGCAAAACCACAGGGAGTGGGATCTCTTTAGGGCCTGCACCCAGTATCAGAAAAGCTGACAGGAACCAGGCAGTGGTTCCCCCGCCCCTTCCTCTCTTACTGCCTCTCTCTCTCTCTTTTTCTCACAAACTGCTGCTTCTCTGCAGATTTTGGTTTATTCTTATCTCCCTCTGGCCATCCCCAGACATTTGGTCCATTCTGCTCTTTCTGCAACCCAGCTCTCTCTGCCTTCCCAGCTATGAAGGAAAATACTATGGCTACTCAAGGTCACTACATAGATTTGTGCCCTGCACCTGAAACCGCATTTACCTAGAAGGCTGCCCTTTTCTTATATGAACAAAATAGTCCCTCCGGAGGGACATGGCCTCAAGGTACATCACTACGGGTGGCCCCAGCTTCTCCCTTTAAAAGACAGAGGCTCCTTTCTTACAAGTACCTGGTCTCTGAGATGCTCTGGCCCAGCATAGTTAAGTGCCCATTCTGATCTACTCACCTATGCTCTGAGACACAGGCTATTATGGCAGAAACATAGCTACAGAGGATTCATCCCTACATGGGGGAAAGGGGAACTTATTCAAAAAGGAACCATTTACGAGGTGGGAAGTTAACTAAAAAGGTCTACCTAATCCCTCAAAGAGCTACCTTCAGAATATGAGAGATGTCTAAAATGTTAAATGTCTCTCAGAAGCCCTCTGTCAGTGGAATAAGCACGTAGGAAAAAACCAGAGGTCTTTCCTGACTGGTGTGTTCCGGGAAAGCATTATGGAAGGGATATAATTTTTATACACAATGTAGGGAAAGAGGCAGCCCAGACAGGCAGACAGAGTATATTGAACAAAGGCATGAGGTGAGGATGGCAACCATTTCAGACTGATTGGACTGTAGGATTTAAAGTGTAGTGTGTGATGAAGTTAAGGCCAGATTGTGGAGATTTTTGGAAGTCAGGGTAAGGAGAAAGGATATCTTCTAGAAAATGTAAGATTTTTGAGCAAGGGAAATAAATAATCAGATGAGTATTTTAGGAAAGTTGATGTTTTCTAAAGTGCCTGTAATAACTAAAGAGGAGAAGATGTGCAAGTAGATGAGTGGATCAAATAAGAGGCAAGATGGGGTCTAATCTAGGTTGGTGGCAGTAAGAATAAAAAATAAAGACAGGACATTCTTGAGGACCATGGGGATTTCAGGCAGCATGCCAGGGGCAAGGAGAGAGATATTTGGATTAGGAAGCATATTCCAGTGCTGTGGCCACATACATGTATGGTAAAGCCAGATCCAACAAGTTACTTTTTAAGGAACCCTACTGTATTTATTTATTTCACTTCACTCATTCCATCATTCACTCACTCAACAAACATTTACTGAGTACCTGATTTGATCAGACATTATAAGAGAAGGTGGCTCAGATAAGATGAATAAGGCTGGTCTCTTCTGATGAGGATGTGGACATGAAAACAATGAATGAGAAGACACTGTGAGAAGTGCCACATTACCTCATAGGGCTGCTGGGAAGATTAAATGAGATCACGTCTGTAAAATGCTTAGTTAGGCACAGTGCCTGGTACCTAGTAAGCACTCAACAAATAGTAACTTAACTATTATTCCACATAAAATCCCCTGAGAGCAAAAAGAAGGAGTGATGAACTGCTTCAGGATATTGAGGACAGCTTCTGAGAGGAGGTGAGATCATTGACCAGGCAGAGGCAAAGTTGGGCATTCTAGATGAAAGGGCCCACATGAGAAAAAGTATGGTGTGTTCTGAGAAGATGGATACGGGATTTGTATTTATTTATTTTTTAACAGTTTTTCTAATGTTTATTTTTCATTATTTTGAGAGACAGAGAGAGAGCAAGCATGTGAGCAAGTTGGGGAGGGCCAGAGAGGGGGAGAGAGGATCTGAAGTGGGCTCCGTGCTGACAGCAGAGAGCCTGATGTGAGGCTTGAACTCACAAACCATGAGATCATGACCTGAACCAAAGTCAGACACTTAACCAACTGAGCCACTCAGGCGCCCCACAGGATTTGTATTCAGTAGTGGCAGGTAAGCTGGGCCTGCTTTTAGGTGGCCTTGATGCCCAGCAAAGTCTAGATTTTCTATTTTAGGCAATCAGAAGCAAAGATTGGATTTCAAGCAGACAGAAAGGGTAAGCAGACTCCTTATTAGAAAGATCACTATAGGGGCAGTTAGGGAGATGGACAAGGGGTAGGAAGTGAGAGTAGGTCAGAGAAAAGAAATTAGTAGGCTACTTAAATTGTTCAGGCAAGTCATTTGAAGTAAGAGGCAAGATGGTCACAGTAGAAATGGAGTAGCTGAAAAAAATGGTAACCTTTCTTTTACATTAACAATTTTGTTTTGATAAAGCATTTTATGAAACATTTTTAACAATCCATATATTTCTAAAGCTCTAAAAGTTTATGACATTATGTTTGAAAATTTATCTAATTCAAAATGTATTACATTTTTATCAGCTATTCCAATGTTAATCTCTTCTAAAACAGAAAGACCATGCTTTAGGGAAAACACAATAAAACTTTCACAGTTGTAATATCCATGATAACATCATAGGTTGGATTACTTGCAAATATACTGTTCAAAAATAACCTCATGCAAACATTTAAAAACAATTTATTTTGAGAGAGCATGTGCATGTGCAAGTGAGCATGAGCAGGAGAGGGGCAGCGGGAGAAGCAGAGACTCTTAACCTCTGTGCTGGGCATGGAGCATGAAGCCGGGCTCATGTCACAACAGTGAGATCATGACCTGAGCCGAAATCAAGAGTTGGATGCTAAACCAAATGAGCTACCCAGGTGCTCTGAGAACATCCTTTTCTTACTGCATTACCTGAGAACCAATCAGGTGCATAGACCTCGGTCATGCCTAGGGGCATCAGTGACTTTCCAGGTTGATAAATTGCTTAAGGCTTATCTTCCTGACAACTGGAAAAGGTTACAGAACTCTCTGAGGTCTTATTCCTGCACTTCTTGTGTCCAGTCAATGCCCACTCATTGAAAATCAAATTAACCAAAAATTTCAAATGATTTGTTTTTTCTAGTCTTTATATGTGATTACTCATCTTTATAATAAATGCCACCAAGAAGTTTAAAACCCTGTATTTCATTTTAAAACAAAAAAAATTCCTCCATTCCATTTGCTATTATTTTACTATCTTTTTACTTTTTAAATTAGAGAGAGAGAGAGAGAGACAGAGCCTGAATGAGAGGGGGAGAGGGAAAGAGGGAGTGAGAGAGAATCTTAGGCAGTCTCCACACTCAGCGCGGAGCTCTATGTGGGGCTCAATCCCACAACCCTGGGATCATGACCCGAGCTAAAATCAAGAGTTGGACGCTCAACCAACTGACCACCCAGGCACCCTTTACTGTCGTTTTAAACTAAACTTCTAATTTTGAGGTAATTGTAGATTCACATGCCCTTGTGAGAAATAATATAAGAAAATCCCTTGTACCCTTCCCCAGTTCCGCCAGTGGTAACATCTTGCAAAACTATAGTACAATATGACAAGCAGGATCTTGACATTGATAGAGTGTAAGTATCTTCTTGGACTCTCTGTTCTATTCCATTGATCTATCCATCTTTTTCTCCATCAATACCCTATTGCCTTGATTACTATAGCTATATAATGACCCCAATATCAGGAACCGTGATTCCTCATACTTTATTCTTCTTTTTCAAGATTGTTTTAGGTATTCTAGGGCTTCATTTTAGTATATTTCATAATAACATATTTCTTTAAAAAATAGAAATCCAGGTATACTACATACAGCAAATCCTATTAACAAGAATATGAAGTTAGTTATTAATATGTCATCCATCACAATTCTGAATAAGCAAGAATTTACTTTAAGTCCTGGCTTTAAGGTGAAGTTACCACAACATAGATTATAAAAGCAAAGTTGTGGAATATTCTCTGTGGGCATTTAAAAACCATCTATTCCTATCTATATGGATATACCATGAATATTTCAGGTCTAATACTTCTAATCTATTCATTCTTTAAAATAATTTTAAATGCTACAAGTTCTAATATGTTAAGCCAATGGGGTGTTATGTAAAATGTTCTGTTTCATCGACCTTTAGTTATATTTACCTACCTATAACCTTTATAAAGCAATAAATAACTGCAAGCACAGGATGTGGACAAATCCCCAAACTAGCTTGTTGAAATGCAACTTTGTCTCTAAAGGTTCTGCTGTGCCATTTACCTTTAGAGAAGAAAGGAGCAAAAGACAAACAAAAGCTTCAGCAAATTGATGCACAGAAATTAAATGTACTTAAGGGTGGTGGATTTATTTTTAGTCATGAGAATGGATAGTCTCACCGGGGGTGTGCTCTCATAATTGCCTGTTATCAAATGGGTCAGGATACAGGAGATAAATCTGCAAACTACTGAATACGCTTTCCAACTTTTGAATTTCAGAAGCAATCATATTGTAAAATTTTATACAACATTCTCTAATCCATAGTACTCCTAATTTCTTTTTGAGGTAGAAGGAATTTTTCATTTTCTTCTAGACAATTGATTAAAATATTTGTGCTGTCTTCAAACAAGAAAACAGGCTTTTAAAAAGGTAATCTTTTATTATTGAAAAATGAAGTCTAACCCTATCAGAAATCACTGTAGCCTGTAATCAAAAGAAACAAATATAAAGTAAAAATATCACCATCATATGTAATGCATTGCTATTTAGCTAATTAGTTCTTTAAGCAAGAAGAGAAAATGGGGCGCCTGGGTGGCTCAGTCGGTTAAGCGTCCAACTTCGGTTTAGGTAATAATCTAGCCATTCTGAGTTCTGAGCTAACAGCTCAGAGCCTGGAGCCTGTTTCAGGTTCTGTGTCTCCCTCTTTCTCTCTGCCCCTTCCCCCCTCACACTGTCTCTCTCTCTCTCTCTCTGTCTCTCTCAAAAAATAAATGAATAAATAAATAAATAAACATTAAAAAATTTTTAAACAAGAAGAGCTTTTTTGAAAATTTGCATATTCAATGAATTTATTGAAATACAATTGATATAAAAAACTACACATTTTCAAAGTATATTAAAACAATGTAAGTTTTGACATGTGCATACCCTTTTGAAACCACACCACAAGCACTGTAATAAACATATTTGTTACCCCCGAAAGTTTTCTTGTGTCTTTTTCTAATCCCTCCTACCTCCCTTACCCCAGTCTAGGTAACCACTGGTCTGCTTTTTGTCACTATTTATTAGTTTGCATTTTCTACAATTTTATATAAATGGAATCATACAGCATGTATTTGGTTTTCTCTTGGCTGCTTTTACCCAGCATAATTATTCTGAGGTTTATCCATGCTGCACGTATAACAGTTTGTTACTTTTTATTTGTTGAAAAGATTACTTTATCTCCGGTGAATTGCCTTTGCACTTTTGTCAAAAATCAGTTGTCTGGACACGTGTGGGCCTATATCTGGGCTCTCTATTCTCTTTCATTATCTATCTTTATGCCAATATATCACTTAATTACTGTAGTTTTATAATAAGTCTTGAAATCAGACAGTATTTGTCCTCTTTGTTTTTTTTCTTCAGTTGGAGACTCAGACAACCGAGGTGTCATAACAGAGAATAGCTGTGTTCTTGTCTTTTTCTTTCTTTCTTTCTTTCTTTCTTTCTTTCTTTCTTTCTTTCTTAAGTCTCTCAGTTCTACTCTGTTTTGAGAAGCTGAGATAAAAAAAATCTAGTTCAAGATGGTTCTGTGAAGGATATGTTCTGTGAAGGAAATATGGTAATGCTTTAATTACCACTCCACTTGTATCTTGGACTTTGTTGAATACAGACCATGTTTCAATTATTGTGGCTGAGATTTACATCAATCCAGTTCTTGATAAATGCTAGCTATTGTAGTATAGGTAAGTGAAAAGTATGTGCTGACTATAACTTCCAAAAGACATCTTGGTCTTTTGAGTCCTTGATCCATTTAGAAGGAATCTGGAGTGAGTTTTCGTGAAAAACGCTATTTAAAAATTCGACAGAACTGGGCGCCTGGGTGGCTGAGTTGGTTGAGTGGCTGACTTCGGCTCATTTCATGATCTCACAGTTTGTGAGTTCGAGCCCCATGTTGGGCTCTGTGCTGACAGCTCAGAGCCTGGAGCCTGCTTCGGATTCTGTGTCTCCCTCTCTCTCTGACCCTACCTCGCTCACACTCTGTCTCTCTCTCTTTCGCAAAAAATAAGTAAACATTAAAAAAAATATAAAAATTCAACAGAACTAAGAACTATTGTCTACCATGGAATGATATGTCTATAGATGAGAAACATATCTAATCTTATTATCCAATTTCCTGCAACAATCCTCATGCTTTCAGCCTGACCATCTGCTTGAGACCATACTGAGATATGATAAATCAGCTGTTTGTATGATTTTTTCAGTATTTACTCACAATTCTGGAGGATTTTTCTTTCTATTTTTTTCTTTCTTTTCTTCCTCCCAAAACTGAGATTCTCAACATGCCATACCTCAGTTGGGTTGGGAAAGTTATGCATAGGAAATTTGTTTGAAGTGAGATAACATTACAACCAAGGGCTCAGCTTTGGATTCAGGGAAACTGGGTTTAAATATTGATTATACTTTGTGATAATTACTTGCCCTTGGTTATGTTATCAAATATCTCTCCAGTTTATCATCTGGAAATGGAGGATAATATGGCATTTGGATTTTTACAAATATTATGTTAGATAATTATAAAACACTTAGGTCATGTGTACCTGAGTCAGGTATTGCCGTAAACTAGGTCAGTGGTTCTAAAACTTGTCTGTACATTAGGATCCCCTAGAGACCTTTAAAAAATTTCCAAGCTCAGGCCGCACGTCTGACCCATTAAATCACAATGTTTTGGGATGGAACACTAACCCGTAGGTCGTTTTGTAGCTCACCAGGAGAATCCAGTGTGTATACAACTTGGGAACCACTGCACTAGGTGATTTACATAAACTATCATATTTAATTTTACAACTCTCTGAGTTGTGCTTTCATTTCTTTTTTTTTATAGGTAAGAAAACTGAGGTTCACGATGACTGTTATGACTGTTGATGAAGGTTATCCAGCAAATACAGCTTGAGGGATTCAAACCCAGATCTGTCTAACTTCACAATCTCTACTTTTAACTACTTCACTATATTTATGCAAGCAAGGTTCTTAGAGAATCCTAAATTTAACTAAGGAAAAAAAATCCACACACACAGCAGAGATTGATTGCAAATATCTGGCCCGGACTTAGGAATAAAGCAATGGGGGAATTGGGAACAACATTTCATTGCCATTTGTGAAGGAGTCTACCATAACCACTAATATAATCTTAAAAAAACCAGTGAGGATTCCTGAAGAAGGTTTCACCATCACATATCATGGACTTAACCTGTAGATTATACACCAGAGCTTGATACATGCTTTACTTTTTTCCAGTCTTTGTAGTAGTCAAAGTCAAAGCCACTAGTTAGAGCTTCTACCCAATGTTTCCCTGAGAATAATTCCCAGATGTACTTCATTTACAATGGCCAAGATAACCTGATGACTAGTTTCTGGAACAACACTCTGCTTGCTATAAAATGCATTCTGACAGGCATGTATTTTTTTTCTCTACACACCTCATTTAGGACATAGATGAATCAACATCACAGTTCTAATGGGAACACTACAAAAGGTTTTGGTATCTAAGTGGCAGATGGCTCTGGCCATCACCATTAGCTATTGGCTCTTCCATGCTTATAAACAAGTTACAAGAACTGAGCAAAAACGACACTTCTGCATACATGATGACATAATTATGGGTGTAGACTTAATCTTAGAGAAGAATCCCAAAAGAGTTTATGTCAGTACAAACTAAAGACACTACCATAAGGGATATTTTTAATATTTCTTTACTCCCACAATAATTGCAAAGAACTCAATGACATTTGACAGTAATTTTATAATTGTGAGAACTTTCTGCTTAACTACAGTATTCTTCAGTCCTACCTGGCACGTTAGGCTAAGGACTCTCCAGAATTCATCAATTGAAACAACCGTAGTTTGTATTCAGTGTAATATGGTGATTGAAACCAAGAAGTAAATAGTACTTTGACATTCTGAAAAGTGTTTTCCCACCAGGAAGCTCCAATACTTTCAGATGTTATTTTCTTATGGGCAATAAAGTACTTCAACAGGGTTGATTTTTTTAAAGTTGAGATTTTTCTGTTTTTTTTTTCCAAAGGGAAACTAGCTTTATTTTCATGTTATAATTACAAAACTAGTGTCATATGATACAGACAGGTGTAATGAGGAAAGAAATCATCTGAAAGTTCATTAGTGATAACCTCTAGGTATGTGGATTTCTCTCCCTCCCTCTGTCTCCTATAATCTATTAATCTGTCAAAAAACAATGCACTAAATGCACATGTATGGAAAAAATTAGATATTAGAGAATGGACATAAAATGAAAAGCAGAATTCCCTCCTCCACCCCTAAATCAGTTTTCCCCAGGTTAAATGTTTATGTTTTACTGCTAGTTTTTGAGTTTTCAACTTTGGATATTCTCTGTTGATTCCCAGCTATAAAGGGTGAGTATTTAGTCTACTTAGGTTATTTGCTACTTGTTTTTCCTTCATACCAGTTTTAATAATCTTATTGTTACTTTGATTTGTATTGGTTACTGAGTGACTTTAAATATTATACTGAAATTCTTATTGCCTATTCCATTTGACTATCAAGTCTTTCTCTTCACTCTTCATGTTAGTAAGATGATACCAACACCACTATCCAAACTTCTATCTCTGCCACCATTTTTTTTTTTTTTTTTTTGAGTAGACTTCATACCCAGTTCAGAGCTCAACATGGGGCTTGAATTCTGAGATCAAGACCTGAGCTGAGATCAAGAATTGGGTGCTTAACCAACTGAGCCACCCATCCAGGTGCCCCTCTGCTGCCCATTTTTAAAACTCAACTTCTGTACTTTTGCAGTGTCAACATTTATGATATTTATATTTCTGCACGACAAAATGCAACTAAAATTAAAAGGTCTGTGTTAAAAATCATATTGCCATTGCATGTGAGCTGTGTAATACAGTTCCACTAGGCTTTGATAGTGAGTATGTGATTTACATTTTCCATTTTCTTAAAGGTGTCTTTGGATGAACAGAAATTTCTAATCTTGATAAAGTCCAATATGTCTTTACTTTCTTTTATGGTTACTGCTTTTTTATGTAAAAAGAAATTCTTGCCTACTGCATTATTGAAAAGATATTCTTTATGTTTCCTTCCAAGGATTTTATGGTTTTGTTTTTATTTTTAGGTTTATAATCCACCTCAGGTTATTTTTTTCATATGTTGTGATGTGCAAGTCAGGATATATAGATATCCAGTTGTTCTAGCATCATTTGTTGAAAATATTTTCTTTTCCCCATTGAATTTCTGGCATTTCGGTCAATTGACTGAATATATATGAGGGGAGGTCTATTTATAGATTCTCTACTCAGTTCAATCAATCCATTTGTCTTTTTTTATGCCAATAACACATTGTCTTAATTGCTACAGCTTTATAATAAGTCTTAGAATCAGGTAGTTCTAAGTCCTCCAACTTCTCTTTTCTTTTTCAGGATTAATTTGGCTGTTTTGGTCCTTTGTATTTCCATATAACAGTTAATATTAGACTATCAATTTCCATTAAAAAAGCATTCTAAGTTGGAAGTATACTGATTCTATGGATCATTTTTAGGTGGAATGACATCTTTACAATATCATCCTGCAATGATGTACACAAAGTATTTCTCTACTTATTAGGCTTTTTTCCCCTGCAGACTTGTAGTTTTCTAACTAGAGAGCTTTTATACCTTTTTAAAAAATTTATTCTTAGGTATTTAATGTTTTTTATACTATTATGAGGGGTATTTATTTTTAAATGTTATTTCCAATTGTTTATTGAAATAGTATAGAAATACTGACTTTATATCCTAGAAACTTGCTGAATTCACTTACTGGACTTAATAGATGTTTGGAGAATCATGTGGAATCATGTTGTCTGTGAATAAGGCAGTTTCATTTCTGCTTTTCTAATCTTTATTCCCCATTACCCATTTCTTTATATGTTATATTCATCTTTTCTTGTAGACTTTTAAACGTATTTATCAGAGTTATTTTAAAATCTCTCTCTGCCAACTCTAACACCTAGGTCCTTTGTTGGTCTCTTTCTATTGACTATAAAGTCACATTTTCCCATTTCTAATAATTTTTTATTGTTATGCTGTGGGTAATATATTGGAGACTCTGGATCTTCCTCTGAAAAGTATTGAGTTTTGCTCTAGCAGGTAGTTAAATTATAGACAGATCAACTTTAACTTGGGGAAGCTTGGTTTTCACTTCTTTAGAACAGATTTATACTTTAGTTTTGGTGATGCAATCTTTATTCCTAACTTCATGGAAAGCCCAAGGTGTTTACCAAGGCCGCACACCCAGTTGGATTTCAGCATCTAAAATCTTACTAGCGGTGAGCAGCCCCTAAAATCTCTGCTCAGCTCTTAGAGCTTTCCCCAGCCTCCTTCTGCGAGGCTCCTTAGATTGTCAATGGCTCATTTACAGGCAGTCAGCCAACAATTTGAGGGGAGTTTATATGTAGATTTCAGGGCTTCTCACTCAGTAGCACCTACTTTTAGGGGATTTCACCCTAGATTTAGCTGCTCAGACAGACCTAAACTCAGTTCTCTAAATTCTTAGGCCAATAAGATTGGCTTTCTTCCAGAGTTCTGTCTTCCCATACTGCACATACTGAAGAGGGAGAAGGGCCATTTTTATAGATATGTTATTTAGGGTTAAATAGATACAGGAAATCTGACTGGGGCATACTGCCAACCTACAGTCTTACCAAAATTTTCCCATTTTCCTTAATAAATCTGTTCCAACTCTGATTGAATAATTTGTAAAAGTTCTTTTCGTCCTATTATCATCAAAACAAAATGATGCTTTAAAAAATTTTTTTTCATTTAAATTCATAATTACCAAAAATTGGGTTTCTTATACAACTGGTGATACAGAAGTTGAATGAGATTGAGGATCAGGAGATCAAGTGTGTGTGTGTTTGTTTTTTTTTTTGGTTTTTTTTTTGCTGCTTTTCCACCAATCAGCTGTGTATATTAGCATTAGGGAACCACTAAACCATTCTATTCTTCAGTTTTGTGTTTCGACAAAAGCTAAGAGTGGACTAAGTACTGTTTAAGGATGATTCTAATTAGATCCTATATACATATGTACATACACACACATATATAGACAAATTACTTAAGAATCTGAGTTTCGAAAAAGTCTCTAAGATAAATTTTTGTTTATAAAGATTTTTTATATCTTACTAATCAGTATATCATGTCACCAAATATAAGTGACAGCTATGACAAGAGAATTGCAAGAATATAAGAGCATTTATTGTATTTTTCCTCCTGGATCTTTTTAGGCTAGAGCTGGCAAAACAATCTTCCCTTCTAATTGATAAAAGTATTAGATAATTTCTTAAAATGATTATATACATGATATTCTTAATTTACAATTAAAAACTAAAACTATTTCATTTTTAATGGAAAGTATTTAATCATTAAGATTTTGAAAAATGTGGGAGTTGCTGGGCTGGCTCAGTCAGTTTACACATCTGACTTTGGCTCAGGTCATGATCTCACGGTTTGAGGGTTGAGCCCCCTGTCCGGCTCTGTGCCGACAGCTCAGAGCCTGCAGCCTGCCTTAGATTCTGAGTCTTTCTATCTCTCAATCTCTCTCTCCCTCTGTCTGCTCTCCCCCACTTGTGCTCTCCCTCTCTCTCAAAAATAAATAAACATTAAAAAAATGTTAAAAAAAAAGATTTTGAAAAATGTGCCATAAAAGCCCAGTGTTGTCTTCAATATGAAGCTCTGTTATTAAACATCTATAAACTTCTTTTTGGAAATTGTATGATTTTAGTGGAAAACCATTAAAACATCAAAAATCTGTAAACCTAAGAGTTTTACTTCTAACTACTGTCCTTTCTCTGTGTGATCCAACAATATAATGGGACTCACATGTTTTCTTTGACACTTCACTAAATTCAATTCAATTCAACCTAAATATCAGAGAAGTATGTGGGATTGTAAACTTAAAAATTAATATTGAACAGTGTTTCTATGAACTCTGCAGATTATTTAATATTAACATTAAATATTACCTCACTCTGTGTCTAAAGTTAACCTATTTCATCAGAAATTATTGATAGGAATAATGTACTTTTAGTTACACAGTCTATATTCCTAGGGTCAGTGCCCTTCCTTCCCAAACATAGAGGCAGACAACTTCAATGAGCCTACACTTCTATCAATCTTTACGTTTTTACACCATTCACATTGTTTGTTCAAACGGTCACCTCCTTGTAAAAGCCAACTGCCTTCTTCTTACTCCTCATCAAAAGTATTACTATAAGGAAACTTAAGCTGGCTTGCTAGCTGTTTGTTTTTCCATTTTAAATTTCTGCATATTTTGAGTTTTTATCCAAGATATGCATGCACATAGTTAACTTAAATCATTCTATAAAACAAGACTTTCCCTCTCCCTTAGTGCTCCTCCATTTTTTAATTTCCAGAGGCAACCATTTGATATTTTTGCTGTTTTTAACTTATCTGCATATTTGTAAACAACATGGCTTTACTGCTACATCTTAGTCTATCAAGTTTAGGTATTATTTCATGTCCTCCTCCTTGAAATGAGGATTTAGCATTCATTTTTGTTTGAAACAATTCATCCTACTGCCTGTCTCTATCCCCCCACCCCCAAATATATTTCCCCTCCCCCAAATATAGTTATATCATGTTTAGTTATGTCAATATTCAATGATTGAATAAGTAGTTAAACAACATTTCCTGCTGAGCCACATACTATATTGGGATTATTTTTACTTTCCTTTTATTACTAACCAAAGGATTATACTACTATAATAAGGTTACTACTAACCAAAGGATTATATATGTAAAATCACTAATTAAAGAAAAAGAAAAGAAGACAATGTACGCTAATAAAAAGAAAGTAAAAATAATATGTATGTACATATATGTGTGTGTGTGTATGTATATATAATTTAATATATTCTTAAATTTCAACCACTTTTAGTTGTTTATATCCCTCTAAATACATTCAGACATATTAGGTATTCTACCAATTCATTTTTCTTGAAAAAATCTCCCCCAGAGTTATTTGACTTTTCCCAATTTCCTATATTTTCCTAATCCTGTATCTTTTCTTTCTTGGTTTATGCTCTTATTTGGTATGACACATCCTCTAACGGTTTACTGAGAGATTCACATAAGCTCAATTTTCATAACTTTAGATGGCTGAAATGTCTTTATTTTCTCTCACAGTCAATTAGTGGTCAGAGTATAGAATTCTAGGTTAGAAATCTCAGTATTTTAAAAGTCATGGCTTCAATGTCTCATAGATTCCAGGGCTGCTGTTGAGAAGTCCAAAGTCATTCTAATACCCGACTCTCTTTGGTGTTCAGATAATGTATGATAATTGACATTAGTATGAATCAATTTTTTCCAGTGTGCTGAGGCAGGACCCTCCACCTGCAAACTCGTGTCATTTGGTTCTGGGAACATGTTATGGATTATTCTTTGTTGATTTCCTCTACTCCATTGTGTACATTCCCTCTCTGGAAATCCTTTTATTTACGTCTTGGACTTCCTGAATTGGTTCTCTATTTGCCTATCTTACCTAGTTTCTGTTTGTCTTTTTACTCTATTCTCTAAAAAGGTTTCTCTGAAAGTGTTTCTATTGAGCTTTTGATTCCTGCATTTTTTTTAATTCCAAAAGTTCCTCAAAAAAATATGAATACTTCCCCTTCCTTTTTAAAATAGCATATTTGCCTCATGGTTATAATAGTTACCTCTTATACATCTCAGGATGATTTTTTAAAGTCAACTTTTCTTCTCCCTTAATAATTTCAATTCCCTTGTTTGTTTGTCTGGTAATCCTTAGTTGCTCTTTTTTCCAGAGATACGGCCACTGAAAATTTGGCTGCAAGTTTGCTTGTCAATTGGGGGCTTCACTTTTGGTGGTCTGCCCTTTCACTGAATTTCTGATGTTCCCTACCTTTAGTCTTTCTTTTTGGGCTGGTCACTTTGCCCAAAGTAAACTTCCAATCTCTTGCCTGCAGGTTAGAGACCTGGCTTTCAGAATTCGGAGAGCTGGATGAGGGAAGGAGGGATGATATCTCAGCATTCAGTATGTAAAAGTTGATTTAATCTCCACATTTTTAGTGTGATGGGAAGGATACCTATGTCTCTGGCACTCCTTACTCCAGAGACCCTCTATTTTACCCTCTTCAGAGAAATGTTTTCAGTTGTCTCCTGGAGATGAAGTCTGCAGCTACCCTGCACTTTAGAGTAGAAAGGGGAATGTGGGATCTGTTTCCTAAACAAACTTTCAAGTAATTTTCTGTATTTAGACTCATTTTCACTACACTCTTTCATTTTCCATGGCCAGAGACCTATATTGTTTTACTATGGCTCCATCTGTGGCACTTTGACTATCAAAACAGAATATTTGGATAAAAATATTTGTAGCTTCACTTTACTGAGCAATTGCTTTGTACCGGGTACATGGTAGACATTATCTATAATGTTCAAAGCAACCTGAAACAACAAGTTATTTTCATCCTCATTGCATGGAGCTGAATAATTTGACTAGAGTCTCATAGTAAGCAAGTAATTGTGTTCGGATTCATAATCAAGTCTGGATTGTTGGCCCTGAAGTTGATGTTTTTTGTTACATGCTGTGCCACTTTGTTTGTCTTAGAAGAGGAGTCAACTTATTAAGTCAGAAATGTTAACACCTACTGGCACAACTGAAATATGTTACATAATGCTTTGCTCTCCTCCTCACGTCATATTCATTGGGTGTTATAACACTTAAAATTCTCACAGTGGCCTTTTATATGGGGTGTATCTAGAGTAGGCATTAGGAGTGGAAAGTGAGAGACCAAGTACTATTGGAGTGATGACTTTGAAAAGATCAGTGATGCAGCAACTAGCAGGAAATGGAAATGAACTGTTGAAGGGGGAAAGCTTGTGATTCTATTTATATTCTTCATATTTGGGTAATGGTAAAAAAATCAAGTGATGAAATAAAATTTAAGCTTTTGCTGGTATTATGAGTCTTTTTGGTTGAGTTTGTTCTTAAGGCTGAGCAAATTAAGTAAGCCTCTTCTGGAAACAGGAATCAAGATTCTGATCTTGATAGATCTGAATCTGATAGATGATCTGAGAGGTAATTTACAGCTTTACAAGTTAAAGATGTTTATTAATTAGACCAGATTCCCCACTCACAAAACTAGTTTTCTTTTTCTACTGTAATCAAATATTTATTCCTATCATTTGGACCCTGCACTTCCACTCTGTTTCTCGAACCAAAGCACACCTTATAAATTCTGAACTAATATTTACCAACCACCTACTATATTCCAGTCCCCGTTAGATGTCAATGGAACCAAAATAAGCAACAAGACAGACTAAGGCCTGCCCCATAGAACTTAGAGTTTAATGGGGGAAGTCTTACCTTTAATAAGCAATTGAAATAAACGATAAGGGGACAGATCTTACCATCCTTTTCAAATGTTTCCATATTTTTAAAAATTTATTTATTTATTTTGAGAGAGAGAGAGAGAGAGCATGTGCGTGTGAGCAGGGGAGGGGCAGAGAGACGGAGGGAGAGAGAATCCCAAGCAGGTTCTACATTGTCAGTGCAGATTCTGATGTGGGGCTTGAACTCATGAATCGTGAGATTATGACCTGAGCCAAAATCAAGAGTTGGACGCTTAACCGACTGAGCCACCCAGGGGCCCTCAAACTTTTCCATGTTATATCT
This sequence comes from Puma concolor, assembly GCF_028749965.1. Classification (NCBI taxonomy): domain Eukaryota; kingdom Metazoa; phylum Chordata; class Mammalia; order Carnivora; family Felidae; genus Puma; species Puma concolor. The sequence continues at coordinate 30,326,466 of NC_141684.1, read as the reverse complement.
ACTAAAAATATGTTTTATTAAAGAATATTTATATTCCCTTTCATTTCATATTCAACATTAACCTAAAGTACCTCCTCCATCTCCCAGATTTTACTGTCCTTCAAGTAAAGGCCGGCATTGCTCTTTTCCCGAGAGTATACATGTGGTTCTCTCCCTCTCTAACTACAACCTCCTCCCCGCTATCTGCCTCCTGCCCCCAACTCTCCTGATCCTTAGGAGTTCTTCTATTCTATCGTCACCCATTTAGCCTTCTTTTGCCATCACTTGTCTTTTTTACTCATCTCAGAGGAAAAAAAAAACAGCTGCTCCTCTTCTTCCAGCTTAATACTGCTACTTTTACCCTAGGAGTATTCTGTACTCCTCAGATACAGTATTCTCACTCTTCAGCATCATTCCTGGACTGGCTCCGTTGGTATACTCTCATTTGTCTTTGTATGTGTGCAGATTTTTTCCCCAGTATTGATAATTTTCTGATTACCACAGACAACACATGGAGCTCAGTGAAAATCCCTCAGATTTTCACTTTCAGACAGCCAGTTAATACTTATTGTCCGTGGTTTTGATTTCTCTTACAACATACTCTTCTTTAGTCTCTGTCATATATATATTTTTAAACTCTTCCACCAAAATTCTTTCAAGGGGGACTACTGACTTCCAACTAAATCCAATGGACTTTTCCAGCCCTTTCTCTCTGGTTTTGGCCTTCTTAACATTACTGCAGGACATGGCCATGTCAACCTTCTGAAACCCACTTAATGGCTGGCTTCTGTAATCTTCTGTGACACTGAACTTCCATGATGATCTTCCATTTGTCAGACAATTCCTTCTCCAAACTCTTCTCTGTCCTATTTCAGTTCTTAACCACTTGACCTTCACTCTCAAGGTTCTTTTCCAGTTTTGATTTACTCTGTGCACTGGCTTTAGCTATTAAGTCTATTCTTAATGAGTTTCATACTGTTTTCCTCCCCCTCCCCCTATTTACTTAGGTTTTCTTCATTTTCTTTATTTTTTATTTCTTTATTTTTTTATGATCATCCTGTGTTTTCCAAATGGATCATAATATAAAGTATGTCAAGGGTTGATCAGAGTTTGGAATGTTTTGCTTAAGCAAAATAATATAGGCTTCTGTACAGAAGGATCATTCTGAATGTTTCATATTCTAATGTGCCTTATGAATACCTAAGAAAAAGTAAACATTTTCCAAATTTATTTAGTCTCAGGATCTTTCAATGGGGCACCTCTTGTCAATAGTGTTTGAAAAACACATTTTGGAAAGTGTCGGTTATTATTGTGAGTTCTAATGTCTTACCTTCATTCAATTTTGTGCCAGAAACTAAACATGGGATATTTCTACTTGAATATACTATTAACTTAGTAGGTCAAGAACCTACTAACTCAGTAGATCTAGAATTCTACTCAGTAGGTCACCATTATCTTCCAGCCCATGATCTCTTCTCAGTTTTCTTCTCTGCACCAGTGTCACCACAATTTTCTTAGTCATTCCAACTCAAAACCTCGGCATCATCTCTGGATTTTCCTTCTTCACCATTCTCTCTACCATTCAGTCATCTCTTAATTATTCATTAGATATTTCTTGAACTTGTATGTACTGTCATTTCCCTAGTCCAAATTCTCATAACCTCATATCTGGAAATCATCCTAACTGACCCTGATGTGTTCCTCATACTAATCCAAGCAAAACAACCACTTTTGTCAAAATACTGATTTGATCATGTCACTGCCCTGCTAAGAATGTTCAGCCAATCTCTTGTTACCTCTTGAAGAAAGTCTGAACCATTACTGAGACTGTTCAGGTTAATGTATCTATTGACCCTCCCCCATCTAGTTCCTTGCTTTACTATTTACTCCAGCTAAATAGACCTCACTGTTCTAAGACTGTGGAGGTATTTCCAGCTCTGAACCACCTATTAACCATTGGTTTTGCATTACTGTAGGCATTATTTTCAAAGATCATAGATCATAAAATCAAGTTTTTTGGTGTTTAGATGAAATTCTTCTTTAGTTTCATTTATTTGCTTGAAGATTGCATCTATATTATAAATATTCTTTATTTTCTCTTCTTAAGGAAGTAATGATCTCTGTAAGATATTCTTATACTCTTGTATCAGTTACTCATTATTATGTAACACATTATCTCAAGTTTAATTGCTTAAAACAAAGACAGTTTATTTGTTCATGATTCTGTGGGCCAGGAATTCAAGCAGGCACTGGTTGAAATTTCTTCTCTGTCAGGAATCATGGTGTTGGGGGGGGGGCTGGAATAGCTCGAGGTCTAAAATGGTCACTCATGTGTCTGACAGTTATTTCTGGTTCCTGATGAAGGGTTCAGATGGGGCTGTTTTTGGAGATCTTGGTTTTTCTCCACATAGATCTCTCCATGTGGCTGCTTGGGCTTCCTCACAGCACAGTGGCTGACTCCCCAGAAGGTGAATTATAAGAAGCAAAGAGACGTAAAACTTTTAAGGACTAGCCTCAGAAGTCAAAACATTATATCTCCCATTAAGCATGATAAGTACTAAGGCTAGCCCAAATTCATTGGTAGAGGAAATAGAGTCTGCCTCCTAATAGGAGAGAAAGTAGCAAGTCCACATTGCAAAAGAGCATGTGGAATGGGTGATATTGTTGTAGCTCTCTTGCTCTCTTTGGAAAAACAACTGATTCACCCTAATGTTCTTTCTAGTTTTCTAAAAGAATATATGAAAACTTTCAAACATATGTAATAATAGAAAAAACAGTGCAATGTACTCTATTATGTGTTTTCTTAGATTCTATATTTGTCTATTGACATCTATTTATCATGGGGACAATTATATTAACTATATTTTCTTTTCTGTGTTTTTGATGTTCTGGAGATTGCCCTCCCAGAGCTAGCTAATTCCTAGAGGTAGTAAACAATTTACTTGCGCGTATGCCTCTCATATACAAGCCAACCACCTCCTTATCAAACTTTTACACACCAAGCCAAAATTTCTCCTGCCCCAAATTATCCCAGGGACATGTATCAAAAGTCCAAAGCCTGCCAGAATTATTTATTAAAAAAATTTTTTAACGTTTATTTATTATTGAGAGACAGAGAGAGACAGAGCATGAGCATAGGAGGGGCAGAGAGAGGGGGAGACACAGAATCTGAAGCAGGTTCCAGTCTCCCAGCCATCAGCACAGAGCCCACGTGGTGCTCGAGCCCACAAGCTGTGAGACCATGACCTGAGCCGAAGTCAGTTACCCAACTGACTGAGCCACTCAGACACCCCTGCCAGACACCTAAACTGTTTATGCTGTTCTGCCTTACCTTTCCCATGGAAACCCTAATAAACTCCTCTTGCTCCTGTTTTCTGGACCACCCTGATGCTTCCCCTGTGTTGCATGGACTGCTGTTTCTTCTTGAAAAGTTTAAGTAATAAAAATTTTCTTTCGATGGCACTAGCCTCTCTGTGTTGGTACTTAGTCACCACAGAAATTAAAATCCTGTGGGCCAAACAAGAGAGAATACATCAAGTTCAATAATTCAGCAGTTATCAAGTTATCAATATTGTTTCCTCAATATATCTACACTTTTTGCCTCTCCACCTCTAAAATATTTAGAAGCAAATTCCAGATATCATATAATTTCACTTGTGAATATTTCATTGTGTGTGTATATTTGTATTTATGTATGAATATATGTATATATACATACTTTTCTTCAACTATAACCATAATATCATTATCTCAGCAAGTGATATTTTTAATATCATAAATACTAATGAAATATTGAAATGTTGAAATATTTAAAATTTCCTCACAAGTTTTATTTATCTATCTATTTATTTATTTATTTATTTATTTATTTATTTATTTATTTACTTTTATTTTAGAGAGGGAGCACGTGAGTGGGGAGAAGGGCAGAGGAAGAGAGAGAGAGAGAGAGAGAGAGACAGAAAATCTTAGGCAGGCTCCACGCACAGTGAAGAACCTGATGAGGGGCTCAATCTTACCCCTTAACCCTGGGATCATGACCTGAACTAAAATCAAGATTTGGATGCTCAGCTGATGGAGCCACCCAGGTCCCCCAAAAGAATTTTTTTTATAGTTTATTGTTTAAATTAGGATCCAAATGAAGTTTATACATTGTAGTTCATTGTTGTGTCTTTTTTTTAATATGTAGGTTTCTTTACTGTAATTTTTTTTATTTGCAATTTTTTTTCCTCCTGTCTCTCTCCCCTGCTGTTTTTTTCCCTTTCCTGTCCTCTCTCCCCTTTTTTCTTTCTCTTTGGTATGGATGTTGAAGAAAAACATCAGTTGGTTTTTCCTGCAGAGTCCCTACTCTCCTTGTTTTGCATACATTCATTCCCATGGTGCATTTAACATGTTCCTCCATCTCCTTGATTTCCTACTAATTGGCAGTTAGATGTAGAGGCATTGACAGATTTGGGCTTGATTTCTTTTTCTAGCAAGTGTTCTTCATAGGTATACCTCTCTGAGGATGTACACAATGTCTATTTGTCTCACTCTCAGTGCTGTTAGCAGCCATTGACAATTATTGCTTATAGCTACTAATTTATTAGGGATTGTAAAATAGTGATGACTTCGTCATTTCTTCATTGTTTATTAGCTGGAAGATTTTAATAAAGTAAAACTTCTTAACATCAATTATTTCCTTACTCTGATGTATATTCCATTTTCAAGAGAATGGTGATCAATGAAGTTTTTTTCAAGCATCATTTTGAACTTATAAACTTAAATATATTGGATTTGTGACAATCCATTGTAGCTAATACCCTTATGGATGCTCAGATGTCCAAGTCAATAGGTCAAGTTGATATCTCAGTCTCTCTGACACTACCCCAGTAGTTTTTGATAATTTCCTTGCTTTCTGGCTGACAAAATGTTCAAAACTCATCAGTACATTTCCTGTTTCAGAACTGGAATCAGCCACCTGTCCAAGGAGCACTGGTTCCTTTCAGTGGGAAATAGTATACTTCTTTTGTGGGTAACAATTTTTCTGGTTTGTTTTATTTATTTAAAAATATATAATAACAAGTTATATTTTCAGGGATCATTTCTATAGTTTGTTACTAAAAAATATTAATAGACATTACTTTAGAGCAGTTTTAGATTCATAGCAAAATTGAGCACAAGGTACAAAGATTCCCTATATATCCCATGCCCCCACATACACAGTGTCTCCTACTATCAAAATCCTGTACCAGAGTGGTACATTTATCACAATCAATGAACCTACATTGACACATTACTGTCACCCAAAGTCCATAGTTTATATTTGAGTCCACTATTGGGATGTTCTATGGGTTTTGAAAAATGTTTAATGATATATATCCCCTTTATAACATTACACAGAGTGGTATCACAGCCCTGAAAATGCTGTGTTCCACCTATTCTTCCCTCCTTCCTTCCTAATTGCTGCTAACCACTGATCCTTTTACTGTCTCCATAATTCTTCTTTTTCTAGAATATCATATACTTGGAATCATACTGTATGTAGTGTTTTCAGATTAGCTTCTTTCACTTAATAATATGCATTTAAGTGGTGCCTGAGCGGCTCAGTCAGCTGAGTGTCCAACTCTTGATTTCAGCTCAGGTCCTGATCTTACAGTTTGTGAGTTTGAGGCCCGTGTCAGGCTTTGCACTGACAGTGTGGAGCCTGCTTGGGATTCTCTCCTCTCCCTCTCTGTCTGTCCCTCCCCACTCTAAATAAATAAATAAATAAATAAATAAATAAATAAATAAATAAATATTTAAAAATATGCATTTAAGTTTCCTCCATGTCTTTCTATGGCTTGCTTGATAGCTCATTTCCATTTAGGCTGTTATAACAAAATACCACAGACTGGGTGGCTTATAAACAATATCAATTTATTTCTCAGAGTTCTGGAGGCTTGAGGTCCAAAACTGGATGCCAGCATATTTGGGTTCTGGTGAAGACCCTTTTGTGGGTTGCAGATTGCTGACTTCTCAGCGTAACCTCACATGGTAGAAGGGGCAAAGTTTCTCTGGCCTCTTTTGTAAGGTGCCATTCATGAAGCCTATATCCTCATGACCTAATAACTTCGCTTTCTAACACCACTACCTTGGTTGTTAGGTTTCAGCATATAAATTCAGTGGCGGGGGGGCACATTCAGACCATTGCACTTACTGAAAGACAACTTGATTGTTTCCAAGACTTGACAATCATGAATAAAGATGATATAAATATTTGCATACAGGTTTTTGTGTGGACATAAGTTTCCAAATTATTTGAGGAAATGGCAAGGAGCATGATTCATGGATCATATGAGTAAAGAGCATTGCTTAGCTTTATACGAAACTAACAAACTATCTTCGAATGTGGCTGTACTATTTTACATTCCCACTAGCAATGAATGAGAGTTTCTGTTGTTCCATGTCTTTGCCAGCATTTGGTTTGTTTGTTTGTTTGTTTGTTTGTTTATTTATTTATTTATTTATTTATTTATTTATTTATTTATTATTTCTTTGAGAGAGAGAGAGAGTGAATGACCATGGGAGCTGGGTAGAGGGGCAGAGGGAGAAAGAGAATCTTAGGCAGGCTTCATACTCAGTGCAGAGCCTGATGTATGGCTTGATCCCATGACCTTGGGATCATGACGTCAGCTGAGATCAAGAGTCAGACAGTCAAACGACTGAACCACCAGGTGCCCCTTACCTTATTTTTTTTTATTTATTTATTTTTTTTTTTCCAAACGTTTTTTATTTATTTTTGGAACAGAGAGAGACAGAGCATGAACGGGGGAGGGGCAGAGAGAGAGGGAGACACAGAATCGGAAACAGGCTCCAGGCTCTGAGCCATCAGCCCAGAGCCCGACACGGGGCTCGAACTCACGGACCGCGAGATCGTGACCTGGCTGAAGTCGGACGCTTAACCGACTGCGCCACCCAGGCGCCCCTTTTACCTTATTTTTAATACAAGGAAATATCACTTCCCATTTTCATAGAGAAATGATAGCATAGCATAAACACTCCTTTTTAAACTTAAAAAATCTTTTTGCAATAATAGCATAGTAATATTTACAGATATTACCCATTCCTTTCTACAGCTGCGAAGTATTCAATTGTATTGATACAGCATGGTTTTAGCTAACCCATTCTCCATTAATAAACATTTGGGTTGTTTACAGTCTTTGTTATTACAAATAGTATTTCAACGAGTTCCTTGTGAACCTGTCTTTTTGTATTTTTTTCCAATGTATCTTTGTAGATTCTAGAAGTGGAAGTGCTAAATTGAAGAGGTAAGTACTCATGTAATTTTGCTATATATTGAAAAATCCCCTTCTCTATAGTAGGTACAACATTTTGTATTTCCGTAATAGTGTATTAAGGTACCTATTTCTTCACAGCCTTGTTAACAGAGTACTTTGCAAACTTTTGGATTTTTCCCATTTGATAAGGCACCTGGGTGGCTCAGTTGGTTAAGCATCTAACTCTGATTTCAGCTCAGGTCATGATATCACGGTTGGTGAGCTTAGCAGTGCATCCAGCTTTGTGCTGACAGTGTGGAGCCTGCTTGGGATTCTCTCTCTCTCTCTCTCTCTCTCTCTCTCTCTCTCTCTCTGCGGCTCCCCCACTTGTGTTTTCCCTCTCTCTCTAAAAACTAAATAAATAAACATTAAAAAAATTAAAAAAGAAAGAATAACTCAGTGAAGTTTTAAATTGCACTTCTATTGTTATGAATGTAGTTGGAAACTTTTATGTTTAACAGCCATTTGCATTTCCTTTTCCTAAGAATTCTGTTTGTATTTCTAGCCTATTTTTCTACAGTGTTGTCTTTTTTCTTTGTTTTAGAAGCTTTCATATAGAGAGAAGAACCATTTGTGTATAACATATACTTTTTCCAAGCCAGTCATTTGGTTTTTTATTTAGCTGGGTTTATATTTACATTTTTATTTTTTATCTAATCAAATTCATCATTTTTATTGCTTCTGGAGTCATAGGCTCCTCGCTTTCAGGTTATAGAATAATCGAATTCCGTTTCCTTTTAATACCCATATAATCACCAAAGTAACCCAGTTTGGTGGGTTGTAATGAGGAATTTTTTAAAAAGAATCAAATTGCACATAATAAAGTATTGAAAGTGCTTGGAAGTTGTCACTCCTAACTTCACAAGAAAAAAGCTGAAACTTCACAAGAAAAAAACTGAAACTGAATTTTTAGAGACATCAGAGGACTGAGGTCAATGGACAAATTGCTGTCCCCCAAAATAGAGACTCACAGGAAGCTACAGAGATTTGCACTTTACCAGGAATAGAAGCCCAGAAGTAGTCAGCAACAGAAGTGGTTTCTGTAGAAACACTTTGAAATGTAACTGATGAATTACTAAGGGTCTCAATGCAGACTAGCTTAAGAGTTAAAACCTCCAAGGGAGCCCAGGTGTTTTTTGTTTTTTTTTTTTTTTTAATTTTTATTTAATTTATTTTTTTTTTAATTTACATCCAAGTTAGTTACCATATAGTGCAAAAATGATTTCAGGAGTAGATTCCTTAATGCCCCTTACCCATTTAGCCTATCCTCCCTCCCACAACCCCTCCAGTAACCTTCTGTTTGTTCTCCATATTTAAGAGTCTCATGTTTTTGTCCCTCTCCCTGTTTTTATATTATTTTTTGCTTCCCTTCTCTTATGTTCTTCTGTTTTATATCTTAAAGTCCTCATATGAGTGAAGTCATGATATTTGTCTTTCTCTGACTAATTTCACTTAGCATAATACCCTCTAGTTCCATCCACGTAGTTGCAAATGGCAAGATTTCATTCTTTTTTGATTGCAGAGTAATACAACATTGTATACATATACCACATCTTCTTTATCCATTCATCCATCGATGGACATTTGGGCTCTTTCCATACTTTGGCTATTGTTGATAGTGCTGCTATACATTGGGGTGCATGTGCCCCTTCGAAACAGCATACCTGTATCCCTTGGATAAATGCCTAGTAGTGCAACTGCTGGGTTGTAAGGTAGTTCTATTTTTAATTTTTTGAGGAACCTCCATACTGTTTTCCAGAGTGGTTGCATCAGTTTGCATTCTCACCAATAGTGCAAAAGAGATCCTCTTTCTCTGCATCCTTGCCAACATCTGTTGTTGCCTGAGTTGTTAATGTTAGCCATTCTGACAGGTGTAAGGTGGTATCTCATTGTGGTTTTGATTTGTCTGTCCCTGATGCTGAGTGATGTTGAGCATTTTTTCATGTGTCAGTTGGCCATCTGGATGTCTTCTTTGGAGAAGTGTCTATTCGTGTCTTTTGCCCATTTCTCCACTGGATTATTTGTTTTGGGGGTGTTAAGTTTGACAAGTTCTTTATAGATTTTGGATACTAACCCTTTATCTGATATGTCGTTTGCAAATATCTTCTCCCATTCTGTCAGTTGCCTTTTAGTTTTGCTGATTGTTTCCTTCACTGTGCAGAAGGTTTTTTATTTTGATGAGGTCCCGGTAGTTCATTTTTGCTTTTGTTTCCCTTGTCTCCGGAGATGTGTTGAGTAAGAAGTTGTTGTGGCTAAGATCAAAGAGGTTTTTGCTTGCTTTTTCTTTAAGGATTTTGATGGCTTCCTGCCTTACATTTAGGTCCTTTATCCATTTTGAGTTTATTTTTGTGTATGGTGTAAGAAAGTGGTCAAGGTTCATTTTTGTGCATGTCGCTGCCCAGTTTTCCCAGCAGTACTGGCTGAAAAGACTGCCGTTATTCCATTGGATATTCTTTCCTGCTTTGTGAAAGATTGGTTGGCCATATGTTTGTGGGTCCATTTCTGGGTTCTCTATTCTGTTCCATCGATATTAGTGTCTGTTCTTATGCTAGTACCATACTGTCTTGATGATTACAGCTTTGTAATACAGCTTGAAGTCTGGGATTGTGATATCTCCTGCTTCTTCAAGATTGCTTTGGCTATTTGGGGTCTTTTCTGGTTCCATACAAATTTTAGGATTGTTTGTTCTATCTAGCTCTCTGAAGAATGCTGGTGTTATTTTGATAGGTATTGTATCAAAAATGTAGATTGCTGTGGGTAATATTGACATTTTAACAATATTCTTCTTCCAATCCAGGAACATGGAATATATTTCCATTTTTTTTATGTCTTCTTCAATGTCTTTCATAAGCTTTCTATAGTTTGCAGTGTATAGATTTTTCACCTCCTTGGTTAGATTTATTCCTAGGTATTTTATGGTTTTGGTGCAATTGTAAATGGGATCGATTCCTTGATTTCTCTTTCTGTTGCTTCATTATTGGTGTATAGGAATGCAACCGATTTCTATGCATTGATTTTATATCTTGCAACTTTGCTGATTTCATGAATCAGTTCTAGCAGTTTTTTGGTGGAATCTTTTGGGTTTTCCATATAGAGTGTCATGTCATCTGCAAAGAGTGAAAGTTTGATGATCTCTTGGCCGATTTGGATGCCTTTTATTTCTTTGTGTTGTCTGACTGCTGAGGCTAAGTCTTCCAATACTATGTTGAATAACAGTGGCAAGAGTGGACATCCCTGTCTTGTTCCTGACCTTATGGGGAAAGCTCTCAGTTTTCCCTCATTGAGGATGATATTAGCATTGGGTCTTTCATATATGGCTTTTATGATATCGAGGTATGATCCTTCTATCTCTACTTTCTTGAAGGTTTTTATCAAGAAAGGGTGCTGTATTTTGTCAAATGGCTCCTCTGCATCTATTGAGAAGATCGTGTGATTCTTATCCTTTCTTTTATTGATGTGACGAATCACATTGATTGTTTTTCATATATTGGACCAGCCTTGCATCCCAGGTATAAATCCCACTTGGTTGTGGTGAATATTTTTTTTAATGTATTGTTGGATCCAGTTGGCTAAAATCCTGTTGAGGATTTTTGCATCCATGTTCATCAGGGAAATTGGTCTATAGTTCTCCTTTTTAGTGTGGTCTCTGGTTTTGGAATCAAGGTAATGCTGGCTTCATAGAAAGATTTTGGAAGTTTTCCTTCCATTTCTATTTTTGGAACAGTTTCAAGAGAATAGGTGTTAACTCTTCCTTAAATGTTTGGTAGAATTCCCCTGGAAAGCCATCTGGCCCTGGACTCTTGTTTTTTGGCAGGTTTTTGATTACTAATTCAATTTCCTTACTGGTTTTGGGTCTGTTCAAATTTTCTATTTCTTCCTGTTTCAGTTTTGGTAGTTTATATGTTTCTAGGAATTTGTCGATTTCTTCCAGATTGCCCATTTTATTGGCACAAAATTGCTCATACTATTGTCTTATTATTGTTTGTATTTCTGGTGTGTTGGTTGTGATCTCTCCTTTTTCATTCTTGATTTTATTTATTTGGGTCCTTTCCTTTTCTTTTGATCAAACTGGCTAAGGGTTTATCAATTTTGTTAATTATCTGAAAGAACAAGCTTCTGGTTTCACTGATCTGTTCTACTGTTTTTTTTTTGGGGGGGGGTGTTTTTGTTTTTGTCTTTTTTGGTTTCAATAGCATTGATTTCTGCTCTAATCTTTATTATTTCCCATCTTCTGGGGGAAGGTTTGGGGTTTTATTTGCTGTTCTTTTCCAAGCTCTTTAAGGTGTAATGTTAGGTTGTGTATCTGAGATCTTTCTTCCTTCTTTAGGAAGGCCTGGATTGCTATATACTTTCCTCTTATGACCACCTTTGCTACATCCCAGAGGTTTTGGGTTGTGGTGTTATCATTTTCATTGGTTTCCATGTACTTTTTAATTTCTTCTTTAACTTCTTAGCCCATTCATTCTTTTTTTTTTTTTTAATTTTTTTTTTCAACGTTTATTTATTTTTGGGACAGAGAGAGACAGAGCATGAACGGGGGAGGGGCAGAGAGAGAGGGAGACACAGAATCGGAAACAGGCTCCAGGCTCTGAGCCATCAGCCCAGAGCCTGACGCGGGGCTCGAACTCACGGAGCGCGAGATCGTGACCTGGCTGAAGTCGGACGCTTAACCGACTGCGCCACCCAGGCGCCCCATGCCCATTCATTCTTATGTACAATGTTCTTTAGTCTCCAATTATTTGTTACCTTTCCAAATTTTTTCCTGTGGTTGATTTCGAGTTTCATGGTGTTGTGGTCTGAAAATATGCACGGTACGATCTCAATCTTTTTGTACTTGTTGAAGGCTGATTTTTGCCCCAGTATGTGATCTATTCTGGATAACATTCCATGTGCACTGGAGAAGAATGTATATTCCACTGCTTTAGCATGAAATGTTCTGAATATATCTGTTATGTCCTTCTGGTCCAGTGTGTCATTCAAAGTCTTGTTTCCTTATTGATTTTCTGTTTATATGATCTGTCCATTGTTGTAAATGAGGTGTTGAAGTCACTTACTATTATGGTATTATTAGCAATGACTTTGTTTATGTTTGTGATTAATTGATTCATATATTTGGGTGCTATCACATTTGGAGCATAAATGTTTATAATTGTTAGGTCTTCTTGGTGGATAGACACCTTAATTATGATATAATGCCCTTTTCATCTCTTGTTACAGTCTTTATTTTAAAGTCTAGATTATCTAAGTATGGCTACTCCAGCTTTCTTTTGTCGACCATTAGCATGATGGTCAACATCCCCTTACTTTCAGTCTGAAGGTGTTTTTAGGTCTAAAGTGGGTTTCTTGTCAACAGCATATAGATGGATCTTGTTTTCTTATCCATTTTGTTACCCTGTCTTTTGATTGGAGCATTTAGTCCATTAACGTTTAGAGTGAGTACTGAAAGATATGAGTTTATTGCCATTATGTTTCTTGTAGAGTTGGAGTTTCCGGTGGTGTTCTCTGGTCCTTTCTAATATTTGTTGCTTTTGGTCTTTTTTTTTTTTTCTCATCTTTTCTCTCCTCAGAGAGTCCCCAGCGGGGCCCAGTTTTAATGGGCCTCTCCCACTTCTATTTTTACCTCCAGGGCTCCTATCATTTTCTCACTGTGAAGATGGGAGACAAATCTGCTAGTGCTTCTGGCAGGGGATGGGTTAAAGTAACCATCTTAAAATATGTTTTTAGGAAGGTCTACCCTCAAGGGAAACTATTTTACCAGAGTGTAATCAATTGGGGTTTTAGGAAAGCCTAACTGGCCTGAGGGAAGGGAAATACCCAGCTTAGGGTCATTTAAAGACTGAGACCTACTCACAGGCCTACGGAATACTTTCCCTCACCCTACACCTTGAACCACGTCAGTAGGGCTCCTGTATAATATCAGGGGATTGAAGCTAAAAGAACTATAAGCCTCAGATGCTATTTACAGAGTCTCTATGAAAACCAAAGACTAAGGGGGAGACAAAAGCAATGACAATAAGGAAAATTATAGCTTCTGACACCACAGTTACAGTAAACAGTAAACACAATCTACTCTCAGCCAGATAAACACAATTTATGGATTGTTTTGTAACAATTTGTATACTTAACATATCAATAGAGACATAGTTACCAATGTGTGTATAGATTACAGTCTAAGATGTATTTCTTAGTGCAGACTATAATCAAAAAAGTTGAAATCAACTGGCATAAGGAATCTCTTGACTATGCTCTCTACAAAACCAAATACTAGCAGGTATGCCCTCATTACCCATTCAAGTACAACAAAGACTTTCTCCAATTCCATGAGGGAACAGCTCACGGAAGACATGAATGATGTATATTCATGAATGCTGTTTTGTTATTTTCATTAATACAGTGGGGATCTTGCAGATGGGTACTTCTCAACCAGAACTTACTTATACTTTTCAAGTCAGCATAAGTCTTTATGTCTTAGCAATGCTTCTGTCTTGGTTGTAATACCCAACGAGCTGGCAAAAGATGCCAAACAAGCTAGAGGCCCTTGTGATACTGACAGACCTGCCTACGTTCATCTTACTTGTGCCGTCATAGTCTTCATTTGCAACATTATTGTCTGTGAAGCAGGTAGAGGCTTTCAAGTAAAAATATGGCTTGTAACTTGTATTTCCTATAGTACGGAGCCTCTTAGTAATGCAGTCTCCTTAAGATACTTCTGTACTCCCTTGACTGCTTCCCACACGTGCATCTTTGTTGTTGCTCTGAGAACTCACCTAAACGAATCTCGCCCACTGGTAAGATCAAACACTTTTTTTTTAAATTTTTTTTTTTTAATGTTTATTTATTTTTGAGACAGAGAGAGACAGAGCATGAATGGGGGAGGGTCAGAGAGAGGGAGACACAGAATCTGAAACAGGCTTCAGGCTCTGAGCTGTAAGCACAGAGCCCGACACGGGGCTTGAACTCACGGACCGCGAGATCATGACCTGAGCTGAAGTCGGCCGCTCAACTGACTGAGCCACCCAGGTGCCCAAGATCAAACACTTTTTAAGTCTAACTCCCCTATGAAATTGTAAAGAGCCCCCTGCAGACCTCCTTTTTTTTTTTTTTTTTTTTTTTTTTTTTAAGAGTTCAGCTTTATACTGAACAGGTTCAGAAGAGGTTTAGTCAGAAAGACCAAAACCTGTGTCACCATCAGATTCCCCGGGTTCTTCATTCTTTGCTTCTACCTCCTTCTTCACAGCAGGGACAACAGTGGTAGAGGGGGCAGGACCTGGGACAGCTGGTCCAGCACCAGCTGCTGTGCTGCAGTGGGTCCACCAGGACTTTCCTTGCAGAGGAGGCTCCCAATGTTATCATTCACCAGGGCCTTAGCAAACACGGCCCTCCAGAAAGATTACACATTTATACCAGCTGATTTCATGAGAGCATTGATATTTTCCTCCGTGCCAGTCACCTCGTCATGCTGCAGACAAGGGCCAAGGGCCGAGTACATGCAAGCGAGTTCCAGAGAGAGGCTTTGTGTGGGCAAGTGCTGAGCCCGTGCACTGTGAAGGGATGAAGTAAGGGCCTTGACTGAACGAGGACTAAGCTTCCTTATTTAACCCAGCCTCTATGTGTCCAAAGAATTGATTTCCTGAATCAATGTTTTTAGTACAAAAATCACGTTATCATGAGTTTATGACTTATTTCACACGTATGAAGATTTAAAAAAATTTTTTTAAATGTTTATTTTCTTGAGACAGAGAGAGACAGTGTGAATGGGGGAGGGGCAGAAAGAGAGGGAGACACAGAATCCAAAGCAGGCTCCAGGCTCTGAGCTGTCAGCACAGAGCCTGACCTGAGGCTTGAACTCATAAACCGTGGGATTGTGACCTGAGCTGAATTTGGACACTTAACCAAATAAACCACTCAAGTGCCCCTTGATTTCCCCTTCATTTCTGAAGGATATTTTCAAGGGTATGGGATTCTCGGTCAATAGTTCTTTTTTCTCAAAACTCCTGGTCTCCATGAAACATATATTCTCATTCCAGAGGTCAGACTGAAAGAGGAAGCCTGTACCTGGGACATGCTACTCTCATTTTGGAAGGAAAAAAATCAGGAGACTGGGTACCAAGCCATACAAAATATGCAAGCACATTTAAAACTTCTACTGAGATATCTTTTAGCCAAAGAAAGTAATATGATCTAGGCTAAAGTCAGTGGGCAGGAAAGTAGACTGTGTTCACAAAGCATGGCAAGGATATGGAGGAATGAATATCTGTGAAATAATGCAATCTGATACAGCCTGCCATTGTTCACAAATGTTCACTCCCTTCCTGGAAACAAAGATAGTCACCCCATTCTAACAATACTGTAAGGTCTTATCCAATCAAAACATCCAGTTTGAAACCCGAGCTCTTAAAATGTATATCATGCTCAAATATAGCTTCTCTTGAGCCAAAGTCCTATAAACTAAAAGGTCTGTTATTTGCACCCCACACATCCATCATAAAATGTGGAACCCATATAAATACTCTTATTTATAAGGGGAAAAGGGTAGAACCAGCAATCACTGATTCATAGCAATTCTGAAATTCCAATGAGGAACTATCATAAGGTCTACTAAGCTGAGTTAGTGTAGAAAACTTAATCAATTTTGTTTCCTGGAGGTAGGTTCATAGTCTATCGTCCTTCATGACTCTTGACTTCATGTTCTAGGAGGTCCTTCCTTTTTCAGTATCCTCATCAGGAAAAATTGCCCCCTTGACTAGTGAATAGCTTCCTCAACCTGTCAATAGAAAGTTGAGGGATTGAGAATAGTTCTATTGTTCAAACAATCACAACTCCTTTTAATTCAGGCTGGTGGCAGTTTGGGCACTACAACTCTTTAAAAAATAGTTTGTTTCTTTTTTTTTTACTTTTTCTTTCTTTATGTTTTTGAGAGAGAGAGAGAGAGAGAGAGAGAGCAGGAGAGGGGCAAAGGGAGAGGGAGAATGTCAGCAGGCTCTATGGCCAGCACAGAGCCCCACGTGAGCTTGATTTCATGACTGTGAGATCATCTGAGCTGAAATCAAGAGCTTAATTTGACTGAGCCGCCCAGGCAAATTGGTTTCTTTTATATCTTTGTTTACTATTAATGCCTCTTGCCAATAGCAAGATCCAAAATTAGAAAATATTCCTTTAGGCTTAATTACAGATAATTTGAACTCTTTAGACTTCCATTGGGCCAAATGTACGGTCTCTTTATCCTGAGCCATTTTGTGTAGGTGAAATGACTTACTGGGGATCACTTTAAAAGAATCAGAGGTCTTAACAAATAGTACGGTGACAACAGTCTTGATTTGGTCTTTGCACTCAAGTTTGACTAAGAGTAGTAGTAGTAGTAGTAGTTTTAATTGGGTGTACTTTTACTTAATAGAATAAAAATAGTGGCTCTTCATATTATGAAGGATGACAAAAAAATTTTATAGGCACGTTGTAATATTAATTTTGCATGACTGCTCATATCTTCTAATCTTTATAATGTACTTCTAAAAGAGAATAGATAATACAAATTGCTTTTCTTCCATTTATCCACTTTAAAGTTTCTTTGAAATCATCCTTAAAATTGCCTACGTATTACTATTGTATTTTCATATAAAAAATTTGCTCAAGTTGCTAAATTTCTAATATGCTTTCAATTCACTAAAAATAATTCAAATTATTCCATGTAAGAACATGCACACACAACTAAAAAACAACTTTTCAGGTCCTTGACTTGGTCTTTGCACTGAGGTTTTGTCTTAATTTGCAAATAGTTTTCTGGCTGGAGAAGAGAAACAGTTGCACCTTTCAACTCTGTCTCTGGATTTCTGGGTGCTCCTTTTCTCTTCCATTCTTACTTGGAAAAAGGTCAATTATTTTCTCAGCTCATCTCTTGCTTATAATGACTGATAAGCAATTTTGCGCCAACAAAATTTTGTCTTGAAAAGTCTTTGCCAAAGTCACAAATTTATAGGTATATTTTCTACCTTTCAAGTTATCTAAGGTGATGGTTTTACAAAAATTTTCACCTGTGCCTAGTATAGGTTATTTTTCCAGCCTCCTTTAACATTAGCAGGCATTACAAATACTACATATTTTATTCTATTGTTGTTACCATAGTGCCCTTGCTTCTAGGTATCAATTTCTTTGCTAATCAACTTTTATTGTAGTGACAAGCAATCTCTAAATCTCAGCAATTTATAACTGTCATTTGTCACACACATTACTGAGCTCTACTGGACTCTTTTGGGCTCAGCTTGTTTTATGCATCTTCTCTCTTTGTTGTTTTATTGTTGTTGTTGTTGTTTAATGATGAAACAATTTATATTCAAATGTAGCCAACTGGACTCAGTTTAGATGATCCCAATTTTGTTGGCAACATCCAAAGCATCACAGTCAGGAACCAGTCAAACATATGCTTTCTTTTCTACATCTGACCTGATCAGAGTGTTGACCTTGGCCACATCAATGTCATAGATCTTCACAGCCTATTTGATCTGGTGTTTGTTGGCCTTGACATCCACAATGAACACAGGAGTGTTGCTGTCTTCCATTTTTTCCATGGCTGACTCAGTAATCGGGGGAAACTTGATGATGGCATAGTGGTCAAACTTGTTTCTCCTGGGGGCACTCTTTTGAGGATATTTGGGTTGCCTTCAGAGATGCAGTGTCTTGGGCTGTCAGAATGTAGATGATGTGCAGATTATCTTTTTTTTTTTTTTTTTTTATGACTGTGGATGCCTCTCAGCACTGCTTTCTTGGCCTTCAAAGCCTTTGCTTTGGCTTTGGCTTTGGGAGGGGCAAGGGCTTCCTTCTTTACCTTCTGCACCATCTTCATGAAAGGCACATCTTCTCTCTTTGAATAAACTCTGAGATATTAAAAAGAAAGCCACAGATCCAAAATGGTATCATTTAGGCTGAGTCTCCAAACAGGGGTTTAATCCTTAATCTAATTGCAGTTTCAATCTCCCCTGGAGATGTAGTTTTAACCTGTCAGTTTGGAATTTTCTGATCAGCCCCAATGAAGTAAATGGCCACGTGGTTCCTCTCCATCCTCCAAAGGAAAATGAGATAATCTGCACAATAAGACCTTCTGCTCCTGACCTTGCCTGAAACACTCCTTTTCTTTTGCTAATAATTTCATTGCCTTATTCTCCTTCCTATAAACACCTTCCATTTTGTACAACTCCCCTCTACATTCTACATGGGATGCTGTCTGATTCATGAATTCCTTAACAAAGCCAATGAGATCTTCATATTTACCTGGTTGAATTTTGGAGTAGACACTATTTGAAAGATGGTTTTCTGACTGTGGAAGGCAGAAAGAAGAGGAGGAGTGTCAAACCATGCTAGTGCTTCTAAAGCTTCTGCCAAGATATGCTGTATGTCATATATGCTCACATCCCATTTGCTAAAGCAAACCACACAGCCATCAAAGTTAACCAAAGTTAATTGGTGAAGGGAGCAAATGCTTACCATAGCACAGAAAGAAACGCATAACTATGATAAAAAAAAAATGAAATGTGCTACAACAAATATTTACTGAAAAGCAGCAGTATTCCTTCCAGCTGCCAAAGGCATTCTTATAAACAAAACAGTGTCTCTGATTTCAGAAAACTCAGTCTATTGGGGAATTCCACTAAGTAAAGAAGCAGTTGAAATGTAACGTGAGGAGGGTACACATCTGCATGCCATTTAACTCAGAATTGAGATATGAGGGAAGGCTTAACTGAACTGGTACCTGGATGGTGAACAGGGAGGGGTTAGACTCATGAAAAGAGTTGAGGAACAGTGGACTGGGTTCCCAGCAGCTCAGTATAAGCAACGTCTGAGGGCAAGATGGAGCCTGGGGAGCCAAAAATAATTCCATATGGTGTCAGGGCAGAGGCCAACGCTGTCAGATGCACAAAATAATATTTGAATATTTTGTATTCAAAAGAGAAGTATAAGCTTTAAAACTGTGGAGTCACTAGTCCCATAAACAATTGCACCATGGTATACTATTATACACTGAAACTGAAAAGCAGAAATAAACAAACCCATGCCTTTCATAGGTGGAATAGACCAGATAGCGTGGGCATTGACACTTATACAAAGTCAGAGTGAAGGCAGAAGTGGTTGTATTAAACTGCCTTGTGGCCTGGCACTTTTCTCCAGCAGGCTTTATGGGAGAAATCCTCAGTGGTGATATTGAGTGAATGCTGTTAATATGGTAATTACTTTGCTACTGGCAAGAGAAAGATTGCCTTGAGGTTTGTAGTTATATATCTGATTAGAAAATATAGTTGTTTCTGTCAATTAACTACATTAGCCAGATTTTGGGGGGAAAACCCAAATCAAAATGCAATTTAACTCTATCACTCTTCAAGAGTGTGGGTTTGAGTTTGGTTTAACCAGTGTGAAGGAATCTGGAGAACATCCCTATTTTGTCTCTTAGCACAGTGGGCTGCCTGTGGAAGAGTCAAACATACTTACAACATGGATAGGCCCCATCATCCTTCTGAAATGGACAGCTGGGGAATGTTAACATGTTGATAACAAGCAAAAACAAACAAACAAACAAACAGCCTAAACAAAAAACACCGCTGGCTCAGTTTGTACTCAATATGCATGTATTTTAAAAGGGAAATTTTTATTTATTTATTTTTTTAATTTATATCCAAGTTAGTTAGCATATAGTGCAACAATGATTTCAGGAGTAGATTCCTCAATGCCCCTTACTCATTTATCCCATCCCCCCTCCCACAACCCCTCCAGTAATCCTCTGCTTGTTCTCCATATTTAAGAGTCTCTTATGTTTTGTCCCCTCCCTGTTTTTATATTATTTTTCTTCCCTTCCCTTATGTTCATCTGTTTTGTATCTTAAGGTCCTCATATGAGTGAAGTCATATGATATTTGTCTTTCTCTGACACTGATTTTGCTTAGGATAATATCCTCTAGTTCCATCCACGTAGTTGCAAATGGCTAGATTTCATTCTTTTTGATTGCCAAGTAATACTCCATTGTATATGTATACCAACCACATCTTCTTTTTCCATTCATTCATTGATGGACCTTTGGACTCTTCCCATACTTTGGCTATTGTTGATAGTGCTGCTATAAACATGGGGGTGCATGTATCCCTTCAAAACAGCATACCTGTATCTAAAAGGGGAATTTTTTAAGTGTAAGCCATAAAGTGCTTTCAAAATAGGATCTGGCAATGCCTCCAGTTTTGTTCTTCTTTTTTCAAGATTGCTTTGACTATTTGGGGTCTCTTGGTGTTCCATACAAATTTTATGACTGTTCTAGTTCTGTGAAAAACACTATTGGTATTTTTATAGGAATTGCATTAAATGTATACATTGCTTTGGGTAGTATGGACATTTTAACAGTATTGGTTCTTTCGATCATGAACATTGACTATCTTTCCTTTTTTTGTGTGTCATCTTCAAATTCTTTCATCAGTGTTTCGTGACTTTCAGAGTATAGGTCTTTCACCTCCTTGGTTAAATTTATTCCTAGGTATTTTATTCTTTTTGGTGTAAATGGGAATGTTTTCTTAATTTTTCCTTCTGCTATGTCATTATTAGTGTATAGAAATGCAACAGATTTCTGTGTTTTGATTTTGTATCCTGTAAATCTGCTCAATTCACTTAATAGTTCTGATATTTTGTTGGAGCCTGTGGGGTTTTTATATATAGTATCATGTCATCTGCAAAGAGTGAAAGTTTTACTTTTTCCTTAACAGTTTGGATGCCTTTTATTTCTTTTTCTTTTCCAACTGCTGTGCTTAAAACTTCCAGTACTATGTTGAATATAAGTGATAACAGTGGACATCCTTTTCTTGTTCCTGATCTTAGAGGAAAAGCTCTCAGTTTTTCACCATTGGTTTGATGTTAGCCGTGGGTTTTCATTTATGGTCCTTATTATGTTGAAGTATGTTCTCTATAAACCTACTTTGTTGAAAGTGTTTATTATGAATGGATGTTGTACTTTGTCAGATGCTTTTTCTGTGTCTATTGCAATGATCATATGGTATTTATCCTTTCTCTTGTTAGTATGATGTATCATATTAATTATTTTGTGAATATTGAACCACTCTTTCATCCCTGGAATAAATCCCACTTGATCATGGTGAAATATTTTTTAATGCATTGTTGGATTCCGTTTGCTAATATTTTGTTGAGGATTTTTGCATCTATGTTTGTTAGAGATATACTACAAAGCTGTAGTAATCAAAACATTATAGTACTGGCACAGAAATAGACACATATTGTCTATGGAACAGAATAGAGAGCCCAGAAATAAACCCACACTTTTATGCTAAATTAATCTTTGACAAAGGAGGCAGATATACGCAGTCTCTTCTACAAATGGTGTAGGGAAAACTGGACAGCTGCATGTAAAAGAATGAAACTAAACCACTTTCTTACACCATCCACAAAAATAAACTCAAAATGGATTAAAGACATTAATGTGAGACTTGAAACCATAAAATTCCTGGAAGAAAACATAGGCAGCAATCATTTTGACATGAACTACAGAAACATTTTTATAGCTATGTCTCCTTTGCCAAAGGAAACAAAAGCAAAATTGAACTATTAGGATTACACCAAAATAAAAAGCTTTTGCACAACAAAGGAAACTATTAATAAGACAAATAGACAACCTACTGAATGGGAGAGAAGATATTTACAAATGACATATCTAGTAAAGGGTTAGTAGCCAAAATATATAAACAACATATACAACTCTATACCAAAAAGGCAAACAATCCAATTAAAAAATACTCAGAGGATCTGAACAGACATTTTCCCAAAGAAGACATACAGACTGCCAAAAGACACAGGAAAAGATGCTCAACATCATCAGGGAAATGCAAATAAAAACCACAGTGAGATATCACCTCACACCTGTTAGAATGACTAAAATCAAAAACAAAAGAAATAACAAGTGTTGGCAAGGATGTGGGAGAAAAAGGAATTTCGTGAACTGTTGGTGGGAATGCAAACTGATGTAGCCACTGTGGAAAACAGTATGGAGGTTCCTCAAAAAATTAAAAATGGAACTACCATATGACCCAATAATTCCACTCCTGGGAATTTGCCCAAAGAATACACAAAACACTAATTCAAAAATATATACACACCCCTACGTTTATTGCAGCATTGCCAAAATTGGATTGCCAAAATATGGAAGCAATCTAAGTGTTCATTGATAAATGAATGAATAAAAAGGATGTGGTATATATACATGCAATGGAATATTATTAAGCCATAAAAGAATGAAATCTTGTCATTTGAAACCACATGGATAGATCTAGAGGATATAACGCTAAGAGACAGGCGAATACCATATAATCTCATTCATAAGTGGAATTTAAGAAAAAATAAAACAAAGGAACAAAGAAAAAAAGAGAAAAACAAAACAAAACAAACAAACAAACAAAAACCAAACTGAAATATAGAGAACAAACTGGTGGGTGAGTGAATGGGTGAAATACGTGAAGGGAATTGAGAGGACACTTATAGGGGTGAGTACTGAGCAATGTATAGAATTGAATCAGCATATTGGATACCGATACCTGAAACTAATATGACACTGTACTTAATTATACTTGAATTAAAAAAAATAGGATATGGCTTTGCAAAGTGACCTAGAACTTTTAAACATTCACCTTTGTTTAAGACACTCTCATTTCCCTTAAGCACCCATGTTATCTACCTCTGTAAGGACTAGTCATAAGAAAAAAGTTACAGTTAGTTAAAACAAAAATCCAGAAAGAATCATTGGAAGAGATCAGATATTGATGCAATATTAATTCACTGTATGTGATCTTTTTATCATAAAGAACACTGGACACATGATCATACATTTGCACCTCAACTCTACCACCGTTCATCATGTTGCTATCTTAGGCAAAAGTACTGAAAACACAAAGTATGCCTTTTTTTCCTACATTCATCCAGGATTTCATTGCTTTTGCTACAAAAGTACCTCTTTTTCTCCATCCTAGTATTAATAGCTACCATTTATTCATTGCTTAACCAGGCTCTGGATGTGCCAGTCAATATGTGTACATTATATAACAATAGCAGATCAACACATTTCTCTCATGTATCGGGGAGACAACTGAGACACCTTGAACATTAAATAATTTTCTCAAGCTCATAAAGCTAGTAAAGTGGTAGAGACAAGACTCAAACCAGATCTTTCTGACTGTAAGAAAATTCAGTGCTGACCATTTCACAACACTGCCACCTGCACTGGATTTGTCTCTTGTACACTGTAAGACCTGACTAGACAGAAGCAAAGTGTTTAAACTATACTAAGGCATAAATGACTATAACCCCTCCCCTCAACCCCAACACCCTTATCTTTTCATTTTGGAAAATGAACTTGTTGGGGCGCCTGGGTGGCTCAGTCAGTTAAGCATCCGACTTCAGCTCAGGTCATGATCTCACAGTTCATGAGTTCAAATCCCACATTGGGCTCTGTGCTGACAGTTCAGAGTCTGGAGCCTGCTTCAGATTCTCTGTCTCCCTTTCTCTCTGCCCCTCTCCCACTCTTTCTCTGTCTCTGTCTCAAAAAAAAATGTTTAAAAAAATTTTTTAAAAAGAAAAATGAACTTGCTTATTCAAATGAATCTCTAATTAGATTGATTTCATGCAAGGTGACAAAAGGGAATGAAATATTTTAGACATAATGAGGAAGTATTTGGAAAAGGAACAAGGAGCAGGAGTCATTCAGCTGCTGACTGAGTCATTCCATAGAGTTGGTGGTGTAATCTCTGGCTGAAGCTTCCTAATATCACACACCCACACAGGTCAACCTTGAATGTTTAGCAAAATTTAAAGCTTTATTTTTTTTTAATGTTTATTTATTTTTGAGAGAGAGACAGAGTGTGAGTTGGGGAGGAGCAGAGAGAGAGGGAGACACAGAATCCAAAGCAGGCTCCAGGCTCTGAGCTGTCAGCACAGAGCCCGATTCGGGGCTTGAACTCACAGACCGTGAGATCATGACCTGAACTGAAGTCAGACGCTTACCGACTGAGCCACCCAGGTGCCCCAAAATTTAAAGCTTTAATGAGAAAGAAAACATTGAAGAAAATCAGTGAGGTGTATTAATAGCATACATGAATGTTAAAGTCTCTGATACCAATGCAAGCTTTCTACTTAGCTTCATTCCTAATTTATTTACTAAGTAATTGCAATGTATCCTTTAGTTTTTAGCTACATCTTATATGAACTATTTTTCTATATACTTACCCACCACCATTTATCTACAGAGTTGATCTCTCTTTCCTATTCCCAAAGCCTTTACTATCTTTCTTTATATGATGGCTTTTACACATCACATTTTATTTTTTTACATGTTAAGCTTTTTCACTGTAACAATCTCCTAGGGTTACAAATGACTTATAGATTTTTAATGAGAACATTTAACAGTGTTTGGCACTGACTAACAGCTGAATAAGTAAACTCATAATTTCTATATCTGTATTTCATATTTGAAAAATGCCAGCCATAGGATCAATGTAACCTATGTGTGCAAAAGTTACAATTTTTAGCTATACAAAACTGATTCCTCTAATTCATTTCTTTCTCTGTTTTCTTTGCTCACTTGTTCCTTTCTCTTGCACTTGTGCTTTTCCTTCTGCCTTTCTGCTTTTTTGTTCTCTTTCTCTGTCTAACTCTACCTGCCTTTCATCACTTTGTTTCTGATTAGCTCCATCCTGCAACAAGCTCCACTTTGTGTCGGGGGGAAGGTGGCCACTAGTATCAGGTTCAAATTCTCCTAGCTCAGTAACCTTAGCAGGAAGAGAACTTGTTTCTTCTAGCATTAAAAATGTTATCATCCTAAGGATAAAGAAGATGTGGTGTATATATACAATGGAGTATTACTCGGCAATCAAAAAGAATGAAATCTTGCCATTTGCAAGTCTGTGGATGGAACTGGAGGGTATTACGCTAAGCGAAATTAGTCAGAGAAAGACAAAAATCATATGAGTTCACTCATATGAGGACTTTAAGAGACAAAACAGATGAACATAAGGGAAGGGAAGAAAAATAATATAAAAACAGGGAGGGAGACAAAACATAAGAGACTTAAATATGGAGAACAAACAGAGGGTTACTGGAAGGGTGGTGGGAGGGGGGATGGGCTCAATGGGTAAGGGGCATTAAGGAATCTACTCCTGAAATCATTGTTGCACTATATGCTAACTAATTTGGATGTAAATTAAAAAAAATAAAATTAAAAGATTTCTCCAAAAAAAAAAGTGTATCATCCTGTCTTGGTACAGCTTATCTTACATTTTGCTGGTAATATTCTAATATAAGGGTAAGTCAGGAGGATATACCTCAGTTATCTGGAACCTGATCTATTACCCTTTATGGTGTATTGCTTAGGTTTTTGTTGGCGTAATGCTATGCAATAAACAACCCCCAAACATCTCAGCTCCAGCCTCAGGAGATTCTTTCTGGTCATTCCAAATGGTGCCAGCAGCTCTCAGGCTGCATGCTTCCTCATTAATGTACTGCATGTGTCCTATTTCCTCAACCTTTGATTTAAAGCCGTAGGATTCATTTTGGGACACCTGGATGTCAGTCGGTTAAACCTCCGACTTTGGCTCAGGTCATGATCTCGCGGTTTGTGAGTTTAAGCCCCGTGTAGGGCTCTGTGATGACAGCTCAGAACCTGAAACCTGCTTCGGATTCTGTGTCTCCCTCTCTCTCTGCCCCTCCCCTGCTCATTCTCTCTCTCTCTCTCTCTCTCTCTCTCTCTCTCTCTCTCTCTCTCTCTCTCTCCCCTCTCTCTCAAAAATAAATAAACATTAAAAATATTTAAAGTCATAGTCTTCATTCTAGTTATACTATTTTAGGTCATGCTACTGTCTCTCTGAACTGCTCATGCACCAACCTAATGCTAATTAGATTAGGCCTAAGCCACATGTGCCACTCATCGAGCTACTTCTCTAAAGCACATGAGATCCTTAACAGGGTGATGGGTAGTTACCTGAAACACACGCCGGGCACTAGAACCGAAAGAAGGTGATAAAAGGCTGCCAGAATCAGCAAATGTCCAACACAGAATATGATGCTTACATTTTAGATTTCTTATTTAAGATCAACTTTGTGGTTTAGTCTACTCTGACCTTTGGAGGAAGGATTGGGCAATACCCATGATGTGAACTATTGGTAGATGCCATCTCCAAGACTGAACTTAGAAAATTTGCAGAATAAAGAAGCAAAGATGAAGAAGAGGTACCTTGTAAGGGTGATATTTTTCTTCCACCACTTGATCCAGTGATAAAGAGCGGTTACTTAAGTTTAAATTTTTTCTTTCTGTGGAAAGAATATAAGACATTCCGAATTAGAAACATCTGCTGCTACATTAATCATTGTTCTAGTTCTAGAGGGAAAATAGCAAAATTTTGGTCATTACAGCGGAGGAAGAATTACCCAGAAAATATTTTTCTTGATAAAAAAAATCAAAATACACATGTAATAAATGGAGGACACGTGTTAAATAACACAGGAGTTCTGGGAAAAAAAATCCAGTACATCTGAAATTTCTGATGCACAATAAATACTTAAGGATGGTTAAGAAGCAGTTTTAGTGATGCTGACAAGATTATTGCTACCTCCAGGTCATACCTATAGAGAGTCTTGGACTCAATGCTTATTCAAAGGACTGCAATAATAGATCAATGAGTGATGTCCTATATAGAATTCACTGTGCTTCGAAAGCTCCTACCTTAACCTTTTAAAATATTTGTCTGTGAGGTAATTTTGAACTGTCTTAAAGATTTCAAGTGTTCTTCATAACTTTGCTTCACTGAAGCCATTCCTCTAAGGAGGGACCACAATTGTCTGCTTGTTTATATTCTGGAGATGAAATTAAATAACATATGAGATGTTACTGAAATAGTCCTTATTACATGGAAAGTGCTCATTAAACTGTAGGACCAGTTATCTTTCTAATTACTGATGTTCTTTTGTCTCATATAATTTGTATCATTTTTCTATAAGAGCATATTCTGTGTGCAAGTTGCTGCTCTAAGGATTTGGTGGCAGAGAAGTCCACCAACACCTTAGTCTGATCTCAAAGGATGAATAAAGGAGGCAGCTGGTTTCTAACATCTTTGCTTTGACAGCTCTCAGAGCACTAGAGCCTCCCATGCATTTGGGGCTATTGGTAGCTTCTGGAGAAAGAGTGCTTGAACATCCTCAGAATGCAATGTTTTTTCAGGGAATAGTATCCATGTGTCTCAAAGTGAAAATTAAATCCAAACTTCCTTCATCATCAAACACTTGCTGTTCCTCTTTGAAAACTTGGTGAATCTGGTGCTCATGAAAACATGGGTTAGTGAAGATCAGCGTAAAAGGCTAAGTAACACATGTCTTCTTCCTCCTCTTTGGCTCTTCATTTTCATGGTCCTAATACTTCTCCACCAGAAGAAAAGCAAGGAAAAAAACAAAAACAAAAAGATGTAGAAATGATACTACAATGTAAAGGATCACTCCTCAGTTAGTGGTAGAAGAAATGTTAGTTTGATGCAATACAGCTTGTTCTGATAAAGACTGATCAGTAAATTATAACTTAGAGGTTTCAAATTACTACATTTTTTATTGTATTATTTATTTAAGAATTTTGTGATGTTTTAATTGCATTATCTACGAAGAGCAGAAGCTGTATCACAAAATAATTAGTATTCTTCATTTTGAGGTTTTTATTTTAAAATACCAATAGAGAATGTTTTAAAGATGATGCTCAAAATACAAAATGGAAACTAGAAAAAGTAGTACTGGGCATTTTAATATTTATTTACATTTACAGAGAGGCAAATCAAAGTGAGATTTGATTCTTTAATGTTTCAGATTGGACCAGGGTGAAATAGCAGAGGATGTGGAGATAGTTATGTATCTTGAAGGGAGACCCAACAGGATCTGTAGTTGAATTGGGTCTGGCATGTGAAAGGAAAAAGAGGAGTCAAGGATAACTCAGATGTTTTTACTCTGAGCACCTGGAAGGATGACTGAAGTGAGAAAAGCTGAGAATGGAGCAGGGATGAGGTAGGGATGAGCAGAGAAGAGGAGTTCCTTTGGCGTCGTGGTTAAGTTTGAAGTTTGATTCTACTATCTTAAACAGTTTATTTTCCCACAAACTTATTTTGATTAAACCTCTTGGATTACAGAGTATAATATTCCTCAATCCAAGCCCAAGGAAGAGATTTTGCTCTTCATAATTTGGCTTTTCACAAGTTCCAACAGTGTGACAATTTTTTTGAGATTATTTACTTTGAAAAATGAAAATGTAAGTATAAAGAACATGGAATAACTATCAATTATTGCTATCATTAAGTGTTGAGTATTGTGCTAACTGCTTTATAACTGTTATCTTTTATCCTGTTTTCAGATAAGAGAAATTGAAGATTTATAAGGGCCTGGGGATAACAGTTAACACAGCTAGTGAGACCAGTTTGACTCTAAAGGTGATGATTAAAGGCATTAAAATATATTTTATGTGTTTGTTTTTTCTTTTCGAAAAATTATAATACTGGTATTTATGCATATATTGGAAACATTTCTAATTTTTCTTTATTACCTTTGATAAGCATACTTTTCAGTTTAATACTAAATGAAAGCAAATATTCAAAATAATCAATCATAAACAATATTGAGCATGATTTATTATGCCTGGTTCCAATTTAAGAATTGATATGGCATCAGGACAATCATATTGAATTGTTATCAGAATGGGTAGTCATAAAAATGAATGTTTACAATATTGTTAAGTAAGCTGAAAAATATGTCAATGATATACACCAGATAGCTTCATTTTTGAAAATCAGGTATTAGGCCAGGAAAATTTTTTTAAAAGTTCAAAGTGTGTATCTTTCTGAAAGATGAGCTTAATGAATGACAGAGTTTTTGTAAATATAATTTTCAAGATGACAAACCTAGTGAACAGGTACTGGGTCAAAATATTAAAATATTAATGTGGGCACATTAGTTCAGGAGGAAACTTCTGAGTGATGATGAACAATTGCCCAAATGAAAGAAAGGAGATTAATCAATTACTGATTAGCCTGGAAGAAAATTCAATCACTGGATTTTCCACAGAAAAAATCAGGCTCCTCTGGGCTGCACACTAAATAAGACTAGAAGAGGAATCTTGTGGTGCCAAAAGCAAATCTGGATTAATCATTAGTGGCTGGTCCTTTGACAAGTGTGGTTTCCTGCCTGGAATGTCATACCCCTGCATTGAGTTTTGACTGCCAGCATGGCCAGAGACCATCATCCCTACATAATAGCATCCTATGGAAGGTCCCATGATGTCCCACTTCTCTAACATCTTCTTCGGAGTAAATTATGTTAAAAGAGCGTCACTAGTGGCACTGAAGGTGAAAAAAAGTAACAAAAGGGCAGATTGGTGCTTGTGGGGAAGGAAAGTCTCACTGTCTTGACCTGGTGATAACGAGGGTATAGGCTGACTCTGCAAATTGAAACTTTACTTTTACTTTTTTTTGAAAGTCTTCAAATTTTTATTCATTCATTCATTCATTCATTTTTTTTTTTAATTTTTTTTCAACGTTTTTTATTTATTTTTGGGACAGAGAGAGACAGAGCATGAACGGGGGAGGGGCAGAGAGAGAGGGAGACACAGAATCAGAAACAGGCTCCAGGCTCCGAGCCATCAGCCCAGAGCCTGATGCGGGGCTCGAACTCACGGACCGCGAGATCGTAACCTGGCTGATGTCAGACGCTTAACCGACTGCGCCACCCAGGCGCCCCCATTCATTCATTTTTTAATGTAAATCCACATTAGTTAACATATAGTGTAATAATGGTTTCAGGAGAATTTAGTGATTCATCACTTATATATATAACACCCAGGGCTCATCCCAAAAAGTCCCTTTCCTAATGCCCATCACCCATTTCTAGCCCATCCCCCCACCCAACACCACTCCAGCAACCTTCAGTTTGTTGTCTGTATTTAAGACTCTCTTATAGTTTGCTCCCCTCTCTGTTTTTATCTTATTTTTCCTTCTCTTCCCCTATATTCACCTGTTTGTTTCTTAAATTCCACATATAAGTGAAATCATAATATTTGTCTTTCTCTAATTTCACTTAGCATAATACACTCTAGTTCCATCCACATTGCTGCAAATACCAATATTTCATTCCTTTTGATCACTGAGTAATATTCCATTGTATATATACCACATCTTTATCCATTCATCAGCCAATGGACATTGGGCTCTTTCCATACTTTGGCTATCGTTGATGGTGCTGCTAATAAACACTAGGGTGCATGTGCCCTTTCGAATCAGCATTTTTGTATCTTTTGGATAAATATCTCGTAGTGCAATTGCTGGGTCATAGGGTAGTTCTATTTTTAATTTTTTGAGAAACCTCCATACTCTTTTCCAGAGTGGCTGCACCAGTTTGCATTCCCACCAACAGTGCAAAAGGGTTCCCCTTTCTCCTCATCCTTGCCAACATCTGTTGTTTCCTGAGTTGCTAATTTTAGCCATTCTGACAGGTGAGAGGTGATATCTCATTGCGGTTTTCTTTTTTTTTATTTAACTTTATTTTTTATTTTTTAAAATTTACATCCAAATTAGTATATAGTGAAGCAATGATTTCAGTAGATTCCTTAATGCCCCTTACCCATTTAGCCCATCCCCCCTCCCACAACCCCTCCAGCAACCCTCAGTTTGTTCTCCATATTTATGAGTCTCTTCTGTTTTGTCCCCCTCCCTGTTTTCATATTATTTTTGTTTCCCTTCCCTTATGTTCATCTGTTTTGTCTCTTAAAGTCCTCATATGAGTGAACTCATATGATTTTTGTCTTTCTCTGACTGACTAATTTCACTTAGCATAATACCCTCCAGTTCCATCCACAGACTTGCAAATGGCAAGATTTCATTCTTTTTGATTGCCGAGTAATACTCCATTGTATATATACACCACATCTTCTTTATCCATTCATCCATCGATGGACATTTGGGCTCTTTCCATACTTTGGCTATTGTTGATAGTGCTGCTATAAAAATGGGGGTGCATGTGTCCCTTCGAAACAGCACACCTGTATCCCATGGATAAGTGCCTAGTAGTGCAATTGCTGGGTTGTAGAGTAGTTCTAATTTTAGTTTTTTGAGGAACCTCCATACTGTTTTCCAGAGTGGCTGCACCAGCTTGCATTCCCACCAACAATACAAAAGAGATCCTCTTTCTCCACATCCTTGTCAACATCTGTTGTTGCCTGAGTTGTTAATGTTAGCCATTCTGACAGGTGTGAGGTGGTATCTTATTGTGGTTTTGATTTGTATTTTCATTGTGGCTTTGATTTTCATGTGTCTGTAAGCCATCTAAATGTCTTTTTTGGAGAAGTGCCTATTCATGTCTTTTGCCCATTTCTTCACTGGATTATTTGTTTTTTGGGTGTTGAATTTGTTAAGTTCTTTGTATATTTTGGATACTAACCCTTTATCTGATATGTCATTTGAAAATATCTCCTCCCATTCCGTCAGTTGCCTTTTAGTTTTGTTGATTGTTTCCTTCACTGTAGAGAACATTTATATCTTGTTGAGGTCCCAATAGTTCATTTTTGCTTTTGCCTTGACTCCAGAGAAATGTCCAGTAAGAAGTTGCTGGTCAGGAGACCAGGTCAAAGAGATTGTTGTCTGTTTTCTCCTCTAGGATTTTGATGGTTTCCTGTCTTTCATTATTTAGGTCTTTCAACCATTTTGAGTTTATTTTTGTGTATGGTGTAAATAATCCAGACTTACTCTTCTGCATGTCACTGTCCAGATTTCCCAACACCATTTGCTGAAGAGACTTTTTTTCCAATGGATATTCTTTCCTGCTTTGTCAAAGATTAGCTTGCCATACATTTGTGGGTCCATTTCTGGGTTCTCTATTCTGTTCCACTGATCTGAGTGTCTGTTTTTGTGCCAGTACCATACTGTCTTGATGATTACAGTTTTGTAATACAGCTTGAAGTCTGGAATTGTGATGCTTCCAGTTTTGGTTTAGTTTGGTAAAATTATCCTGTTACACATTTTAAAAGATATTTGTTGAAAAGTAAAGAAAAAATGATTATATTTTCAACTAATTCTCATGTATCCATAATCAGATAATTAGACAAGTCTCTAAATTAGACTGTATTCTCTAGTTTCAATCAGCATTAATCAAGAAAACTTCCTTTACCTCTTAGGTTCATGTGCTTGACTCACACAAAAGCTGATACGATTATGCACATTTTATGATTTTTTAATTAAAAAAAATTTTTTTAATGGTTATTTATTTTTGAGAGAGAGAGCATGAGTGGGGAAAGAGCAGAGAGATAGGGAGACACAGAATCCGAAACAGGCTTCAGGCTCTGAGCTGTCAGCACAGAGCCTGATGCAGGACTTGAACTCATTGACTGTAATCATGACCAGGGCAGAGGTCCGACGCTTAACTGACTGAGCCACCCAGGTGGCCCTCATGATTTTTTTTAGATGGGCTGAATCAATCTGGAAATCACATTCTCCCCTCCTCCCTAAAGAACCATATTCTTTCTTTTCTATAATCAATGGAACAGCTTCCTTCCTCCCTCCATCTCTTGTTGATATTAGCTGCTCTCCTGGTCAGCTATTACTTGGCATTCTGATGCCTGTCTTTGCTACCAGCTGTTTTAAAACTTCACTTTTTCTTTTCTTCTTCTTCTTTGTTTTTTTTTTTTTTTAACTAAATGGCAGTGCAGAAACACTTTTTTCCTTAATGGTGAATTTATTCAAGAAATGTAACATAGATTGAGATTCTGGCGATTATAGGCTTTAAAAAAAATAGTAGGCCTTATTTAAAACCATACTTAAGGTGAAACAGTGAGGAAAATTAAGAATCTCTTTTAGAAGAAAAAAAGCTTTAAAGATTCAAAATAACCTCAATCAGTCCTAAGTAGTAGGTTAATAAGGTCCTTTTTGTAATTTAACACTCTTTTCTTTTGGTGTCTCATTGAATGTTAATGTGCTATATCTTTACTGTATTCCTAATTTTTTAAAAAGCCTGCTCATTTAATGCATAGAATACTGATTTCCCTTTGGATATTTTAGACTC
Source organism: Puma concolor (assembly GCF_028749965.1). Taxonomy (NCBI): domain Eukaryota; kingdom Metazoa; phylum Chordata; class Mammalia; order Carnivora; family Felidae; genus Puma; species Puma concolor. The sequence continues at coordinate 30,293,098 of NC_141684.1, read as the reverse complement.
TGGTTTATTTCCTCATTTCCAGTCTTTATAATTTTCTACATAGATAAATGATTGTATTTTTCTATCTTAATTTAAAAACAGGTCATGAGAGAAAAGTTATGCCAATGCAACTAATCTTTAAATTGCTAGTGCCAGGAAAGCAACATTCATAATATTGTCCTCACTGGCTTTCCTTTTGGAATTGTGGTGCCAGGGAAAATGATTTACTGCCAGCCGGGACTGAGACTTGGGCTTTGTAGAAAAGATTTATTGGCATCAACTTTGCATAAAGCCATAATCAGTCCTGAAAAGACATTTGTCACCATAAACCCTTATTTTCAGGTGCCTGACACTTTCCATAAAACTATACTTCAAGTGGAAAAGTCATTTGGGTTTTCAGATCCTTTAGTCCGGTATTTCTTGATCATTTAAAGAAAGAACATTTCTTGAACTTTCTGGATACACTAGAACAGTGTTTCTGGGACCTATCCCTAGGTTTCCACGAAGCAGGGAGGGGTGGGAACCATAAATGTACATTTTAAACAAGTGCCTGCAGAGATTCTGCTGCAAGTTGAAAACTGGAAGACATTCCCAGGAAAATGGGTATGGCATCCTGCGCATAAGCTCAGGCCCTGTTTGTGTCACCTTGACTAACCAATGTTGACCTCTCTGTCTCATTTGTTTCCTTATGTATATTCCTTATATATGCTTTAATTGGGCAAGTAGACTTTCTATTTATAAATCATGAAGTTTAAGAAAATAAAGCAAGGGAGTACCTTACAGGAAGTACGTATAGGAAGCAGATGATTCATCTTAGTTCTACTCTTTTCCCTATAATCTGTAATGACAAACACAAACACACAAGCAAAATTACATGTGTGTGCACGCACATGCATATTCAGTCAGGCGAGGAGCAGCTCTAGGAAGAGTGAGCTGATCTCTTGATCGGAATTAGAAACTTAAAATTCACTTGTAGGAAGCAGCAATTAAGGCAAGGCTACAGCCCTGCAAAGAGTTGAGGTTAGGGGACATAAAAAAGAGCCAAAGTTTATTGCAACATGGACAATCAATAAGGCCCTGTCTTGAAACCCCAGTGTTAAGGAAGACTAAGAAGCTGGAAACATTCCTCAAGTACCAGTGACAGGCCCTCAGATTTGAACAAAGAGTTTAAAGTGCTTAATGCACTTAATGTGGCCTGCAATAATAGCCAACTATTTACTTTACCATATTCGTTAACTTGCCAAGAAACTGTGCACGAATTAATTAGTCCATCGTTTACTCTTATCTGTGCCACAAATCAGAGGGGTTCAAAAGTCAACCTAAAAGCACTTGTGCATTTCAATTGATTCCAAATGTAAAGTCATTATAGCATTTGTTTTTTACAAAATAATTTATAGCAAGCATCCTTTATAATGTGAATCTGTGAGCTCTATCTGAGGTCATTTACGTTTTAAGTTCTGAATTTTATGTGATTGTTGCGTTCTACTTCCTCTTAGAAAAACCTCCCTTTAGTCAATTTTGGAGAAAATAGAGTAAATCATGAAATCAGCCAAAAGAAAGAAACCACCAAGCAGTAGTACATTTTATCATGTAGCTGTTATTTCCAGATTTATCCATTTTGGTGCTAGTTCAAAACACACTGGTTAGATTGTTTATTTTAAAATGAAATATATATTCAAAGAGGGGTTTTGCCTTAGTCACTGTTTTAAAATAACCAAAGAATATTTTTTGAGGTGTTACAAGGAAAAATAAAAATCTGGTAAATGTGTGCTCTTAATATCCAAGTCTTATTTAATATAATGGATTTATTACTGGGACAGATACAAATACATTTATTAATTCAAAATAAAATTTTATGTTGACATAGAGACCTAGGTCCTCAACAAATACATTTGTTCAAATGTTTTAATACTGGTCTAACATTTATTCTGATGATTTAAAATGGATTATAGATTATTCAAAAAGAAATATTCAAATACTAGAGATGAAAAGCTCATGAAATATTTTAAATGCTTGTTGATTATAAAAATGTAAAGCATGAGCTTGTGCCTTCAAACAATCAAAAATCAATTAAACAATTGATATTGATTAGACTGATTTTCTTAGATACGCTAAGAAAATTCAAAAGAACTTTTGCATGGAGCCCCAGGGATGCTACATTGCTCAGCCCCAGTCGGCATTCATACTGTGTACTGAGGATGGTGCCCACTGGACTTAAGCAGGGCACACCCAGTCTGTGGGGTTGGATGCAACAGCCCTTCATGGTTCCTGTCCTCAACCAGCTTACAATCCATTTGAGCAAGGTGAAAAAGCAGGCAAAATTGAAGGTAAGATTAATACACATTAAACAATACTAGCAAGAAAGTATATATAACAATAAAATGAAAAAGGAGGGAGAAAAAATAAAATTAAGATGGTACATGTCAAAGACATGGGAATATAGTTTATTTCTTTTGCCCTCATTAGGTGATAATGGGCAGATTCTAAAATAACTTGAGCATGTAGTTGAGGACACGCTCTGTATAACAGCATTGTCTGTGGGCACTGAGAAGCCTGGAGATTAATGACTACAACCGAGGCGCTGGCAAAAATTTAAAAACTGATCCAAAATACCTTTAGTCATTTGATGAGATTGGGAAATTTCAGTTTCAACGTGAAATTACTGACTTGATAGTTTACATTTTATTTTTGTATTTTAATCACTTTGTGAATTTATAATTCCATGCTAAAAGCATCTATCTTATATTTAAAACCTCCCAAGAATACTGGGTCAGGGTGGAAGTGAGTTTTGTTTGGGGACAGAGTTGTGTGTGTCATGTTATGGATAAAGAATGGGTTCACAAAGACGAATTCCATGAAAAACATTTCTTGGAACCTTATGAAAAAATGCTGTCACACATAAAGTTGAGCATGCAATTGTAGAGTGGTATAGATAGTTGAATGCTATAGGTGTTTTATTCATCGTTCAGGCCTTGGCTTAGGAATCACTTCCTCCAGGAAGCCCATCCTGATCTCTAAGGTTAGGTTACATGTCCCTCCTGTGGCTTTGTGTGCTGAACTATCAATGCACAATGCACTCAGTTGCAATTGCCTGTTTACTGTTCTGTCTCACATAACAAAGCAGAAACAACAGGAATTCATTAAACATTTTGCTTAATAAATCATCTTTCTTAAAGCTTTAACTAATTATCTCCTTTAATAAGAAGAACCATATAGTGAGGTAGGTATGACTATTATCTTACTCTAAAAATGAGGAAATAGAGGTGTAAAGAGGTTAAGAAACTGTCCAAGTCAGAGAGAAATAATTAGAAGTAAAAGAGTCTGGTTGCTTTCTCAGCTTTTCAAAATTTCAAATCCTTCACTTTCTACTGGTCACAAACATACCTGTAACAATGGTGGTTCTGCCTTACAGGGGTCAAAGAACTTTGTGAGTCTAGTGTTGTGTACTATTAGATTCCTTCTGCAAGTGTTTTTGTGAACTCTGGTAGAGCAGCTCTGTAGCGACACAGAATCTTCTAACAAGGTGCAAATTCAGCAGAATCACAAATAATCCTTCTCTCTTTTTTAAAAATTTTATTTTTTATTTTTTAAAATTTACATCCAAATTAGTATATAGTGAAGCAATGATTTCAGTAGATTCCTTAATGCCCCTTACCCATTTAGCCCATCCCCCCTCCCACAACCCCTCCAGCAACCCTCAGTTTGTTCTCCATATTTATGAGTCTCTTCTGTTTTGTCCCCCTCCCTGTTTTTATATTATTTTTGTTTCCCTTCCCTTATGTTCATCTGTTTTGTCTCTTAAAGTCCTCATATGAGTGAACTCATATGATTTTTGTCTTTCTCTGACTGACTAATTTCACTTAGCATAATACCCTTCAGTTCCATCCACAGACTTGCAAATGGCAAGATTTCATTCTTTTTGATTGCCGAGTAATACTCCATTGTATATATACACCACATCTTCTTTATCCATTCATCCATCAATGGACATTTGGGCTCTTTCCATACTTTGGCTATTGTTGATAGTGCTGCTATAAAAATGGGGGTGCATGTGTCCCTTCGAAACAGCACACCTATATCCCATGGATAAGTGCCTAGTAGTGCAATTGCTGGGTTGTAGAGTAGTTCTAATTTTAGTTTTTTGAGGAACCTCCATACTGTTTTCCAGAGTGGCTGCACCAGCTTGCATTCCCACCAACAATACAAAAGAGATCCTCTTTCTCCACATCCTTGTCAACATCTGTTGTTGCCTGAGTTGTTAATGTTAGCCATTCTGACAGGTGTGAGGTGGTATCTCAGTGTGGTTTTGATTTGTATTCCCCTGATGATGAGTGATGTTGAGCATTTTTTCATGTGTCAGTTGGCCATCTGGATATCTTCTTTGGAGAAGTGCCTATTCATGTCTTTTGCCCATTTCTTCACTGGATTATTTGTTTTTTGGGTGTTGAGTTTGATAAGTTCTTTATAGATTTTGGATACTAACCCTTTATCTGATATGTTGTTTGCAAATATCTTCTCCCATTCTGTCGGTTGCCTTTTAGTTTTGCTGATTGTTTCCTTTGCTGTGCGGAATTTTTTTATTTTGATGAGGTCCCGGTAGTTCATTTTTGCTTTTGTTTCCCTTCCCTCCAGAGACGTGTTGAGTAAGAAGTTGCTGCACCCAAGATCAAAGAGGTTTTGCTTGCTTTCTCCTCAAGGATTTTGATGGCTTCCTGTCTTATGTTTAGGTCTTTCATCCATTTTGAGTTTGCTTTTGTATATGATATAAGAAAGTGGTAGATAATCCTTCTCTTAATACTTTTTAGGCATATATATTAGCTATCTCTTCCTCTCTTTGCCCAGATCTAAGAAGGATAAGAAGGTGGGAGCTACTGAATTTTATTTCCAAAATTATCAGTCAGTTACCAAAATAAAAGAATTTGTTTTCAATCCACATTATCTGTTTACTCTCTGGAGGTTCTTAAACTGTTAGACCCAGTTTTTCTTCTAAGTTGTCATATGATTGATAGACCCAATTTTAGTCCCAATTTACTAGAAGAGTCTTGAAAGATATTGTTAATTTCATCAAATTCAAATTACCTCAAAAACTCCAGTGTGTAAGCCTTCCAAATTAAACAATCCCTCCCTTCCCCACCACTGCCACGTATACTAACACATTCACTCACAAAGGTATAGAGGGTTTTTCTTTGTGCTTTTCTGGATCTCTAGACATTACTAAAACTCACACACACAAGTGTTTTTAGTTCAACAAAATACATATCAAGAAACCAAATACATATCAAGAACTATATCTGGGGCACCTGGGTGGCTCAGTCAATTAAGCATCCAACTCTTCATCTCAATTCTGGTCATGATCCAGGGTCATGGGATTGAGCCCTGCATCGGGCCAGCGCCGAGGATGGAGCCTGCTTGAGACTCTCTCTCCTCTCTCTCCCTCTGCCTTTCCCCAGTTTGTGCTCTTTCAATCTTTCTCAAAAAGAACTATCTCTAAAAACTACTTAATTTAACCATCCTTTCATTCTTTAATCTGCCTGTTTATTCATCCAACAAATATTTACTTTAATGTAATAGGGTGGTTAAGAAGCTCAAGCTATAGAGCCAGGTTCCCTGGTTGTGATTCCTAAGTATTCCAGTTATAGGCTGTGGGACCTCGGTTGGGACTGTCACAGTTTCCATATTGCTAAATTGGGGATTACAGTAATATCTATCTTATAGGATTGTTATAAGGACTGATTTTTTTTTTTAATTTTTTTTTCAACGTTTATTTATTTTTGGGACAGAGAGAGACAGAGCATGAACGGGGGAGGGGCAGAGAGAGAGGGAGACACAGAATCGGAAACAGGCTCCAGGCTCTGAGCCATCAGCCCAGAGCCTGACGCAGGGCTCGAACTCCCGGACCGCGAGATCGTGACCTGGCTGAAGTCGGACGCTTAACCGACTGCGCCACCCAGGCGCCCCTATAAGGACTGATTTAATTAAAACACATAAAATGCTGAAGGCAGCATATAGCACATGCAAATCTCTATTTATGTTGTTGTTATTCTTATTATATGTTATTATTATTGTTATCTATGCTTGATCAATTTAAGTTTTTTTCTAAGGACAGATACTGACTTGATGGGGGTCAGTGGGAAGATGGCGGCGTAGGAGGATGCTGGGCTCACTGCATCCTGCTGATCACTTAGATTCCATCCACACCTGCCTAAATAACCCAGAAAACCACCAGAACGGATTCTCCAGAGCCCAACATAGATGAGAGGCCCACGGAAGAGGGTAGGAAGGGTGGAGAGGCGGTGCGCGCTACATGGACTGGCGGGAGGGAGCCGGGGTTGAGGGGCAGCCAGCTGGCCAAGCAGAGCCCCCGAGTCTGGCTTGCAAAAGCAGAGGGACCGGATGGAGTGTGTTCAGACAGCAAGCGGGACTTAACATCTGGGAGGTTATAAGCTAACAGCTCTGCTCGGAGAGTGGGAGGGCTGGAGGACAACGGGAGAGAGAGTTGTTGAGCCCCAGACGTCAGAGCTCAGCTTGGCGGGAACAAAGGCGCTCGCCAGCGCCATCTCCCTCGCCCATCCCCCAGCCAAAATCCCAAAGGGAACCAGTTCCTACCAGGGAACTTGCTTGCACCACGCAAACACCCAACGCTGTGCTTCTGTGGATCCATCCCTCCGGTGGCAGGTCTGACTCCCTCCCAGTGCTGCAGGGCCTCTCCTGAAGGGGATCACCGAAGGAAAAGTGAGCTGAGCCTCCCTCTCCTGCCCTTGTGCACCTTGCTGATCCACCCCAGCTAATACGCCAGATCCCCAGCACTACAAGCCAGGCAGTGTGCAAGTAGCCCAGATGGGCCACACCATCCCACAGTGAATCCCACTCTTAGGAGAGGCGAAGAGAAGGTACACACCAGTCTGACCGTGGCCCCAGCAGTGGGCTGGGGGCAGACATCAGGTCTAACTGCGGCCCCACCCACCAATGCAAGTTATTCAAGACAGCACAGGGGAAGTGCCCTGCAGTTCTGCACCACTCCAGGGACTATCCAAAATGACGAAACGAAAGAATTCCCCTCAAAAGAATCTCCAGGAAATAATGACAGCTAATGAACTGATCAAAAAGGATTTAAACAATATAACAGAAAGTGAATTTACAATAATAGTCATAAAATTAATCGCTGGGCTTGAAAACAGTATAGAGGACAGCAGAGAATCTCTTGCTACAGAGATCAAGGGACTAAGGAACAGCCAGGAGGAGCTAAAAAATGATATAAAAGAGCTGCAAAATAAAATGGACACAACCACAGCTCGGAATGAAGAGGCAGAGGAGAGAATAGGTGAACTAGAAGATAAAATTATGGAAAAAGAGGAAGCTGAGAAAAAGAGATAAAAAAAGGAGTATGAGGGGGAAAATTAGAGAACTAAGTGATCCACTAAAGAGAAATAATCTACGCATAATTGGTATTCCAGAGGAGGAAGAGAGAGGGAAAGGTGCCGAAGGTGTAGTTGAAGAAATAATAGCTGAGAACTTCCCTGAACTGGGGAAGGAAAAAGGCATTGAAATTCAAGAGGCACAGAGAACTCCCTTCAGACGTTACTTGAATCGATCTTCTGCATGACATATCATAGTGAAACTGACAAAATACAAGGATAAAGAGAAAATTCTGAAAGCAGCTAGGGATAAACATGCTCTAACATATAAAAGGAGACCGATAAGACTCGTGACGGATCTCTCTACTGAAACTTGGCAGGCCAGAAAGGAATGGCAGGAGATCTTCAATGTGATGAACAGAAAAAATATGCAGCCGAGAATCCTTTATCCAGCAAATCTGTCATTTAGAATAGAAGGAGAGATAAAGGTCTTCCCAAACAAACAAAAACTGAAAGAATTCATCACCACTAAACCAGCCCTACAAGAGATCCTAAGGGGGATCCTGTGAGACAAAGTACCAGAGACATCGCTACAAGCATGAAACCTACAGACAGGTCTTGGAGGAAGATGGCGGCGTAGGAGGACGCTGGGCTCACCGCGCGTCCTGCTGATCACTTAGATTCCACCTACACCTGCCTAAATAACCCAGAAAACCACCAGAGGATTACCAGAACGGAGTCGCCGGAGCCAAGCGCAGACGAGAGGCCCACGGAAGAGGGTAGGAAGGGCGGCGAGGCGGTGCGCGCTCCACGGACTGGCGGGAGGGAGCCGGGGCGGAGGGGCGGCTCGCCGGCCAAGCAGAGCCCCCGAGTCTGGCTTGCAAAAAGCGGAGGGGCCTGACGGACTGTGTTCCGACAGCAAGCGCGACTTAGCGTCTGGGAGGTCATAAGTTAACAGCTCTGCTCAGAAAGCAGGAAGGCTGGAGGACAAAGGGAAGGAGAGCTGCTGAGCCCCCGGACGACAGAGCTCAGTTTGGTGGGGAACAAAGGCGCTCGCCAGCGCCATCTTCCCCGCCCATCCCCCAGCCAAAATCCCAAAGAGAACCAGTTCCTGCCAGGGAACTTGCTCGCTCCGCGCAAACACCCAACTCTGCGCTTCTGCGGAGCCAAACCTCCGGCAGCGGATCTGACTCCCTCCTGCTGCCACAGGGCCCCTCCTGAAGTGGATCACCTAAGGAGAAGCAAGCTAAGCCTGCCCCTCCTGCCCCTGTGCACCTTGCCTACCCACCCCAGCTAAGACGCCAGATCCCCAGCATCACAAGCCTGGCAGTGTGCAAGTAGCCCAGACAGACCACCCCACCCCACAGTGAATCCCGCCCCTAGGAGAGGGGAAGAGAAGGCACGCACCAGTCTGACTGTGGCCCCAGCGGTGGGCTGGGAGCAGACATCAGGTCTGACTGCGGCTCCGCCCACCAACTCCAGTTATACACCACAGCACAGGGGAAGTGCCCTGCAGGTCCTCACCACGCCAGGGACTATCCAAAATGACCAAGCGGAAGAATTCCCCTCAGAAGAATCTCCAGGAAATAACAACAGCTAATGAGCTGATCAAAAAGGACTTAAATAATATAACAGAAAGTGAATTTAGAATAATAGTCATAAAATTAATCGCTGGGCTTGAAAACAGTATAGCGGACAGCAGAGAATCTCTTGCTACAGAGATCAAGGGACTAAGGAACAGTCACGAGGAGCTGAAAAACGCTTTAAACGAAATGCATAACAAAATGGAAACCACCACGGCTCGGATTGAAGAGGCAGAGGAGAGAATAGGTGAACTAGAAGATAAAGTTATGGAAAAAGAGGAAGCTGAGAAAAAGAGAGATAAAAAAATCCAGGAATATGAGGGGAAAATTAGAGAACTAAGTGATACACTAAAAAGAAATAATATACGCATCATTGGTATCCCAGAGGAGGAAGAGAGAGGGAAAGGTGCTGAAGGGGTACTTGAAGAAATAATAGCTGAGAACTTCCCTGAACTAGGGAAGGAAAAAGGCATTGAAATCCAAGAGGCACAGAGAACTCCCTTCAGACGTAACTTGAATCGATCTTCTGCACGACATATCATAGTGAAACTGGCAAAATACAAGGATAAAGAGAAAATTCTGAAAGCAGCAAGGGGTAAACGTGCCCTCACATATAAAGGGAGACCTATAAGACTGGTGACTGATCTGTCTTTTGAAACTTGGCAGGCCAGAAAGAATTGGCACGAGATTTTCAGTGTGCTAGACAGAAAAAATATGCAGCCGAGAATCCTTTATCCAGCAAGTCTGTCATTTAGAATCGAAGGAGAGATAAAGGTCTTCCCAAACAAACAAAAACTGAAGGAATTTGTCACCACTAAACCAGCCCTACAAGAGATCCTAAGGGGGACCCTGTGAGACAAAGTACCAGAGACATCACTACAAGCATAAAACATACAGATATCACAATGACTCTAAACCCATATCTTTCTATAATAACACTAAATGTAAATGGACTAAATGCGCCAACCAAAAGACATAGGGTATCAGAATGGATAAAAAAACAAGACCCATCTATTTGCTGTCTACAAGAGACTCATTTTAGACCCGAGGACACCTTTAGATTGAGAGTGAGGGGATGGAGAACTATTTATCATGCTACTGGAAGCCAAAAGAAAGCTGGAGTAGCCATCCTTATATCAGACAAACTAGACTTTAAATTAAAGGCTGTAACAAGAGATGAAGAAGGACATTATATAATAGTGACAGGGTCTATCCATCAGGAAGAGCTAACAATTATAAATGTCTATGCGCCGAATACCGGAGCGCCCAAATATATAAAACAATTACTCATAAACACAAGCAACCTTATTGATAAGAATGTGGTAATTGCAGGGGACTTTAACACCCCACTTACAGAAATGGATAGATCATCTAGACACACGATCAATAAAGAAACAAGGGCCCTGAATGAGACATTGGATCAGATGGACTTGACAGATATATTTAGAACTCTGCATCCCAAAGCAACAGAATATACTTTCTTCTCGAGTGCACATGGAACATTCTCCAAGATAGATCATATACTGGGTCACAAAACAGCCCTTCATAAGTTTACAAGAATTGAAATCATACCATGCATACTTTCAGACCACAACGCTATGAAGCTTGAAATCAACCACAGAAAAAAGTCTGGAAAACCTCCAAAAGCATGGAGGTTAAAGAACACCCTACTCACGAATGAGTGGGTCAACCAGGCAATTAGAGAAGAAATTAAAAAATATATGGAAACAAACGAAAATGAAAATACAACAATCCAAACGCTTTGGGACGCAGCAAAGGCAGTCCTGAGAGGAAAATACATTGCAATCCAGGCCTATCTCCAGAAACAAGAAAAATCCCAAATACAAAATCTAACAGCACACCTAAAGGAAATAGAAGCAGAACAGCAAAGGCAGCCTAAACCCAGCAGAAGAAGAGAAATAATAAAGATCAGAGCAGAAATAAACAATATAGAATCTAAAAAAACTGTAGAGCAGATCAATGAAACCAAGAGTTGGTTTTTTGAAAAAATAAACAAAATTGACAAACCTCTAGCCAGGCTTCTCAAAAAGAAAAGGGAGATGACCCAAATAGATAAAATCATGAATGAAAATGGAATGATTACAACCAATCCCTCAGAGATACAAACAATTATCAGGGAATACTATGAAAAATTATATGCCAACAAATTGGACAACCTGGAAGAAATGGACAAATTCCTGAACACCCACACTCTTCCAAAACTCAATCAGGAGGAAATAGAAAGCTTGAACAGACCCATAACCAGCGAAGAAATTGAATCGGTTATCAAAAATCTCCCAACAAATAAGAGTCCAGGACCAGATGGCTTCCCAGGGGAGTTCTACCAGACATTTAAAGCAGAGATAATACCTATCCTTCTCAAGCTATTCCAAGAAATAGAAAGGGAAGGAAAACTTCCAGACTCATTCTATGAAGCCAGTATTACTTTGATTCCTAAACCAGACAGAGACCCAGTAAAAAAAGAGAACTACAGGCCAATATCCCTGATGAATATGGATGCCAAAATTCTCAATAAGATACTAGCAAATCGAATTCAACGGCATATAAAAAGAATTATTCACCATGATCAAGTGGGATTCATTCCTGGGATGCAGGGCTGGTTCAACATTCGCAAATCAATCAACGTGATACATCACATTAACAAAAAAAAAGAGAAGAACCATATGATCCTGTCAATCGATGCAGAAAAGGCCTTTGACAAAATCCAGCACCCTTTCTTAATAAAAACTCTTGAGAAAGTCGGGATAGAAGGAACATACTTAAAGATCATAAAAGCCATTTATGAAAAGCCCACAGCTAACATCATCCTCAATGGGGAAAAACTGAGAGCTTTTTCCCTGAGATCAGGAACACGACAGGGATGCCCACTCTCACCGCTGTTGTTTAACATAGTGCTGGAAGTTCTAGCATCAGCAATCAGACAACAGAAGGAAATCAAAGGCGTCAAAATTGGCAAAGATGAAGTCAAGCTTTCGCTCTTTGCAGATGACATGATATTATACATGGAAAATCCGATAGACTCCACCAAAAGTCTGCTAGAACTGATACATGAATTCAGCAAAGTTGCAGGATACAAAATCAATGTACAGAAATCAGTTGCATTCTTATACACTAACAATGAAGCCACAGAAAGACAAATAAAGAAACTGATCCCATTCACAATTGCACCAAGAAGCATAAAATACCTAGGAATCAATCTAACCAAAGATGTAAAGGATCTGTATGCTGAAAACTATAGAAAGCTTATGAAGGTAATTGAAGAAGATTTAAAGAAATGGAAAGACATTCCCTGCTCATGGATTGGAAGAATAAATATTGTCAAAATGTCAATACTACCCAAAGCTATCTACACATTCAATGCAATCCCAATCAAAATTGCACCAGCATTCTTCTCGAAACTAGAACAAGCAATCCTAAAATTCATATGGAACCACAAAAGGCCCCGAATAGCCAAAGTAATTTTGAAGAAGAAGACCAAAGCAGGAGGCATCACAATCCCAGACTTTAGCCTCTACTACAAAGCTGTCATCATCAAGACAGCATGGTATTGGCACCAAAACAGACACATAGACCAATGGAATAGAATAGAAACCCCAGAACTAGACCCACAAACGTACGGCCAACTCATCTTTGACAAAGCAGGAAAGAACATCCAATGGAAAAAAGACAGTCTCTTTAACAAATGGTGCTGGGAGAACTGGACAGCAACATGCAGAAGGTTGAAACTAGACCACTTTCTCACACCATTCACAAAAATAAACTCAAAATGGATAAAGGACCTGAATGTGAGACAGGAAACCATCAAAACCTTAGAGGAGAAAGCAGGAAAAGACCTCTCTGACCTCAGCCGTAGCAATCTCTTACTCGACACATCCCCAAAGGCAAGGGAATTAAAAGCAAAAGTGAATTCCTGGGACCTTATGAAGATAAAAAGCTTCTGCACAGCAAAGGAAACAACCAACAAAACTAAAAGGCAACCAACGGAATGGGAAAAGATATTTGAAAATGACATATCGGACAAAGGGCTAGTATCCAAAATCTATAAAGAGCTCACCAAACTCCACACCCGAAAAGCAAATAACCCAGTGAAGAAATGGGCAGAAAACATGAATAGACACTTCTCTAAAGAAGACATCCGGATGGCCAATAGGCACATGAAAAGATGTTCAGCGTCGCTCCTTATCAGGGAAATACAAATCAAAACCACACTCAGATATCACCTCACGCCAGTCAGAGTGGCCAAAATGAACAAATCAGGAGACTATAGATGCTGGAGAGGATGTGGAGAAACGGGAACCCTCTTGCACTGTTGGTGGGAATGCAAATTGGTGCAGCCGCTCTGGAAAGCAGTGTGGAGGTTCCTCAGAAAATTAAAAATAGACCTACCCTATGACCCAGCAATAGCACTGCTAGGAATTTATCCAAGGGACACAGGAGTACTGATGCATAGGGGCACTTGGACCCCAATGTTCATAGCAGCACTCTCAACAATAGCCAAATTATGGAAAGAGCCTAAATGTCCATCAACTGATGAATGGATAAAGAAATTGTGGTTTATATACACAATGGAGTACTACGTGGCAATGAGAAAAAATGAAATATGGCCTTTTGTAGCAACGTGGATGGAACTGGAGAGTGTGATGCTAAGTGAAATAAGCCATACAGAGAAAGACAGATACCATATGGTTTCACTCTTATGTGGATCCTGAGAAACTTAAGAGAAACCCATGGGGGAGGGGAACAAAAAAAAAAAAAAAAAAAAAAAGAGGTTAGAGTGGGAGAGAGCCAAAGCATAAGAGACTGTTGAGAACTGAGAACAAACTAAGGGTTGATGGGGGGTGGGAGGGAGGAGAGGGTGGGTGATGGGTACTGAGGAGGGCACCTTTTGGGATGAGCACTGGGTGTTGTATGGAAACCAATTTGACAATAAATTTCATATATAAAAAAAAAAAAAAAAAAAAAAAAAAAAAAAAAAAAAAAGAAACCTACAGACATCACAATGACTCTAAACTCATATCTTTCTATAATAACACTAAATGTAAATGGACTAAATGCGCCAACCAAAAGACATAGGGTATCAGAATGGATAAAAAAACAAGACCCATCTATTTGCTGTCTACAAGAGACTCATTTTAGACCTGAGGACACTTTCAGATTGAAAGTGAGGGGATGGAGAACTATTTATCATGCTACTGGAAGTCAAAAGAGAGCTGGAGTAGCCATACTTATATCAGACAAAACTAGACTTTAAATTAAAGACTGTAACAAGAGATAAAGAAGGGCATTATATAATAATTACAGGGTCTATCCATCAGGAAGAGCTAACAATTATAAATGTCTATGCACCGAATACAGGAGCCCCCAAATATATAAAACAATTACTCACAAACATAAACAACCTTATTATAAGAATGTGGTAATTGCAGGGGACTTTAACACCCCACTCACAACAATGGATAGATCATCCAGACACACGGTCAATAAAGAAACAAGGGCCCTGAATGATGGATTGGATCAGATGGACTTGACATATATATTTGGAACTCTGCATCCCAAAGCAAAAGAATATACTTTCTTCTCAAGTGCACATGGAACATTCTCCAAGATAGATCACATACTGGTTCACAAAACAGCCCTTCATAAGTATACAAGAATTGAGATCATACCATGCATACTTTCAGACCACAATGCTATGAAGCTTGAAATCAACCACAGGAAAAAGTCTGGAAAACCTCCAAAAGCATGGAGGTTAAAGAACACCCTACTAAAGAATGAGTGGGTCAACCAGGCAATTAGAGATGTCTCTAAAGAAGACATCCGGATGGCCAACAGGCACTTGAAAAGATGCTCAACGTCGCTCCTCATCAGGGAAATACAAATCAAAACCACACTCAGATATCACCTCATGCCAGTCAGAGTGGCCAAAATGAACAAATCAGGAGACTATAGATGCTGGAGAGGATGTGGAGAAACGGGAACCCTCTTGCACTGTTGGTGGGAATACAAACTGGTGCAGTCACTCTGGAAAACAGTGTGGATGTTCCTCAAAAAATTAAAAATAGACCTACCCTATGACCCAGCAATAGCACTGCTATGTATTTACCCAAGGGATACAGGAGTCCTGATGCATAGGGGCACTTGTACCCCAATGTTTATAGCAGCACTCTCAACAATAGCCAAATTATGGAAAGAGCCTAAATGTCCATCAACTGATGCATGGATAAAGAAATTGTGGTTTATATGCACAATGGAGTACTACGTGGCAATGAGAAAGAATGAAATATGGCCCTTTGTAGCTACGTGGATGGAACTGGAGAGTGTTATGCTAAGTGAAATAAGCCATACAGAGAAAGACAGATACCATATGTTTTCACTCTTATGTGGAGACTGAGAAACTTAACAGGAACCCATGGGGAGAGGAAGGGGGAAAAAAAAGAGGTTAGAGTGGGAGAGAGCCAAAGCATAAGAGACTCTTAAAAACTGAGAACAAACTGAGGGCTGATGGGGGGTGGGAGGGAGGGTGATGGGTATTGAAGAGGGAATCTTTTGGGATGAGCACTGGGTGTTGTATGGAAACCAATTTGACAATAAATTTCATATATTTAAAAAAAATAAAAAAATAAAACCACTTGATGGAAAAGAAATAAGGACAGATATTAATTCTTCTGACAAACAGATGCACTCTTAAAATTCTCTTAAAAGGTGTTTTAGCTTTCAAATTACAAAGAATACACCTTACTATAGGTGATTCTTGTTCCTAAGAATAATCCTGGTGAAATGGGAGGTGAATATTATAAAAATATCTATTTATTGAGAGAATCCTATCCAGAAAAACCATATTCTGCAGCTTAGTGGCATCACAAAGATAAAATGTATATCAGAAGCTGAGCTAAAACACTTAACTATGTGCATAAAAGTAGAGAAAAAAGAGCAGAATAAAAAATTACAGGAAAAAGTAGGGACTGGTGTTCTCATGCCAGTTTAATTCTGCTGATCCTGATAGCCTTGCCCCAAAATGGGGTGGAAAGTGAAGATGTGTGGTGACACAGCACATGGATGAATGGGTGTTTCCCACCTCGCACAAGATCCACTTTTGGTCTGTAGTAAAAGATAGGGATGTGATTACCCAATCTTCTTTCGGGTTCTTGTTCTTGTTCTTGTTCTCTTCTTTCTCCTTTTTTTCTAGTCTTCTTCATTCTTAAATTCACATTTTCCCCATTCTCAACACTCATTTTAGTAAGATGATGACCAGAGTCACAATCTATTCTTTGATTTTTCTTTCTGAGCCTCTTCTCTTTTCTTACAATTTCATACCAGCAGCATTTTGGGAAAACCCAGAAATTAGGAAGGGAAGTGTTCTGCAATGCCCCAAGTGCCAACTAGCTGAATGGATTGGTAAATAATGAGGGTTGAGGAGAGAATCTGGGGCAGTATAAACCCCTGAGAGCTGCAACTCATTGGCAGTGTATTTCTCTATGTGTTTCAGAGAATCTAAAAATTCCATTTATAATGAATAATTTGATTCCACACCTAGTGATCTCTATCCCCACAACTTTAGAAATAATACTTTGAAATTATCTAGATGGACATTCTGGTGGTTCTGGGGATAATGATATGTTCATAAGGTTAAGCAAGGTTGAAGTTTTATGTAGTTCCACTGTTTGGACTTCTCTGGGGACTCTGCTGCTTCCTGAAGTTGGAGCTCGATTTAGCTCTTTTCCACCAATCTTAGCAGGCTATGGACAGACTGAAACCTCCTATGGGGTTGAAATCAATTGCTGCTGGATCTAATCAGGGTTTCTCTAGTGGATCATTCCAGCATGACAACAAGAGAAGCAAGCATTATTCCTCAGGGCAAAATTAGTTTTATTGCACTTCTAATATCACCAATTTTCATAAAAGGGAAAGACTGGAAGTAACTTGGATAATTTCTAGCTCCCAGGCAACATGATGTGTTAACTGTGGTTTAAAGTTTCATGGTGACATTTTATTTCCTAGTTTGAGGGAGGATAGGCTCTTTCAGTTATTTTTATAAGCTATTTAAAGTCTGGTCAAGTTTTCTGCTTCCACTACACCATAAGAGAGAAATTTTTAGAGTTGGTTATTGTCCAGTGTAAACCTAAATGTCACTGGAAGAACAAGGAAAAACCGTCATCGTGAAGGTTGATGTAGAAAAAGGGATATGGCTGTTGTATCTGATTTACCTGTTCTTCTGTCTAAGCTTTGATCCCTTTGCAGATCCCTTTCCTGTACATGGAGAACCTCTGTAACAGGGCAAAATGAAATTAAAATTAAATAGGGGGATCAAATTGGTTTTAAGAGAGCACCATGGTAGAATAAACAAGATGAAGCAAGAAGTAAGGTTAGCACTTGGAATGCATTTTAGAAATTGTGTGTACATCCTGAAGGAGAGGTGGTCCTTTCTTTTGGTATTACTTTTTTCCTTTTAGACATCAGGTACTCAGAATTGGATCACCAAGTCATGTGTGATTCACTTATGTATTTAATTATTTATGTGGTTATTTTTAGTAATGGAAGGAGCAGACATGAACCTACCACTCACAAGTGCTTGACAAAAACAGGAGGCATACATTTGACTCTCAATTTCTGAACAGCCAAAGAAGAGAAAGGAATAGAATCAGTAACATGATTTGCAATGTTTATGAAATAATGATAAAGGAAGCCTGTTCCTCATTCTGACTCCATGAAGAATTTTCTGCTGTTAGTCTTATAATGAGGGCATTATAAAATAAAATAAAACTACTCAGCAACATCACTAACAATACATTTCATAGAGTTTTATCCACTTTGGCACTATTTGTTGCACTGAATGAGGTTAGGTGATGTTAGCCCATGCCTGAGTATACATGATCTGCCAACTTTATGTAGCTCAACCTGTAGCACAAAAAGTATTCAGAACTCTCATCTCTTAAGTTTTTTGAGTGAAAGGTATATGCAACTCTCAGTGGCATTGAAATCAGCACAGTACCTGTCTGGTCCTAGACTTTCCTAATTTATAACCAAAAAAACAAAAAGAAAAAAGAAAAAAGAAAAGGCTTGATTACCTGTACATCCCAACAAACCCAACCCATTTAGAGAAAGTCTGTAATTTGGATGACCTTCCTTATATTCTTCTTCATTTATCCTTAAAATGCTGTTGCTTCATTTATTGAATAAATATTTAGAGTGCCTATTGTGTGCTAGGCACTGGTCATCAAGTGCTGATGATATAGTAGTGAACAAAAGACACAATTGTCCTGCCTTGATGGTGTGAGTGAGGGGAAAAGCAATTGTGAACTTAGAGGAGGCAATATGGGAACAGGCAGTGTAGAGCCTGCTAGGAGATATGAGGGACTTTGAATTATACTCTGAGCAAGATGTACAGCTATTGGAAGGGTTTGAGCAGAATGACAAGATCTTGTTTAAAGTGACTCAATCTGGGGAAGAACTAGACCAGTTCAGTGAAATGATCCAAGACAGATTAAAAATCAAAAAGAACAATTCCCAGTTTCTTTCTCCTAGATCGCTTTTGCATAGAACATTTTTTTTTAATTTTTAATGTTTATTTATTTTTGAGAGACAGAGACAGAGTGCAAGCGAGGGAGGGGCAGAGAGAGAGAGAGAGAGGGAGACACAGAATCCAAAGCAGGCTCCAGGCTCTGAGCTGTCAGCACAGCCTGACACGAGGCTCAAACCCATGAACTATGGGGTTATGACCTGAGCCAAAGTTGGATGCTTAACTGACTGAGCCACCCAGGTGCCCCTCTTTATTAGAACTTCTAACACTTGTCCTTCTTTCACACTCTCGGCTGATGCTTACTTCCTATTTCACAGAGAAACCACCAACTCTTTGCTTTCTCACTACCACTTCCATCTTTCAGTCCTCAGTATCCTTGCCCATTTACTCTGCCTTCCTTTTGGTCACAACTCGTGAAGTGTTTATACTCTCTTTACTAATCCAATAGTCCCATCTCCCGTCAACTACTCAAGGACATCATTCCAGAATTTGTCTCTTCTCTCTATTGCATCATAATTCTTCATTTCTTTTTACCATCATTCCCTTAAGCATATAAATATGCTAATACTGTTCCAGTATTACGAAAATCCTCTCTTGACCCCAATCTACCATCCAGCTTTAGCCCTGTTTCCCTACTCCCCTTTATAGCAAAAATCATATAAAGAATGATTAATTCCTCTCCTTTGTCCTCTTTAAGATCCCTTACTTGGGTTTTCACCCCTGCCACTCCACCAAAATTGCTGTTGAGAAATCAGTAGTGACTTTCATGTTGCTAAATCTAATGATCAAATTTCAGTTCTCAATAGTCTTAGTCTGTCAGCAGCAGGGGACACATCTTGACTTCTGGCACAGCCACTGTCTTGGTTTTCCTCCGTTTCTGTTTTCCTTTATTGGTTTCTCCTTAACTCCCACTAAATATGGGGCTCAGTCCATGGACCTTTTTACCTCTCTGACTATACTACTGTTTTGGTGATTGACCACTTCCAGTCTCAAGACTTTAGATACTATCTATACGATAACGATTCCAAAATTTATACCCTAGTTCTAAACTATCATATTCATTCTAGACAACCTATTTTCAGTTAGGTATCTGATATTCTTCTCAAACATATCAAGCCCAAAAGCTGACTCCTGATCTTTTCTCCTGATCTGCTCTTCCTGCATTCCTCCCCATCTTTTGTAAACAGCAACTGACTTCTTTCAGTTACTGATCCCAAACCTTGGGAGTCTCTCACACACTCTGCCTGCAATTCAATAGCAAATCCATTGTTTTTATTTTCAAAATATCACCACCTTCTAAACATATCTAGAGTCTAGACATGTTAATAATTTTCACTCTTCCACCTCTATCACTTGAGTTTAGTCTTCCATCATATTTTGAATAGATTATTGCAACAGCCACTTAACTGGTCTAACTGGTTCTGTCCCTTTAGTCTAGTCTCAACCCCATGGCCAGAATGATCCTTAATCAGATCATACTGTCCTTCTATTCAAAATCCTCTGGTGG
This sequence comes from Puma concolor, assembly GCF_028749965.1. Classification (NCBI taxonomy): domain Eukaryota; kingdom Metazoa; phylum Chordata; class Mammalia; order Carnivora; family Felidae; genus Puma; species Puma concolor. The sequence goes on along the minus strand of NC_141684.1, from coordinate 30,273,136 downwards.
TTTCTCATCTCATTTAAAGTAAAAGCCAAAAAATCCTCAGTGGTTTAAAAGGCCTGATGCAATCCACCAACAGTTTAAAAGTCTGACAATATTGAGTATTGGTGAAATTACGGAACACTGAGTGTTTTTATTGATTTTTAAATTTAATTAAATTTCCTTTTTTGTTTTGAGAACAATGTGGCAATATCTAATGAAGTTGAAAATGCACAATCTGACAGGATTCTGCTTCTATGTTTATACCTAAAAAAAATCCCATATGTGAAAAGAAAGTGACATATATAAAAGGTGGATAAATAAATCTTTGTTTATACAATAGAACATTACTAAGCAATAAAAGTCAATAAATGAAAGCTACGTGTGCCAATATGGAGGGTCACAAAGAAGCCTTCATTCGTATTAATGTTTTGCTTCCAAACAGGGCAGTGGGTTCACAGGTGTTTATTATGTTAGTCCTTACAGCTTTTGTATATCTGAAGTATGTCATAAGTTTTAAAGGAGGTAAGTGGGAAATCTGTAGAATGTGGGAACAGTTTAGAGAGAGAGTTTGCTGGGGGAGGGGCATGGAATGACACAGGGATGAACCTATACAGTCATGCCATGGGGCTGAGGAACTTAATTTCTATCCCCTTCCTCTTGATCCTTCACCTCCTGCAGTTGTCTTTGTTCATGTTACCATCTTCTCAATAGCCTCCTGTTTGTTCTTCCTTACTAGGGTCTTATTCCCCAGAATTCATTTTTTATAGTTTTGTGTGGTTTATATAAACCCAAATATGACCATGTCCATCCGTCTACTTGTAAATCTTTAGAAAACTCTTCATTAATTATAGCGAATATAGTAAATTTCTTAATATAATATAGAGGTTACTCTGTAAAGTGGACCCAAGCATCCTTACCAATATCTGTTCCCAAATACTCCTGTTCACAGCTCTGTATTCTTGTTCATAGCCCTCTCTAGGGAATCATCCTTTTCTCGCATCTGGAAAACACCAACATGAGACACAGTTTATGTGACTTCTTTCTAGCTTGTCTGGAAGTTGCAAGTCCTTCCTTTTTCTGCATTTGTATAGAATTTTGTACCTACCTCTATTATGGCAGTCATATTGTGTAGGATTTTTATTAGGTAGCTATATTTCTGTTTCCCTTAATATGAGTTCCTGAAAGTCAGAGACCATGGTTTTTGTTGCTGTTTCATTTGCTTATTTTTTCCAAGGGGATTCTAATTGGTTCCCTTTAAAATTTTTTAAGTGTATCTATTTGAGTGAAAGAGAGAGAGAGAGAACATGAGCAGGGTAAGAGCAGAGAGAGAGAGGGAAATCCCAAGCGGGGTCTCCACTGTCAGTACAGAACTGATGCAGGGCTGGAACCCGTGAACCAAACCATGAGATCATGACCTGAGCTGAAATCAAGAGTTGGACGCTTAACTGACTGAGCCAACCAGGTGCCCCATGCTTAATACATATGTAAAGGGTGCTAAATAATTATCTGTACAATCAGTGAAAGGATGAGTGGAGGCTGTATTTAGCAATGTTATAGGTGATAAGAATAGATCAGATGAAATACAAACTAATTTTCAAGTTCTTAGCTATCTGGTTGCCTCTTCTCATTAATTAAAATGTTATTTCAGCTTACACACATCTTCAGTGCTTACTGACCAGTTTTAAGAAAGACAAAGTTGCAGGCAGTATTGTGTTCACATTAGCTAAGAGTAGTCGAGAGTTGGGCTGGTCCCATTGCTAGGGTAATTCAAAACTATTATACTGATGGGATACCAGAATATTTGAGTTTATTTTTGAAAGTCTTAGCTAACGTAACATTAGCTTTTTTTCTGAAAAGATGCACAACATAATATAGCTCCCTCCCACATTCTCAAGATTTGAGCTGATAAGACATGGAGATTTACGGTGTCCTTGTAGGGCCACACTACAGTGAATGAGAACTCTATCAGGACTCTGACATCTGCACAGGAAAATCTGCTCTCTTTAGTTTTAAATGTTCTAATATCAAATTATTTTACAATTTGGAGGAAAATGCTACTGCTTCTCTGTTGCTTCCCAAGACAATTGAATGTGATAATTTACATTTTTGAAAACATATCAGTTTGTTATTTACTCAAAACTGGACAAATTCCACATTTTAGAAATGACTAGCTATTATTGAAGTTCCAACTTCCAAGGAGCTTGAATATTAAGAATTTGTCTTAAAAACCAAACCCACAAAGGACTCCAGAAATTGTAAATCATTCTTCAATTGTCAACCACCAAGGCACTTCAATTTAAAAAAGAATCAAGAGACCTGCCAGTTATTTGAGTCTAAGTGTCTTAACCCAGTTTCAGACTGAGGACAAAGCACACTAAAGATGCAAAAAAATGCAACAGCACTAACTTTTTTTTTTTTTCTGGGAAGCTCTTTTATACATTCTCTAAGAAACAAGTATAAAACTGAGGTATTAGTCATTCCTGATAGAGGTGAGAGGGAAGCTGATGATGTGAACAGAACTGAAGGAAAGTTGTCTAGGTAATCAAAATACCAGACTTCCATTTAGACCCCTGAATAGTTTCCCAAAAATTTTTGAGGTGGTTAAGTCCATCTTCTGCATTATTTCTCAAACACATTAGGATATTGTTACCATGTGTGTTTTCGTTTTTGTTACTGTTTTTATAATTTTCCCTAATTGAATGAAAAATGAGGGTATGAAGAAAAGCATGGGGGTTGTCTATTCTTTTTCTATTTTAACCCCACACACTAAGCACAGACTTGCCCCATGCTGATTCCTGTAACACTTTGTAGGAGGCCCTGATCCAGCAATCATTCCTTTCAACTTCCAGACAACTGCCAGCCATACTACTGGATGGGAAAAATGCGGGTTTGTGAAACTGCAAATCGAGTGTTTGGGCTACATGATCTTATAGTTCTGCCTATCAAAGTCCCAGGCAAAGCAAAATTCAACAAATCAGTAATCATCAGACCTCCAGCATTATTCTCATTATTTTCAGATTTTTTTTCCCTTTATCCTTTTAAAAATTTTCCCAAAATATCACTTGAGTGAAGTGGGAATTATATGATCTTGCTATAATTTCCAGCTTTACAAATGACCATTACCTCATGGTGAATGGTACAGGTTACTAAATGCAATTTGTCGTCAATTTCAATGCTCCTATTTGAAAGATTGGCTTATAAGATTAAGACCTTTTCTTAATAATTTCCAACTAGTAGTAGTTGCTTCTAAACAAGTGAATTTGAGTACTTGAGAAGGATAAAGGGAAAATGAGTTCCTCACTAGAAACACATTTGTACTTGTTTGGATTTCATGCCAGATAGATGGTTGTTAAAATTTTTGTTTTATTAAATTTTTTTTTCAAGCTGTATTACAGACACTAATTGTAGAACACTTGTTCTCTTAACAAAGGTAGAAAGAATTAAAAGGCTTATCCAAATGTTCCAGACATGTTAGCGGTGGGGAAAGAATCAAAAGCCAATATTCCAATGTTTCCCCATCTATTTGCTTCTCTTCCGCACCACATTCAGAACTTGTTACAAATAAATTTCTATTTCTAATATCCATCTCAAGGCTGTCTTTGTATTTTTATTCCTAGATAGCTACCCAATATTTATTTTATTTGAAGGCTATTTTAACCACTCTTGATTATGCTTTTTTTCCAAAAATGATTTTCCCTGGTGACAACTGAAACTCAAATGATGAGAACAACAAAAGAGATTTTAAGAATTTTTCCAGAACCAGGGTCACTGGTGACATTTCCATAAATCACACACAATCTCAACACAGACCATCTTACGGAGAAGACTTACTCTAATAAGCTTAATATACAGAGGTTAAAATAGCCTCGTTGTATTTATCTTTCACTGTGCAGCTTACCAAAACCAAATTTCTGTCATCAACAATTATTAATCATCCATATGCCCTGCAGAGAATTTTAATAAAGCATATTATGAACCTGAGGCTAGGTTGATGTGGGAAGGACACAAATGTGATCCAAATTTATAAAAGGAGATGGGGGTCCCTATTACTCCACCACATCTGTTTGCCATATGTTCATAAATCACACCAATGTTTTGAACATTTCTCCTAGCACCTTCCTGTCACTCTGGTTTTATAGTTCATAATTTTACCCCTCCTACCCACATACACAAAAAAATTCTCTTTATTATATTTCACGATATATTTCAGGATAACATATGACCAAGTATTGGGCCAAATCACCGTGGCTAGTGCCCAGTGACACTCCAGTTTCTTGAGATTTGGTCACAACAGGCAAAAGCAGGAGCAAAACTTCTTGTTTATTCTAAAGAAGCAGAGAAATAATATGAAGACACCAATTGCCACTGCCAAACCAAAAAGAGGGCTGCATTTTGAGTCTGAATTTATGAAATACAGTTGTGAAGAAGAAAGCTGCCAACTTAGGAAAAAATGTTTTTCCTTGCAAATAGGACCCTCGGAAATACTATGCACACTACTCTAAGTTTGTTCTTATTTCAGTTTTCCTGTGATGCTCGTGCATATCTGCATGTGGTGCAGTGCTTGTCCTCTAGAAGTCTCTGTCAACCATGACATGTGAAGACAGAGCAAGAGCAACAGGACTCAAACTGCATTTTTAGGACAGCCTATGTGACCTGTTGGTTTATTTAATGTAAAAATGTAGGTAAGCAGAAGGTATGGAGGCAGTCAAATTATCTATGTGGTACCACATAGATGAAACTGTGTTTCTCTGGTTGTTATGGCTGACTGGCCTCCCCTCCTGTTGCTCCAGGTAGTACTACCGAATAGAATATAGCAACCACAAAACCATGCATATCCATATTTCAGCTTGAAAAACAAAACAAAACAAAACAAACAAAAACACCCACATGGTGCCAGAAATAGAGGTAATCTGAAGCCCAAGCAATGAATGGAAGCTAAAGCCAGATGGGCCATGAGGCTACTGGCCCTGGATGTTCTAAGTCACTGAGGTTTTAATTTGAGCATAGAGAGTTGGGAAAGAAGACAGAATTTAAGTTTGCTGACCTGGGGGCATGGAAGGCTATAGTTGCACTCTCAGCATAAAACCAAGGACCTGGAAGGGACTAGATAAGTTCTTTCCACTGGACTGGGAATTTGTCAAAAAAAAAAAAAAAAAATGGTCTGCCTGTCCTAGGTCATGGTTGAAAACTAATCATCTGGGAGAAATCTAAACTGATACTATGTGGGGATAGAGGGTTGAATTCACATATTACACTTGGTAAAATAATATTAAGTTATGAAATTATTGTAAAAACTGGTTGAGAGATCATGGGACTGGCAGAGGTAGACATAAAACTACCCACAATAATGATTTCACAACTCTGAATCATGACACATCCTTTGAAAACACTTTTAATCTGAACACAGATTCTGACTAAAATTTGAAGCACTCAAGGAAACAGATTTCCATGTGATCCAGGAGTCTCAACAAACAGGAGAATTCACATGTTAAAAGCAATAGAAAATGCAAACAGTGTGAAAATAAATTTGCTTCAAATGTTTATATATATAGACAAGGAAGAAATAAAAATTATAAGGGCAGTATCTCCTAAAAGAGAAGCAGTTTTGAAAAAGAGTAAAGTGGAAATCTTAGAAATGAAAAATGTAATAATTGAAGGGAAAAGCTCAGTATATGAACTATTGGATGTACTAAACATGGATAAAGAGGAAATTGGTAAATTTGAAGACAGATCTGAAAATTCATCTAAGTGCAGTGGGATAGATTTATAGATATATAAATAAATATGGAGTTAAGTAACACGGCACCTAATATACCATATGCATGGTATTCCTCTATTAACTAATTATGAGCTCATTGATAAATAAGTTGTGTTACAAATTTAAAAAGTGCACAGGAGTATGAAATGAGACTCTCTGACACATGTCTAATAAATCTAATAGATATTCTCTCCAGAATAAGAGATTGGGAGAGAAGCAATCTGAAAATGAAAGAACCATGAATCTTTGTACTCAAGGAGAAGATAGTTCTGAGCAGGGTAACCAAAAAAATCCATTCTTGGACACAGTATGGTGAAACTTTAGAACATCAAAGACTAGAATTTTTAAATTAAGAAGAAAAACATTTTAATATTACAAAGGCTGATACAGGTTATATTTACAGATCCTTACTAAAATATTACCAAAAATATATTTCAGCAAGAAGGAAATTGAATTTAGAAGGAAACGGTGTGGTGAAATAACCAATGATAAGCAAACAAAAACTCAAAGCACGTTGATAAATCTAGGTTTAGATGTAGATGTTTAAAGTGTGTATGGTGGGGTGGGCACCTAGCTGGCTCAGTTGGTAGAGCATGTGACCCTTGATCTCCGGGTTGTGAGTTTGAACCTCACATTGAGTGTAGAGATTACTTAAAAAATAAAATAGGGGCACCTGGGTGGCTCAGTTGGTTGAGCATCCGATTTTTGGTTTCAGCTCAGGTCATGAGATTGAGTCCCATGTTGGGCTCTGTGCTGAGTGTGGAGCCTGCTTGGGATTCTCTCTCTCCCTCTCTCTCTCTCTCTCTCTCTCAAAATAAATGAATAAATATTTTTAAAATTTTAAAAATAAGAAATAAAGTGTGTGTGTGTGTGTGTGTGTGTGTGTGTGTGTGCATGTACAACATTAAAATAAACTAAAAACAGGGTTACCTGGGTGGCTCAGTCGGTTAAGCATCCAACTTGTGATTTGTGGCTGAGGTCATGATCTAGCAGTTTGTGAGATCAAGCTCCTCATCAGGTTCTGCAATGACAGTGTGGAGCCTGCTTGGGATTCTCTCACTCCCTCTCTCTCTGCCCCTCCTTCACTCGTGTTTCCTCTCTCTCTTTCTTTCTCTCTCTTTGTCTCTCTCTCAAAAACACATAAACATTTTAAAAAATAAAATAGAAATAACATACATATGTTATGTGGGATGGTAGAAAACATTTTAAGATCCTTGTCTTATTTCAAGAGAAGGATAGAATTAGTGATTCACCTCAAAACCTATTTGGTTAAGTATGTATTACTATTTAATAGTTAACTACTAGAAGAATAGAACTAGAATGTATAAATTACAAACTTACAAGAGATATCTTTAAAAGAGTGAATTGAGGATGGGACTAAACTCAGCCAATACAGTAGATGAAACAGCCACTTACCAGTCTTTTTTTTTACATTGGTTTTTATAATTTAAAAAACACATTGATATAAACAAAGTAGTATCTGCATTTTCAGGAATTATGATGAAAATGAATCTAGAAAATTACATATAGGATGTCTTTGAATGTTAAATGAGCTAATACACTTACAACAAGATAAATACACGAGAAGAAACAAAGTGAAAGAGTTTGATAAATAATTGGAATTATTATAGTGTTTAAACATTAAAAAGTTTGAACTTCCAAAGTTAATCAGGAGAAGAATCCTGCATCTTCTTTGATATGAATGTTCTATGTGATTACAAATTAACATTCTAAATTTACAGGGAATTTGGCTATTTTTAGCAGGAGCCAGAAAACTAAAAAAAAAAAAACACTTCTCATTTATTACATAGAAATAATAATGATACCTAGTGCAGTGAGAGAAAAGGATAAACAAAAAAGTCTTTCAATAGAATGTGAAGGGATTGTAGATTCATTTGAAAGTTAGTACCACTTTCCAGATGGTGGGGGGAAATTTAGCATTGAGACTATGCTAGAAAAACATTGAACATCTTCCACTTCCAAAAGTGCTGTCTTTATTCTTAGAAATCTTAAAGAACTATTATATATAATTGCTATGAAAATTTTCATATTCTACTTTGTTTAATAATCTCTTGAGGAGTTGTATTTTTTCTTCTGGATCATATGAATTTGAAGGCTTAAATAATGTCACTCATTATTGGCTTTACCAACAGAATTACCATGTACTTTGTACATAGTTAAAACTCATGAAAATTGGTTTGTGGATAAAAAGGATTCTTCCAAAACTAACTGACATTTGTGAAAAGCGCTGCTTAAATTCAGCAGCACATTTCCCCCTTGTCATAGAAAAAGACAACCATTCTCTTTACCCTCTCTTTTCACCCCACCAGATAGAGCTTAGACAGAAACCAAGAGTAAGATTTATCAAGGAATGTATGCTTCCAATTTTTTAAGTTAAAAGCCTTCAGGTGCTTCAGGAGTAGATCCTTCTGAAGGGAACATCAAAAATCCTTAGTTTTGAAGATACCAGACACATAATGTCACAATACCCCATTACTCAGTCATGAAACTGACTCCTTTGTTCTTCATTCAAGAAGTATGTTACTTACAGTAGACACCAGAATCAAGAATTTTAATGGACCCAGTTTCTCTCCAATCACCTATTCTATGTAAAAAAAAAGACAACATATGTAGAATATTCAGTGATGCATATTCTTATGGAGTTACTTCCATCTTCTCTCTCCCATCCCCAGACTGCTTCTGTACATCTCTCATTACCATGCAGCAAAGGACTGCATGACAAATCATTGTCTAAATATTATTATCCATGAAGTCAAAGACAGCTTTATTTTGAAGAGGGCTTAAAACTGTACCTTACTATAGGTATAAAACTCCTTAAGTGCCAGATGGTTTCATTTCAACATTAAGTTTCTGATCTTCCCATGACACTTGCCAGAAGAAAGTTTGGGACACCTCTTCACATGTTTCTTGAAGTAGCCTCTTGATACTAAGGAAGCCTCTCCAGATGTAACCCAGTAAAGATAATACCTTGCAAACCATAAATAAAATGGCCTGGACTAAACTCACATCAGGAGACTGCCAGTCTGTAAGGTTTTCTTTTTTTCCCCTTCAGTAAAACTCAACAAATAAGACAGTGTGGATATGAAGGTATAGGGTATAGTTCTTAATCTGCTTGCACATTAGAATATTCCCAAATCAACTGAATATGAATTTCTAAGGAAGGATGGTCAAGACATTGGTAGTGTTTCTTAATTTTTTGAAGTTTATTCATTTATTTTTGAGAGAGAGAGAGAGAGCATGAGTGGGGGAGGGGCAGAGAGAGAGAGGGAGAGAGAGGATCCCAAGCAGGCTTTTCACTGTCAGCGCTGAGGCTGATGGAGGGCTCAAACACATGACCTGTGAGATCATGATCTGAGCTGAAATCAAGAGTCGGACACTTGACCAACTGAGCCACCCAGGTGCTCTAAGACATTGTTGTTGTTTTTTTTTTTTTTTAAAGCTCTTCTGGTGTTTCTAATGATCAACCAGACTGAGAATGAGTGCTATGGGTCCTACTAGCAAGATGATCATGTTTTTTCTCTAAAACAAAAAAGCTATATATGCTTATTGTTTTTACAAAGATAGTTATAAATAAGCAAAAAAAAAAATGAGGAAAAAACTCACGTGCAATCATGATTTCTAGAGATAACTATTATTAAAACCTTGGCCTTTTTCTTCCAAATTCTTTACTTTGTAGGCCTATATGAAAACATGCATGAATACATTAATACATTTGCTTTCGAGAAAGCTAATTTATGAGAGAGATTTAATTTGGAGAAACTTGGAGATTTCATACATTGATGGCAGAAAATGTAAAATGGTGCAGCTCCTTTGGAAAACAATGTAGCAGTCCCTTAAAAAGTTAAACACAGAATTAGTATATGATGTAGTGATTCCAATTTTAAGTATCTAACCCAAGAAAAATTAGAGCATATGCCCCCACAAAAACATGCATAAAAATGTTCCAAGAAGCATTATTCAAATAGCCAAAAAACTAAAATAACCCAAATGTCCATCAACTTATGAAATAATAAATAAAATGTGATATTTATAACATGCAATATTATTCATCAATAAAATGAAATTAAGTACTAATACATGCTACTACATGAATGAGCTTTGAAAACGTTATGCTAAGTGAAGGAAACCAGTCACAAAAGGCCACATACTGTATGATTCCATTCATATAAAATGTGCAGAGTAAGCAAATTTACAGAGACAGAAAGTGGACTTAGGTGGGGCAGGTGTGGGTAGGGAATGAAGACTGATATGTAAAGGATATGGGACTTTTTTAGTGAGGATGAAAGTATTCTAAAGTTAGAGTGTGGTGATGGTTGAACAAAACTGTGAAAATGCTAAAAACTAAAAAACATTGAATTGTACACCTTAAATGGATGAATTATATGATATGTGGAGTAATCTACAAAAGCTGTACTAAAAATACATAGAAATCCAGAGTCCTTATTTCACATCTTAATGTTCTCACATTGATTATTCACTACCTCTTTTTTTTTTTTTTTTTTTTTTTATGTCTTTGAACACAGAGCCCATTGCAGGGTTCCATCTCTCAAGCTGTGAGATCATGACTGAGTTGAAATCAAGAGTCAGATGCTTAACCAACTGAGCCCCTGAGGCACCCCTCATTACCTCTTTTTAAATGGATTTACCCCCATTAGTTACTTCCTTTCCTCCTTCTTCCAATGGCTCTTTTATAAGAGGCTTATGGGGAACTCTTTACCATCTCCTCTAGGAAAAAATAAAGAATTTTCATTTAAAAGAAGTTTCCATATTACAAATCTCAATGTCACTAGAGGCTCAACCTCAAACCCGTGGCAAAAGGGAAATTTGAGTGAATTCTGTGTCACTAAGAGATGCTGTCAACATTCCTTAAATATTAAAATAAGCTTCTTCAGAATTTGAATTCTTGGAACAAAGCTCTTACCTAGTCAAGTTTCTGGTTTGTCCTTTTTACTATCTGCTGAAAAACACACCTTAAAATAACTCCATGTATTCTGAAAAAAGTTCTCATTTTTAAATTCTGTTCTCATGACCTACCGTCCTAAGAAATAGAATTATAAGGGCACCTGGGTGGCTCAGTCAGTCAAGCGTCTGACTTTGCCCAGGTCATGATCTCACAGTTGGTGAGTTCAAGCACCACATCAGGCTCTGGCTGACAGCTCAGAGCCTGGAGCCTGTCTTAGGATTCTGTGTCTCCCTCTCTCTCTGTGTCCCTCCCCTGCTCGCACACGCTCTCTCTCTCTCTCAAAAATAAATAAAAACATTAAAAAAAAAAGAAATACATTTATATAATCACTTAGATTGCAATGGGTTGAGAGGTGCAAAAGAGGAAGTCTGGGGCTGCTAAGGGTGCTGTGAGAAGTTAAATAATTGAGTAGGGTTTTGTATTGATAAGGAGGGACATAATGGCAAATGCCTCCTTTACTGGCTGCATGCTGTGGTTAACTTGATTAAAGACAAGTTTGGAGTCAGCTTGAGCTTCAGGGTTGTACTAAACTGGTCAAACTCAATTGTTACTTGAAATTGCACTTGGACACTTGAAAACAGCAATTTGGGGAATTTTTCCCCTCCTTTTTTGCTTTCAAGTGGTACAAAATAATGTGAAATTTTCTGGCCAATCATTGACTGATTGAGTATGTATAGTAAGAAGTCAACCACTAGCTAACCTCCCAGGGCAGACATCCCAGAACTGGTGGGTACATTCCCTTAGAATTAAAGTACCAGTCGGAGGCCTCTTAAAAGGGGGCAAAGGGTGCTTTAATCTTAACAACCCCCCAAAACATTTCCCATCATTTTTAGATTTGAAGTGATTGAAAAGAAACTTGGAACAAAAGGTAACTTAAAAGAAGTTTTACAGTCTATATTAAAATAGAGGAATCAGTATCAAAGTTATATTCATGGTCCATTCAAGAAGAGTCTTCTGTGGGGCGCCTGGGTGGCGCAGTCGGTTGAGCATCCGACTTCAGCCAGGTCACGATCTCGCGGTCCGTGGGTTCGAGCCCCGCGTCGGGCTCTGGGCTGATGGCTCAGAGCCTGGAGCCTGTTTCCGATTCTGTGTCTCCCTCTCTCTCTCTGCCCCTCCCCTGTTCATGCTCTGTCTCTCTCTGTCCCAAAAATAAATAAACGTTGAAAAAAAAACTTAAAAAAAAAAAAAGAAGAGTCTTCTGTATAGAAAATGGTATAAAAAATAAATAGTATATTATAATATAACCATCCTGTGGCATAAACTGTCTTTGTCTCCCACAAAGGTTTATGTCCTCAACTCTGAATGTGTCCTTTTTTTTTTTTAAGAGCCATAAATACTGGTCCTTGCCATAATGTAATGTTACAAGTTGGTGGTCTTCAAACTTTAATCAATTTTACTTTTTAGAACAATTTTTGGTTTACAAAAAATTTGAACAGAAAGTACAAGGAATTCCCATATACCTCTTCTCCCCCCTCTATCCTGTATACAGTTCCCCCTATTAGAAACCTCTTGCATAACAGTAATACATCTGCTGTAACTGATGGGCCAATATTGATACATTATTTTTAACTGAAGTTCCTAATTTACATTAGGGTTCATTCTTTGTGTTGTATAGTTCTATGAGTTTTGAAACATGAATAATGGCATATATTCACCATTGCAGTATTATACATAATAGTTTCATTGGTCTAAATATCCTGTTTTCCACCTATTTATTCTTCTATTTCTCTTTCCAAAGCTCTGGAAACCACTGATCTTTTAATAGTCCCTAGAGTTTTGCCTTTTCCAGAATGTCTTCTAGTTGAGATCATATAGTAAGTAACCTAAGTAAGTAACCTATTCAGATTGGCTTCTTTCACTTAGCAATGTAAATTTAATATCACTCCACTTCTTTTAATGACTTGTTAGCTCACTTCTATTTATTGCTGAATAATACTCCCTACTGCCGATGTACCATGGGTTTGCTTATCCATTCGCCTATTGAAGGACATCTTGATTACTTATAAGTTTTGGCAATTATAAATGAAACATAAACATTCGTGTGCAGGTTTTTGTATGAACATAAGCTTTAGACTCATTTGGATAAATACTCATTTGGATAAATGCTGGATCCTATGGTAAGACTATGTTTAGCTTTGTAAGGAACTGTCAAATTTCCAAAGTGACTGTACCATTTTGCATTTCCACCAGAAATGAATGAGAATTCCTATTGCTCCATATTCTTGCCAGTATTGGGTTTTGTCAATGTTTTGGATTTCAATCATTCTAATCATTGTATAGTGGTGTCTCATTGTTTTAATTTGTAATTCCTTAATGACATATGAGATTGAGCATCTTCTCATATGCTTATTTGCCATCGTATATTTTCTTTAGTGAGATTCCTGTTTAGATCTTTGTCCACTTTCTAATTGGGTTGTTGGTTTCTAATTGTTGAGTTCTAAATGTTCTTTATATATTTTGTACATCAGTTCTTTATCAGGTACAGGTTTTGCAAAGATTTTCTTCCAGTCTGTGGCTTGTCTTTTCACCCTCATCCCAGTATATAGGCCAATAATAAGTAAAAGTACAATCATCAAATGTTAACTGAATAAACAAATAAGGTAATTAGTGTCCATTTCCTTTAGGCATTCCTACTGCTGGCTAAAAGTTTCTCCCAAACATAGGAAAACCTAATCATAGATTAATGGTTATTAAAAAAAAAATCTTACTCCTAAAATGCACTGATTCTGGAACAACTGAAAAAAATTGTGTTTGAGCATTGTATTAGCTTTATCTCTAAAGGAAACATGCCTCCTATTGGGATGTCTAGTAGTGAGGAGATAGTAACTCACTTGAGGAAAAAGAAGAATGTGTGTTTAAGAACTGGTTCACAAAGAAAACTTTAAAGAGTTTAGAGTGATTCAATTTATTGTTTTAAAGCAGGTCACTTGAGAAGGCTTTTTTTTCCCCTTGCACTCTTTGTATAAAACTGAGTTTGGTTTCATAATTTTTCTTTAAAAAAATCATTCTTCATAAATCCAGTGTTTTCTAGGGATCATTTTTTCAAATCCACACATGTAAGTTTAAGACCTGTTTTAACAGTTTGCTTGTAAGATGAATATGTATTAATAATAGGGAGAGGGGCTATTTCCCTATAAAACCTGTGTTTGAATTTTGAGGTTATAACTGATGTGTCTAAGAGTCCAAGCAGTGTTTTCCAAGATGTGCCACTTGCTGTTTAGGTGAAAAGATGATTTCTTTTAAAATAGGTTCTCCAGTCAAATTAATCATGGAACTTTTTATGCAATGGCTCATTCCTGCTAGAGAGATTATAATGAGCATATTATCGCAACTTAAAGTCTGAAAAAAATTCTGCAATGAATAAAACGACCCCTAATAACCAGTTTGGCTATAGAACCCTTTCCTTTAATATCTATTACCATCCCACAAAACACACTTTGGGATATGATTTATTAAAATACTTTTTTCCCTAGAGAGACCAATTGGGAATAATTTTTTTTCTCTGAAAGCCAGGGAGGGCAGAGCTGAGCTAATGAGTAACTATATTTGCTTCTTTTTTAATGTGTGCTGTATGACAGATTCTAGGAGAGGGAGGTAAGATAAAGACACAGGCAATGTATAATAGGTAATATAGAAGTTTCAGTTCTTTTGCTGATGTAGTTTCAGGTATAGTTAGTATCTATAATAAGCCAAATATAAAAAGGTTAGGTGGATTTTGTGAATCTGTGGTGGTAAAAGATAAAGATGAATAGACACCTCTTGCAAGGTTTGGATTTGCATATTGATTCACACCCACCTTGAATACCATATATCTTATATATTTTTTATCTTATGTCTATACTTTTGTTTCTTTTGACCTAAGAATTGTATAGAAAAGTTTTTCATTTCATAGTTTACATAGTATGTAAGAGCTTAGCGTATATAATTTGGTGATAATATCAGCCTCTAGTAAAATATAGTCATCATATTACTTAAGCACACTTGTAACAAATAAAATTCAACTTTAATGCTTTCCCATCTTAAAAGGATTAGATTACATCTTGCTAAAATAGAAAAAAAAATTAGGGACACCTGGGTGGCTCAGTCGGTTAAGCGGCCGACTTCGGCTCAGGCCACGATCTCGCGGTCCGTGGGTTCGAGCCCCGCATGGGGCTCTGTGCTGACGGCTCAGAGCCTGGAGCCTGTTTCCGATTCTGTGTCTCCCTCTCTCTCTGCCCCTCCCCCGTTCATGCTCTGTCTCTCTCTGTCTCAAAAATAAATGTTTTAAAAAAATTATATGTTAATGTAACAGTTCAGAGTGACATTTTTATGTTAATGTAACAGTCAGTCTGAACTGGTTGTTTTCAGAATGATCCCTTCAGAGAAGTAATCACTGATTTAACATAAACAGCCCAAAGAAATGGAAGACACATTTAACACACCTCATAAAAGACAAGCCACATTTTGCAGTGCTTTAGGAGGTAGACAAGTGATTTTTAGATGTTAATCAGTATGGAGCATATTAAAATCAGAAAACTGTCTTGTGTAAGAAGGAATTAAAACACTGTGTTTTAAAGAGAATAAACTGGAAAAAATACTGAGTCAAAAGGATATATGCACCCCAATGTTTATAGTAGCATTATCAACAATAGCTAAATTATGGTAAGAGCCCAAATGTCCACTGACTGATGATGGATAAAAAACACGTGGTGTATATAACACCATATTAGCCATATTAAAGCCATATTAGCCATAATAAAGAATGAAATCTTGCCATTTGCAACGATGAGGATGGAGCTAGAGTGTATTATACTAGGTGAAATAGGTCAGTCAAAGACAAATATCATATGATTTCACTCACTTTGGAATTTAAGAAACAAAAAAGGTGAACATGGGGGAAGAAAGAGAGAGGCAAGCCATAAAACAGACTCTTAACTATAGAGAACAAACTGAGGGTTAACTGGAGGGGAGGCAGGTAGGGAGATGGGTTAAATGGGTGATAGGGATTAAGGAGGGCACTTGTGATGACCATTGGGTGTTGAATGTAAGTAATGAATCACTAAATTCTAAATCTGAAACTAATATTACACTGTAAACTAACTGGAATTTAATGAGAATTTTTTTTAAGTTTATTTATTTATTTTGAGAAAGAGAGAGAGAGAAAGAGAGAATTCTAAGTGTTTCTCAAAACACCTTATTCAGAACATATTTGGTTGCAAGAAACAGAAGCTAGTTGAAAAAAAGGGTGGTAGGGGAGCCTGGGTGGCTTAGTCAGTTAAGCATCCTAACTATTGAATTTGGCTCAGGTCATGATCTCACAGTTTCTGAGATTGAGCCCCACATGGGGCTCTGTGCTCACAGTACGGAGCCTGCTTGGGATTCTCAATCTCTCTCTCTCTCTCTCTCTCTCTCTCTCTCTCTCTCTCCCAATAAATAAACTTTTAAAAAGTGGTAAATTATAAGGACAGATTTTATAGTATGCAAAAAAAAAAAAAAGTACGCAAACAAGTCTCTGAATGGATGAAATCATTGCGTACCGAAGCAGCAAGAGATTTTGGATCATGATTATAGAGCTACACTATTTTGGGGACTCAAAAGAGATTGTTTCCCAATCTCTTTGATTTTAGAACCTGTATTTTCTGAAATCAAAATGTATTTACATATTCTCCACCTTGATCAGTCACAACCATCTTTAAAAGCACATCACACACATGCACATATACTCACACACACACACACACACACACACACACTAACCAAACACAAGCTATATACAAACTCAGTTCTAAAACTGTCAAGAAAAAGTAGAACTAACACTATTTGGTATAATTTCAGAGAAAGAGTAATTTTGGGCAGCAATATTTTTTAAAGTCTCAGATTAGAAAGCATTATGTCAAAATACAGGGTCAATCCAAGGTTCCTATGCAGGATTGTTAAATTTGATCTATTCTATAACCACTGATGCCATAACCACTAATCCCAGTCACCTTGACCCTTTGTATCATTAGTCACAGTGGGGACTGTTGTAGTGCGAACGGATCAATGCAAATCCACCCCTGTTACTGAAATACTATTTCAAATTGCATGCCCAATAGCGGGTAAGGGTTAACATCTTGATTTATAAGGAGTTAATTATAACCACCATTGAAAGCAAGATCAAGAGCTGGAACTAAAACAAGCTAAAAGACAATCTAAACATGTGGGAAGACTAGAGAGCCAAAGAGCTAGATGGGAAATGCTAGTGTAAAGAGAAGAGGTAAAAAGGAAAGCCAGTGTACAGATAGGGGATAAAGGGAATAGGAAAGTAGAGATAGAAGAGAAATAAAATATTGTAGATATGCTGTACTTTGAAAAGTTGAGGTAACTTCATAGTATAAACTGTTACATTAAGGGTCTATTTAAGAAGCTAGTGATCTGGGAACAATTTTTGAGGATTCCATTCTCTTTACCTCACAATTGTAAAGGACTCTCTTTAAACAAGGGGAGCACATAGCTACACTGAATGACATAAAACTTGTTTTAAATGAGGGACTAATATTTTCAAGTTATGTATCTGGAACCCATGGTTTCTCAAGTGGTCTGTGGATAGAATTCAGGGGTTCTGTAAATTTGGATGGGAAAAAGTATGTATTTTTATTAAGTTAACTAAAATTTAACATTTCCTCCAATTATGAGGGTAAACAACAAACCACAGCAGTATTAGTGGTTATCTATAACTATGTCATGAGTAGAAGTTATATATATTTTCATACCACACTGTAATTGTTATAGATATCCCAAACTACATTTATGTTTATTACTTCTTTGAAATTACATTAGTTATTAAACCTGCTCCTGGATATTGTTATCAAATGTGTCAATAAACAAAACACTTCTATTACTGTATCACAAATTTGTTTTCTTTTAAATATTTTGATAATTGTATTCCAATATAATTAGTTTCCTATGTACTACTATGTATTTTACTTTAAACATATAAAAACATTATTGTGAGAAACACTTCACAGGCTTAACTAGACTGCAAGAGGGTCCATGGAAAATTTCAGGACTCCTGACTAAGGGGACTCAAAAATATGTGATATGGTAAATACTTTCATGCCAATTAAAAAGTATTTTTATTTTATAAGCAATACAGATGCTTTTTTAAAAGAAAGAGGAAAGAATAACAAATAATATGAAAGTATATAAGTAAAAATAAGAGGCTCCTAGATAAAGAGTACACTTATGATCAGGGGCGCCTGTGTGGCTCAGTCGGTTGAGCATCTGACTTTGGCTCAGGTCAGAATCTCGCGGTTGGTGGGTTCAAGCTCTGCATCAGGTTCTGGGCTGACAGCTCAGAGCCTGAAGCCTGCTTCTGATTCTGTGTCTCTCTCTGCTCGCGCTCTGTCTCTGTCTCTCAAAATGAATAAATGTTAAAAAAAAAAAGAGAGAGAACACTTATGATGAGCCATGGAGTAATGTATAAAATTGTTGAATCACCGGGGCGCCTGGGTGGCGCAGTCGGTTGGGCGTCCGACTTCAGCCAGGTCACGATCTCGCGGTCCGTGAGTTCGAGCCCCGCGTCAGGCTCTGGGCGGATGGCTCAGAGCCTGGAGCCTGTTTCCGATTCTGTGTCTCCCTCTCTCTATGCCCCTCCCCCGTTCATGCTCTGTCTCTCTCTGTCCCAAAAAATAAATAAAACGTTGGAAAAAAAAAATTAAAAAAAAATTGTTGAATCACTATATTGCACACCTGAAACTAATATAACACTGTATGTTAACTTTACTGGAATAATAAAAAAAAAAAAAAAGTAAGAGTCCCTGTTACCTCCATAGACTTCCACTACCCAGTTCACTCTTTAGTATGTATGCTTCCTGACACTTCCTATGTACATTAAAAATATCTTATTTATAGAGCCTTTTACAATGTATAAACAGAATCACAACATAAATGTTTTACAACATGGGTTTTAAATTTAAGATATATTGTGGCTATTTCTTTATATCATTACATATAAATTTACCTCATTATTTCTTTGTGTCAGAATATTTCATGGCGTTGCTATCCCACAAATAATGTAATTGGTCTTTAGTGGGTATTCAGATATTTTTAAACAAATTGCACTGAACATCTTATTCGCAGAGGTGATATGAAAATATTTAAAGATCCTTATGTCATAGGCACTGACCAACAAACATGGATCCCAACTTTAGTGCTGTAGTGAGATTTTAGTGTCCCCCTGCTGGACCAGGCATGAGTTACTTGTTGCTGTGTCACAAAGAAGCCCACTCCAGAGGATGAGGCAACTGAGGCATAGGGTGAGGAAATCAAGGACCTCAGTGCAGCAACCATTTACAGAAGGGTTTCTGTGTTTTAACAACCAGCATAGCTATCATTTTGCCTACTGGTTGAATATAAACTCTATTTGTACATCTTTCAACATCTGTGTGAATATATCTGTTGCATTAATGGCTAAAATGCAATTGCTAGTTCAAGGGAAATCTATACGTATATTTAGATAAATAACGTCAAATTGCCTTTTTAAAAAAGTGTACCTATTTATTCTTGTTCTAACAAAATTCATTCACCATATCATTTTTTAATTTTTGTCTAAATGTACATAGAAATCTTAATACTTAATACCCAATGCCATCTTTTTATTACTGGTTTATAGAAATTTGCATTGCTCTCTTTTATTTTGCATTTAAAAAAATTATGAGTGAGGTTAAGTGTCTTCCTAGGTTTATATGATTGGTGTTACTTTCTCTGAGGCCAGCCATATTGAGTCCTTTGTCCATTCTGCTATTGACTTTTCATTTGTTTTTTATAGATTTTCAAATTAATAGTTTTTAAAATAGTATTGAAGACATTAGCCCTTTGTCTACCATATTTGTCATGCTCATTTTTTCCAGTTTGTAATTTTTTGTTTTACTGATGTTTTTAAATATTGAGAAAGCGTTTATTTCTATGTAGTCAAAATTGTCAGTCTTTTCCTTTTAAATTCTGGGTCTTGTATCACATTTTAAAAGCCTTTCCTATTCCAATTTTATTAAAAACAGTCATCTGAGTCATTTTAAAACTACTTTTATGGTTTTAGTTTAAAAATTTTTTGATCCATCTGGAATTTATTTTAGTATAATGAGTGAGGTAGGAATCTAGCTTAATTATTTTCCAAATGGCTAGCCAGTTATACCAACACAATTTATTGACTAATCAGTCTTTCTATACTAAATTCTCAAACTTACTTGCATCCATTTTTAGATATTCTGATCTGCTCCATTGATCTTTTTATCCCTATTCTAGTATCACACTGTTTTAATCACTTTACGTTTTAATATTTAGCAGGGCTGTCTCACTTTGTTACTTTTTGCTTTCAGATTTTTTTTTCAATAATCTGATGTATATAATCAGGTGCCACAAAAAACTTTGAATTATTTTTTCACATTTCAAAAACCCAGTTTTCTAATTGGGTTCAGAGTGAATTCATATATTATTTTAGACATTTATATCATTACAATAGAGTCTTCCTATAAAAGAAAATGTTATCCCATCTATTGACATCTTCAGTAGAATTTTAATTTTTGCATTGTTCCTTAAAAAAATTTATCTTTAGATTTTTGAATGTTGATTACTATTGTAAATTGGATATTTTCCTTCTGTATAATTTTGAAATGTTATTTAATGTATATAGGAAAGTTAATGATTTCTTTGCTTTTTTAGCTAGTATGCTTACTGAATCCTAGTTGTTTCCCATTATTTTATTTTAATTTTAAAATTAAAATCTCTTTTTATTGGGTCTTCTAGATAGACTGCCATACCACGTGGAAATACAAAATTGTGTTTTTTATTTAATTTTCTTGTGTAATTTCATTTTCAAAAATAGGAAAATCATCAAAGTAATAGGAAAAAGAAAGGGGATTTTCTCCAGGGGCAAAACCATGTAAAGATTTTGGGATAAAATAAGATGCTAAGAATAACTCTTCTCATTCAGTGAAGCTACTTCTATATACAGTCATCACTATATGAATCATTCTTGGTCATATTTTCAAGCTCCACATACACCTCCTGCCCTATAATTGCTCTAATAATTTTTAAATAAAAACACTGATAGCTGTGGACAGCTATAAATCACCAAAATGGAAGGCATTCGCACCATCCTTTCAAATGCACTTGTTTAGCTTCACTTTGCCAGTAACTTAAACCATATGGAAAGGGCAAATCCTCCTGCACAAACACATTCTACAAGTGGCATGCACAATAAATGATAGCATTTGACAAGTTTTTACCAGTTTATTTCTTTTCAGAGACAGAAAAGCCAGTTGTTACAATTGGTGTAAAGTGAAAAAACGTGTACCTTAACCAATCCAGAGATTTTTTTTTTTTTTTTTGGCCTGTGTTAAATCATATTTATACAACAGCAGCTCTGCTGGACAGCTTGTCATATATCCATTCCTATTCCCTTTGCTCCTGTTCCAGAAGCTGAAGGGGAAGTGACATAGTAATGCTTATTAAATACCATTTGGTTATGACATTGATAATTTTTAGGAGCTGAAAGTTGAAGACAGTGATGGACTTCCAGAGGTTCTGACTTACTTGAAGATCAACTTGAGAAACTGAAAGCTGAGCTTCACTGCACCTAAAAAGTCCCACTTGGGCTTCTCAGCTGAGATGCTACAGGGAAGCTATAGAACAAGCCATGAATAGGAGTTATTTACAGAAATTGATTACTTAAACTACTGCACTTCCTTGCCACCTCTTCTCTAATAGTGACAGGAGTGGAAGTAAAGGAAGCTAAGGACACCCAGATTTGAACAACGAACACTTTTTCTGTATGAGATAAAAGGTAGCCTCTCTGGTGCATTTGTGCATATCATGGCCCTTTTCCTGTATACTAGTGCTTGGGCCCGGATCATGTGCAGAGAGAGATGAGAAGCTGAAAGTAATGTGTGTCAGAGGTTAACTGAGGACAAGTTGTGATTGCTTGAAGATTAGGGAGTCCTTCAGTTAGTTAATTCTATTGTCTTTTCAGGTGAGCACATGTAGTTGTTACCTACACTCATTGTGATACTAGATTTACCCACCATGAGGGAAGAATTAAGTTGATGATTTGGTTATACATTATATTTTATTTTAATTTCTATTGAAGATTTAGTCCTTCCTTTTAAGGTTGCTGTTCTAAATAACTTACAAAAATTTTTAAATGACTAAATCTAGTGAAACTGTAAATGATCAAGATCCAGATTTAGGGGATCCTGTAGCCAACTACAAATTAGAAGTTTTTCATAAGAACTAGGAGCATAGGAGAAAAGAGAGAGGGGTGAGAAAGGACAAAGTTACAGACTGCATTTTGAGTGTTGAGACTGTAAAGATAAGGTAAGATAAGCAATGGTGTAGTCTGAGATGGTCTGCATAGGCGATCATGTATGCTGTGGCTGTTAGGTTACATATCAGTGGCAATTTCTAAAAAATTGGAAACAGAGCCTTCAAAACAGCAAATTTCAATCTGTTCCGTGGACCAAGCAGCCATAACCCTAGGTACTCTGTCCTTCTATCCCCAAATAGCTACTTAGACATTTATGCCATTATAAAACTAGGAACAATTTTATTATCATAAAGTAGAGCTGTATTATAGGCATAAGGGTTTCTGAATCTCAAAGATAATGGTGTATAGAATTTATATTAAAATTGTATATTTAGGAGGATGGATATTATCTTAGTTACCCAATTTCAAGTCAAATTATTTTGAAATTTGCTTGAAGATCAGGAAAAGCATGCACCACAATTTTAAGAAAGAGTTCTAGAAAAATTCTTAAGGAAGAATTTAACCTTGAGAGACCCCATTCACTAAACTAAATTCACTGGGATTTGAATAAGGGAAGAAAAATCAGACAGAAAGAGTCTCTCTTCATATGTGTTTTTTAGATGTGCTTAGTAACTATTTTTTGTACGTGGGGTCTATTTTCTCTCCAGGAGCAAATTATTTTTTTAAAGCTTATTTATTTATCTTTCAGAGAGAGAGAGAAAGAGAAAGAGAGAGAGACAGAGACAGAGAGACAGAGAGAGAGGGAGACACAGAATCCAAAGCAGGCTCCAGGCTCTGAGCTGTCAGCACAGGGCCCTAAGAGGGGCTTGAACTCCTGAGCTGTGAGATCATGACCTGAACCCAAGTTGGATGCTTAACCAACTCAGCTACCCACGTGACCCTAGGAGCAAAATATTGAAGTAGAAATAAAATGCCCCTATACTTTTATAGACAAGTTAAAAATTCTATGCTAGTTATGTTGATGGAAAACTCTGTTCATCCTTTAGTAAATTAATCAGGGCTCTTTCAGCAGTAAGAAACAGAATCCTAAACCAAATCATTTTAGGGGAACAAATTATAACTACATGTAACTACATTGATATATGTAACTACAAAGAATACAAACGTAAGTCATGAAATCAAGGAAGAACTGAAATGGAGGTGCAACTCACTGCCACCAGGACTCTGTTCATGTCTCCACTTGCATATGCTTGCTTTTTTAAAGTTTATTTATTTATTAATTTAGAGAGAGAGAGAGAGAGAGAGAGAGAGAGAGAGAACACACCTGTGAGTGGAGGGGAGGGGTAGAGACAGAGGGAGAGAGAGAATCCCAAGCAAGCTCTTCACTAATACACAGGGATTGAACTCATGAAACATGAGATCATGACCTGAGAGCCAAAATCAAGAGTCAGACACTCAACCAACTGAGGCACCCAGGCACCCCGAATTTATTTTGTTTTAAATCTCTCACAACCGGGGCGCCTGGGTGGCGCAGTCGGTTAAGCGTCCGACTTCAGCCAGGTCACGATCTCGCGGTCTGTGAGTTCGAGCCCCGCGTCAGGCTCTGGGCTGATGGCTCAGAGCCTGGAGCCTGTTTCCGATTCTGTGTCTCCCTCTCTCTCTGCCCCTCCCCCGTTCATGCTCTGTCTCTCTCTGTCCCAAAAATAAATAAAGGTTGAAAAAAAAAAATTAAAAAAAATCTCTCACAACCAAAGTGTCCATTGTCTCATTTGTTTTGTACCAAAGCAAATGGTCCATAAGAACTAGAGAAGATGGGTCAATGATTAAGTTGTTCTTTCTTTCCTCCCATTCACTAAGTGTATAAGCTTCTGCAGTATAAAAAGTTTAGGTGTTAAACACCAATCTTCTAAGTCTGGAGAGTCACAGAAATCATTCAGTCTGATGACTTGTGTAGATTGCAGTACCATGGGGAGCAGACAGAGCATCTATCAAATATCCCAATTTTCATGAGGTTTATATGAAGAATTGAGCAAAAATCTCTATGTTGGGTGGATCTAGACAGATGGGGAATCTCAAAGACCCACTGAAAACTTTGCTTTATGACTTCCAGGTAAAAAAATGGATTAAATATACATGCATCAAGTTTCACCCCCCCCCCCCCAAAAACACAAAACCTCACCAAAAAAATCAGAAAATTAATTTTTTAAAAGAAATGAACTCAAAAGGAAATTTTTTAAAAGAAATGAACTCAAAAGGAACTCAAAAGGAAAGAGGAAAAATAGCACACAATTTTGGGAGCTGGAAAGCAGATGGAAAGGTAAAACTGATATAGTGTACTTGAGAAAGTTAAATCCCAAGTCTGCAGCGGGAACAGCAAAGAATTAAGTTAGCTTATTACGGAATCCTCTCAAATGTCAGGAGTGGTGACATGCAGTGCACTGTCTCTGCAGCTGACAGCCTGCCCCTATCTGATAGAAGACTGCAGGTTTACTGCTTGGACAGGTTAACACATCAGGGCACTAGAATGGCACACACTGGACACTTGTTGAGTGAGGAAGTGAGTTTTCCTTACTGAAAGCAGGACACCGAGATGTCTAGTTCTTCTGCCTATTTGGCTCCCAGAACACTGGAAGCCAGGCCTTTGCCCTCTCCAGGAAGGAATTGGAAGAGTCTCTTCAGAAGACATCTAAATGCCTAAAGATTCTAAAACTGGGAACTAATCGACAAAATGTCCTAGCCAAATTATCCTCCTGTGATGCTCACATTCGATAATTATCCCTCATGCTCAGATCTTCCAATCTGTGCTTCAGTCCCCTATCCTTAAATATGAGCTGAAAATCAGGATTACTGAACACTTGAGGAAGGGCTTTAACATGGAACATAAAAAGAAAAGAAAGGAAGGAAAAAACCAACACTTTGAAGGAAAAGGAGACTATGCAATAAGAAAACTTGACAAATGGGACACCTAGGTGGCTCAGTCGGTTAAGGGTCTGACTTCGGCTCATGGTCATGAGTTCGAGCACTGCATTGGGCTCTGCACTGACAGTGTGGAGCCTGTTTCAGATTCTGTGTCTCCCTCTCTCTCTGCCTCTCCACCACACGTGCCCTGTGTCCGTCTCTCTCAAAAATAAGTGAACATTAAAAAAAAAGAAAACTTGACAAATAATCATGAATTTTTCAGAGGGTGAGAAGATAGTGCTAACAAGAGACAAGTGAGAGCTCTTAGAAATTAAAAATGTGAAAGCAGGGGGAAAAATAATAGATGGAAGAGATCGTTGAGAAAATTTACCAGAGAGTCTGGCAAAAAGACAAAGAATTGGTGGACGGGGAAAAAAAGAATGAACATTAGATTAACTGTCCAGGAGATTAAAAACAATTATATGGCACTTACGATATACACACAGGCATTCCATCCACTGTATCATTGACTAATCATAAGAGCCTATGACATAGGTACTTTTATTATTTCTATTATCCTAGTGGAAAAACTAAGGCACACAAAAAATTAAGTCACACTGTTAATAATTAGAAAGTCTACGATTCAATCCTAAGCAGTCTGACTTGAGAGCCTGGGGATTCTACCACTTAGCCTGTCCAAAGTTAAGAAAGGGAGAGTAAGAATACAGAGAGGGGAAAAAAAAAAACCCTCTTGGAAAAAAAAAAAAAACCCTGATGAATCACTAGATTCCACTCCTGAAACCAATATTATACTGTACGTTAACTAACTTAGATGTATGTTTTTTTGAAGGTGCTTATAAAGGACCCAGCACAACAAAAGAAAAGACGCACACCAAGGCTAATCTCAGTGAAATTCAGAAAACTAGAGACAAAGGAAACATCCAGGAAACTTCAGAGACAAAAGAACCTTTCACAAACAGAAGAGTAGGAATCAGAAAGGCTTTGGAATTCTGGATATAAACACTGTGAGATGGACAATGGAATAATGCCTATAAAATTCTGGGGGCAAAATGACTTTAAATGGAGAATCATATTATCATATAAACTATTAATATAGTGTGAGAATAGAAGAAAGACATTTTTATATGTGCAAGTTCTATTTTTTTTAAGTTTATTTATTTTGAAAGACAGAGAGAGAGAGTGCAAGCAGGGGAGGGGCAGAGAGAGAGGGAGAGTGAGGGAATCCCAAGTTAGCTAACAGCACAGAGCCTGATGAGGGGTCTCGAACCCAGGAACCATAAGATTATGAGCTGAGCTGAAAGCAAGAAAGTCAGATGCTTAACTGACTGAGCCACCCAGGTATGCAAGGTCTTAAAATTTTCTCTCCCATTTCCCTTTGTTAGGAAGTTGTTTGAGGAAAGCAAGATGAAAGTGAAGGAAGCAGGAGACTTGGGAAGAGAAGTAGTAACAGAAATCAACGCCTGGGGTACACATAAGCCAGATGACAGTAGGCCAGAAGGCTTCAGGAGTGGTTTTTCTGAGAAGACCAAATCAATAGAATATCTGAGGTATCTAAACTACTAAGTGGAGATTCATACAATTGGCAGGGAGTTTGAGGCTTGAATTTAGTTATGATAAATATATTACAAATCGAAATCAAGGAAAAAGGAAGAAATTATTAATTAATTCTAGGAGAAATGTAAGAATAGTAAAAGCAACGTAACCATGGTCTTTTCGAAGGTACAACTTTGAGTAACACTGATGAAATTATACTAATGTGAATACTGAACAACCATCTGCGGTGGGAGGACAGACGTGGGGAGCAATGCTCTGTGATGGGATGTGAGAGGAAGGACAGCCACATCCTCAGCCCCAGGAGGAGGTGATGCCAAAGACTGAAAGAAAAACGTAGCATCGCAACCATGCAGTTTTAGAGATATGGAAGTATTAACCAATATATTCTCTAAAACTACTGTTTCTCACAACAAAGTTGCTATGATCTTTGTAGAACAATTTAGCTCATTGAATTATGTGTATGAATTACAAGTAAAAAAAATCCTTCATTTTTGATTATTAGAATTTTCTTATGACTAAGATTACTTGGAGTGCAAATTAAAGTCCTCATGGGGAGCTAGGGGGGTTCAGTCAGTTGAGTGTCTGACTTCAGCTCAGGTCATGATCTCACAGTTCATGGGTTAGAGTCCCGTGTAGGTTCTG
This sequence comes from Puma concolor, assembly GCF_028749965.1. Lineage (NCBI taxonomy): Eukaryota > Metazoa > Chordata > Mammalia > Carnivora > Felidae > Puma > Puma concolor. The sequence continues at coordinate 30,246,082 of NC_141684.1, read as the reverse complement.
TGCTAACAGCTGGGAGCCTGGAACCTGGAGCCTGCTTCAGATTCTGTGTCTCTGTCTCTCTCTGCCCCTCCCCCGCCCCCAATGTGTGCTCTGTCTCTCTCTCTCAAAAATAAATAAACATTTAAAAAATTAAAAAAAAATAAAGTTCTCTTGCATTGAGTTTAATGAAGAGCATTTACATGCAGTAATTCATAAGTAGAACACATAGTATTATTATATTTAAAATGTTTTTTTAATTTTGCATATGTTAAAATCCCATTATATCATCTTTAAAATCCCTTTAGAATCATCTCTTGCTTAATATATTCTGTATCCTTATGAAGCTAAACATTTTTCTCAATTTAAAATGAAGTTTTATAGAAGGAGATTAATTTTTTAAATTGCCAAAGATCTTAGGGATTTGGGAAAGTAGTATGATCAGAACATAACATTCCCAATTCTGTCATCAAGCCACAAATTACTGTTGAATTTTCACAAATATTTGAAAAATAATAAACAAACACAAAAAGACAATTTGAGAATGCTGAAAAGAGAAGCAACGATTTTGGCACAAAAATTGTGCATGTTTGACAAGTACTTATGAATTCCTGTCAGATGCAAAAGTAAAGAAGTCTATTTTCTCCAAAACTGTAGCAATTCACAGCAATTCAATAAAAACTATCATGAATAAGTATAAATAGCAGAATGAATGATAAGATCTGGTATATTCAGTGGATAAATATGGTCCAAGGCTAATTATAGTGTATCTATGAAATCAATGAAGGTAGAGAAAGTTAAACACACACACACACACACACACACACACACACACACACACACACACACCCTATTCTAATTATTTTCCATCAGTGAGACTGATTATTTCTGGTTTTGATTGGATAGGGCCTCATATTACCCTTTTAGATCAGAATATTATTTAAATTTATTTTATATGAAATATTTCCTCTTTTTAAATTTTTATTTATTTGGGGGTGGGGAGCAGAGAGAAAGGGAGAAAGAATCCCAAGTAAGCTCTGCACTGTTAGCACAGAGCTCAACATGGGCCCAAACTTACAAATCACAAGATCATGACCTGAGCCACAACTAAGCTGGACGCTTAACCAACTGAGCCACCCAGATGCCCCTGAAATTCTTCCTCTTGGGACGCCTGGGAGGCTCAGTCGGTTGAGCGTGCGACTTCAGCTCAGGTCATGATCTCACGGTTTTTGAGTTTGAGCACCGCGTCGGGCTCTGTGCTGACAACTCCAAGCCTGGAGCCTGCTTGGGATTCTGTGTCTCCCTCTCTCTCTGCCCCTCCCCCACTCATTCTCTCTCTCTCTCTCTCTCTCTCTCTCTCTCTCTCTCTCTCTGTCAAAAATAAATAAACATTAAAAAATTTATATAAAAAAAGAAATTATTTCTCTTTAAGAAAATATTAAAATATTAAAAGAACAGAAACAGGTGAGTAGATACAGATTTGGCCTCAGGTTCCTCATCTGTAAAATTAGGACAATAAGTGTACTTATCTCACAAAATTGTTGTGAAAGTTAACTGAAATAATGCATAAAAGTAATTGGCATACTGCTTCAAGCCACTGAAAAGGTAAACTTTAATTTCAATGTTTCTGCTTAGTTCTCTATACTGTTCTTAAACTTAGAGGAATGCCTTAATGAACATAATAGTTTTTTTTTAAATGATGACAGGGTCCTTAGGCATAGTCTGGAAGGAGAAAATTGAAAAGAGAAAAAGAAAAAAAACTTGTCTGTATAATGTACTAACAGGTGCTTTCAATTGGTTGGGGGTGGGGGTATGACTAGAGGTTTGGGGGTCCTGGTCAGGGAGGAGAGGAGTGTACTAGTAGAGAAAAGACAAAGAAATATCCAAAGATGGGGAAACAGCACAGTTTAAAACAATCTCTTAATGATTAATTTCACTTTTCCTTTTCTATGTTGGACATATTCCTCCTCCTCAAATGTTTTGTTTAATAAAAAGTTGGCAACTCACCCAACAATCTTTTGGAAAATGAATAGGGGTTAAGCATACAGACAAAGTCCCAGAGACAAGGCAGTGAATGGAGATTGAAACTGAGTGAGAGATAACTGGACCCCTTGAGCCTCTCCCAAACCCTCTCCCTCCCTCCCTCCCAGGAAATTGTGGAGGGTCCTGAATTTCCTAGTGTCTACAGAATATGGAGTTGAGCAAATTTGTTTGATTACCCTAGCAAATTTGGGCTTCTCAAGATTAACATCAGCTTTTCTTTCTTTTAGCTAAAATACCCCAAAACACAAATAATGATGCCAGATGATAGCAAGCCACATTGGTTCCCTAAACAATGACACATAATGAGCAATGTACTACAGTACAAAAAAATCCGAACAAACCCTTAGAGGGGAAGTAAGAAGACAAAATTTGTCCTACTTCAAATTTGGCTATACCGCTTCTGATTGATAAATCAACTTGAAAATCGACGCTATGCTTAGTATTATTGTAGCTGCCATTTCAAGATATTAGTGAGTATGGTTTTGGTAATCCAGGATAGTTTTAAAAATTTTACCAAAAATTAATGTGCATTCTAAGAGAGGTTACCCTCCAACATAAGTGAGCAATATTTTTACAAGACCCATTCCCTTTTGTCTTGGTTTCCCCTTGTTTTCCATGACACTTTAATGAAAGAGAGTGAATTATTTTAATAAGCCCAGTTCTATAAAGAGGAAATCTTTGGGGCGCCTAGGTGGTTCAGTCGGTTGATCGACCGACTTTGGCTCAGGTCAAGATCCCGTGGTCCGTGAGTTTGAGCCCCACGTCAGGCTCTGTGCTGACAGCTCAGAGCCTGGAGCCTGCTTTGGATTCTGTGCCCCACCCTAGTCTCTGCCCCTCCCCCACTTGTGCGCTGTCTCGCTCTCTCAAAAATAAATAAATGTTAAACTTTTTTTTTAATTAAAAAAAAAAAGAGGAAATCCTTAAGAGTGAATTAGAAGCCAGTCTGCAAACATATCATCTTATTATCAAAGTACTGATGGAGGTATGGGGTCTAAACATAAATGAGGTAGGAATGTCATACAATTTGAAAGCAAATACTCTAAGGAAGGCCAAAAGAAAGTGAACTTAGGAAATGAATCACTAAGGAGAAGAGGCACTATAATTTATATGTTCATGATAGAAATGTATTGGTTAATCCATTCAAAAATCTACACATGGGGGCGCCTGGGTGGCGCAGTCGGTTAAGCGTCCGACTTCAGCCAGGTCACGATCTCGCGGTCCGTGAGTTCGAGCCCCGCGTCAGGCTCTGGGCTGATGGCTCGGAGCCTGGAGCCTGTTTCCGATTCTGTGTCTCCCTCTCTCTCTGCCCCTCCCCCGTTCATGCTCTGTCTCTCTCTGTCCCAAAAATAAATAAAAACGTTGAAAAAAAATTAAAAAAAAAAATCTACACATGAGTAAGTGCCCAATATGTGGCTCTGTATCATGTCTTTAAATTTTGATCCATCATAAGCACATAGGAAACCTGTCTGGGTATAAAATTTCTATTTCCCAGGTATGCAGTTTTTCCCCCATTGGTGATGATTGCTATTTATATGCTTGGTGCCGAAAAAAGCCAATTTTTCCTTGCTTCCTGGTTTCTATTATAAGCAAAATGACAATCCATTGATTGAATACTGGTGGTGGTAATCATAGTGTTTTGCTTGTTTTGTCAGCCTTCCGATTAAATTGTATTTGAGATAATCTGTTATCATTTTGTTAAATTAACAGCATTTCTGCTTACATTTTGGAGTTGTGAAAGGTTCCCTGTACCTGTGCTTTACTAGGATTTAGTGCTATTGAATACAAGGCCCTGTTCTGCCAAAAAAAAAAATCATGCCAAAAAAATATGAAACAATGGAGCCCGAGCCCTGTATAAACACAGCATGATATTAGCAACAATGCAGAACAAACAAAGATTGAAGTGAACAGCTACAGGAGAACCCATCACACTTCTTCCATTAGATTTCATAAGCTGAGAACATTCTTCTTCGACAGTTTCCTCTATAATCATTTCTCTGCCTGGGTTGGCATATAGCAGTTAAGCACCTAATTCTACCACCTATCAGTTGTACTGCTAACCTCTTTATACCTCACCGTCCTTATTGATAAATGAAGATAATGATAGTGTATACCTCATAGGATTGTTATAAGGCATGAATGAGAACCTGAGTGGTAAAAATAGGGCTCAGTACATAGTGACTCAATCAACATGTTATTTATTATTTCTGGTTTTCATTTTAGCATAATTTTTTCATGTTGAATGTATTTGTTAAAATGCTTTTAGCTGAATGTTTTAGACCACTCTAGAGTCATCTAAACACACAGAAGTTTATTTTCTCACTTAACAAGACATCTGGATATAGGCAGTTCCTTCAGAGGCTCAACAATGCCAGGGTGTAAGCCAACGTTTCTGCAATTTTTTTTGGCTTTTGTACCCTAACCCTTATCCATGATCACAAAATGGCTACAATATCACATGAGAGTATTCAGAACAGGTAAGAAGGGGACAGGAAGAAAAGCGACCTTCTTTTCTGACAGAGATTCTCCCCATGTCTCATTTTCTGGAACGGGGCCAATAAAGAATGAAATTTCTATGACTGATAGAGACCAATAAGAAATTATCCCCTGAAGCCTACTGTGGGGATGGGGAGGGTGGGGGATTGCTAACTCAAACAAAATTGTGGTTTCATTTGCAAGGCAGAAGAGTGAAAAGGCCTTAACAAGACACACAACAGGGTAACTGAATGTTTTGTTCCAAGGCTCCCCTGTGATAAAGCTTGACTAACCACATAGAATGAATCATTACTGGTCTGTTGGGCGTTATTTCAATAAATAGCAAAAGGAGGCCAGAACTCAATGTTTTTTTACTTTTAAACAACAGCATAAAGAACGATACAACCATATAGGGAAATTTAGTTTGTATTCATAGGTTCTTCTCAGTGGTGGTTTGTTCATTTTCCCTGAATTATGTAGGTAAATGTTTTTATTCCTAACTATATTCTATAGGTTTATCCAGTCTTTCAACATATGTGCAAACCAACTTTTCATTTGTTTTATGTGTTTTTAAAAATAGATTGGATGGGGCATATGGGTGGCTCAGTCAGTTAAACGTGCCTCTTGATTTCGGCTAAGTCATGATCTCAGGGTTCATGAGATCAAGCCCTAGGATGGGCTCTGGGTTCACAGCGTGGAGCCTGCTTGGGATTCTCTCTCCCTCTCCCTCTGCTCCTCTCTCAAAATAAATAAATAAGCATTTAAAAAAATACATAAAAATAGATTGGATATTAATCTGTCAGGCAACTGAGAGAAAAAAAGTGATTTTTTTTCTAATTATGTAAAGATATCTTCCAATTCTTTCTTTTTGTATTTTCTCCTACAGCTGATCTCCACAAGAATTACTCAGCAGTGAATGTTAAATGGATGGACATGTAGGTGAAAATAGTATGTAAAACAAAAGAATGGGAAACCATCATCATTTGGAAATAATGTAATTAGTCTGTTTGAGGAGTTCTTAAAAGATTCAAGGAATTTGATTACTTTTCATTGTGAATAGCCAAATACGAAAATTTCTATTCATAGAGTGAAAAATCATTTGTTAGTTTCATCCTTAGGTCTTATATTTATTTTATTTTTATTCTGTTTTGCACCAGGCAGGAATTCTACATAAGTATCCTTCATTCCCTTTTATCTGCTATTCTTTTGGTGTAATGCATACCAGAAGTCTTCCAATTTGTTGTGAATGTCCCTTTACACCAATTGTTTCTAAGGTATCACGGCAGCTGGCAGTGACACAAATATTCATGAGAACACCATGTGATCATTAGTTCATTTATCTCTTTTTGGCTGTTCCAACCCCATGTAGCTAATACTATTATCATAATATGTTACTATATGAATCTGGTCCAAAGAATAAGAATGCTGAGGGGTGCCTGGGCAGCTTAGTTTGTTAAGCTTCCGACTTTGGCTCAGGTCCTGATCTCACAGCTCTTGATTTCGAGCCACGCATCAGGCTCTGTGCTGACAGCTCAGAGCCTGGAGCCTGCTTTGGATTCTGTGTCTCCCTCTGTCTCTGTCTCTGTCTCTTGTCTCTCTCCTCTCTCTCTCTGCCCCTCCCTTGCTCACACTCTGTGACTCTCTCAAGAATAAATAAACATTAAAATTTTTTTAAAAAGAATAAGAATGCTTTGAGAAAGAATTGAAAAATATTTGAGATATGTCAGTATAGAAATGGAACCAAGTTCCTTTAAAAGGGACCAATTTTCACCATTTATTCCCACAAAAGGTTTCACAAATGATTTCTAGTACCTAAGAATCTTTTTGTTGCAGGATTTTTTTACCTCAATACCCAGAGTTCAATGTCTTGCCGCTTTGAAGAATGAAGAAGTGGACACAGAATGAGCAGCAAGCAAAAGTTTATTAAGAGTACAAGATCAGAAAAGCAGACTAGTGTGAAAGCTCTTTTTACAGAGAGGGGCATTCAAAAGTGAATGCCCCCAACAATAGGCAAGGGTCTTTGTTTTATAAGATTCTGGTCACCCTTCCCCATTCATTTCCCCTTCGTTTCTTCTCAGGTTCTACCCTTACTGGTTGGATAACTCTAGGTGCTGGGTTGTCCATTCCTGATTGACTCGAATCCATTGTGTGGAGTCAGGCTGGTCATACCGTCCCTTGTAGAACATAAATTTTCTGGTTTAGTTAGGTATTTTGATGGTCAAATTGCTGATGGGAACCTGAAGGGGATAGGTGGTGTCCGCTGATGAGGGAGCATAAAGCAAGCTGACAGGCTGCAACCCCTCCCTCCGCCCCCAGCCCCTCTCCCCTCCTCCCCCAGGTGGGATACATGTGATATTCCTAGGCACTCCTGGCTGCCCAAGAACAAAGGAAAGGGGAAAAACAAACGATTAACTGACAGAGATCATAGTCCTGCGGACCTAAGTCTCCATCACCTCCCCATAGTGATGTGGGAAACAGGCAGAAGGAAATGACAGGTAGAACTAAATTTCCTTATAACCTGCAGCCCATTGACAAATACTTGAGGCTGGCAGAATAAACCTTTTCTCCAGGAACTCCTTACTGTCTTAATGCTAATACTATGCTAGAGGGAAAAACAACACTACCTTGACTATCGTCAAGGCCCCCAGTACCCTGTGAGTTTTTAGCATATGAAAATCTCACTGGAAACTTCTCCGGGACTTTACCTCCCCCCAACTCCATAGTACATAACCAGTCTCTTCTCATGGTCCCTGGGGCAGCTCTTCCTGCCCACAGGTCCTGTCCCCATCTTCAATAAAATCACCTTTTTGCACCAAAGACGTCTTCAAGAATTCTTTCTTGGTCGTCAGCTCAGGACCCCACCAACCACACTGTCACCCCAAAAACCTCATTATCTGTCACATTCTTAAGACGGACTTTACACCCAAGGGGGTTTACTATAGTGGAACACTGCCAGCATTGTTCCAAAATATGTGTTTCTCCCACCTCAGGGACCTCAGGTCCTAAGCTTTCCCTCTCTGCTTATTTTACCCTACTTTTCCCTATCATATTTTCAGCACTTAATTTTTAAAAAATTTTTTAAATGTTTATTTAATTTTAAGAGAGAGAGAGAGAGACAGAGTGTGAGCAGGGGAGGATGAGAGAGAGAGGGAGACACAGAATCTGAAGCAGGCTCCAGGCTCTGAGCTGTCAACACAGAGCCCGACGCGTGGCTCGAACTCACGAACTGTGAGATCATGACCTGAGCTGAAGTCGGACACTTAACCGAATGAGCCACTCAGGCGCCCCAGAACTTAATTTTTTTTTTAAGTTTACTTATTTTGAGGGAGAGAGAGAGAGCATACACAAGTGTGGGAGGGGCAGAAAGAGAGAGGGAGAAAATCTGAAGCAGGCTCTTCACTGTCAGTATGGAGCCCCAACGTGGGGCTCAAACTCACGAACCACAAGATCATGGTTGGAGCTTAACCAACTGAGTTCCCAGGAGCCCCTCAGCACTTTGTTTTAAAAGATTTTATTTTTTAAAGTAATCTCTACACCCAGTGTGGGTCTTGAACCCACAACCCTGAGACCAAGAGTCACAAGCTCCACCAACCTAGGCAGCTGGGCACCCCTTGAGGAGGTTTTAATAACTGTAATTTCTGTCCAAAGAATAAACCAACCCAACTCTTGGATGAACTGGGTAACACATAAGAAGAAGCTATATAATTCCCTCACATGAAAACATGCTGATAAGAAAATGTACAGACTAGATGTGTAGGCTTCTTTTTCAGAGATACTCAGTTCAAAACACTCTGCTAAAAATTAAACCAAAACCCATGGATAAATAACCTCCAATCCAAAGCTTGATTTCTGATGAGGAGAGAAGAGAAAAAACCATCATGGCCATCAGCCCTGAGAGGTGTGGTGACTGTGTTCAGAGACTGTGATCTGTGGTCTCCTAGCTTTTTAATTGGCCTCCAGGGGGTATGTAGAACGCTGTGTGTTTGTCACACTTATAAGAGATCTTGGCACAAACGATTTACAGCTGTTTGGAGCTTTAACATACAATAGAAAGGGCCTGCTGGGTCTGGCATTTGCTGACACAGCCTTGGAGTCCATGGAAAAGTCTGGCTTCTTTTTTGAGGTCCTCACAGTGAAGGATTTGCAGACCGTAAAGTACACAAGAAGCTAAGAATCCTCCTTAGCACAGCCAAAGCTCTTCTCTGCAGGGCTCCAGGGGGTCTGGTGAGTACGCTTTTTCTGCAGAGCCCTGGAACATTTTCACCCTCTTCACTTGAATAACATCATCCTCCACACTAAAACACTTTATAAGATTTTACCTACCTTTACCACACAGAGATTATGATAGAAGATTCCACAGCGGAGGTGGTGGCAGACTGGTAACTAGTGGGCTGAATCCAATGCACAGGCATTATTTATTATTTTTTTGGTTTGAATTCTCATAGTGTTTCATTATGCTTTGTTTAATTTGAATTAGTTGCCAACTTTTAAAAGTCAGAGCATCTCACACTTTAACAAAAGTCCAGATTACTGATTTCTCTGGAAAAGATCAGATTTGGCAACACAAAGTCTGAATTCTTGCATTGCATGTGGCAACAGATAACTAGGAATGGGCTGTACTTGCCCTCTTTGAGGGGATTTGTGTCTCAGGTGCCAGAGCCCCTCTGATAGGCCTCTTGCTGGCACCTCGAGGCACGAGTGAATTAACAACCACTATAAACAGAACATGTCTTTAAAACACATTTCAAACACACGGAAAAATAAGGAATAATGTTATACATAACATAACCACCTCTTAGCTTGCTTAAATACCATTTTTCTACTTTGGTTAAGTTTTTTTTTTTTAAGAAATAAAAATGTATAAATTTAAGCTCCCTGTGTATCTCAATCTTCTTTCTCCAACTATACAGATGACTGCTATTCTGACTTCGGTCTTTATCATTTTCATGCATATTCTTTTACTTTTGCTATATAGCTATTTCTGTATTTTTTAAAAATTGTACTCTTCTGTACATTTTTAAAGTTTATATATATAATATATACATTTAATATATACACATATATATAATATACACATTAACATATATATATACATATACATATACATATATATATGTATATATATTCTTTTGTGCCTTGCCTATTCATTCAAATTTACATTGTTGAGATTTATCCAGGCTGAAACATGTAGGTCTAGTTACTTCATTTCAACAGATCCATAATCTGTTTAAATTTATGTTGTAATCTATTTTGTGGCTATATTTCAGTTTATCCATTTTTCTATTGCTGAAAATGTATGACATTTGCAGTTTTTCACTATTTAGAAAAATTTAGAATGCTTGGAACATTCTTATGCACACTTCTTTGTGCACATATACCAGAGTTTCTTTATGATATACCTAGCAAGGAATTGCTGGGCCTTAAGGTGTCCTTATCCTCAATTTTCTCAGATATTGACAAATTTCTCTCCAACATTATTTTATGTAATTTACCCCCTTATCAACAGCATATGATATTCCTCATATTCTTCTTCCTCACAAATACATGTCACTTTTTCAATTTTTTGCCAATTTAATGTGAGTAAATGGTATTTTATTATTATTTTACTTTGCATTTTCTTGTTTACTAGTGAGATCAAGCTTCTTCTCATAAATTTATTGGTCTTTCAAGTTACTCAAGATTTACTTGGTGGTTTTCTTTGTTCATTTTTTATTGTTGCTTTTTATTTTTCTCAGTGATTTGGAGGGATTCTTTGTATATCCTGGATACCAAATCTCTTGTTGATTATATGCATTGAAAATATCCCAGGCTTTGGCTCATCTTTCACTCTTGGTGCCTTTTATTTACAGTAAATTTCCATTTTAATATAAAAATTGTCAATACATTCTCAAGGTTTGTGCTTTTTTAGTCTTGCATAAGAAATCCTTATCAAAACCTAAGTCATAAAATACTCTTATGTACTTTCTTCTAAAAGTTTTCCTTTTCAGTTAAGTTTCAATCAACTTGAAATTAATTTTTGTGCATAAGAACCTAATCTTATTTTATTTTTCAATATGAATATCCATTTATGCCAGCATAATTTATTGAATAGACCATTTCACCCCCAAGTTTATAATGCCATGAATGAATATATAGAGTTTAGGGATTATCAGTTTTGTTCCATTGATCTATTTGTCTGTTTCTATATCACTATAACAGCCTTAGTAATAGTGTTACTTACTGTAACTTTAAAACAAATCTTGATTCTTTGTTTCTATGTCAGCATCACAGTCTTAGTTACTGTAACTTTCAAATAAATTTTTATTCTTGTAGGGAAATTCTCTCCTTTCTACTGCTCCTCCTTTAAAATTATCTTGATTATTCTTTACATTTGCTCTTTTACATGTATTACTTTTTCAATTTTTTAAAATAAACAAACAAACAAAACCCTGTTGGAGTTTGATCAGAATTGCAATGGATGCTCAAGATCTATTTGGGGAGAATGGAAATGTTTACAAAAGAGAGCCTTCTTATTCATGAACATGGCACATTCTCCATTTGTATAGAAAATTGTTAATAAAGTTTTATAATTTTCTCAATAAAACTCTGCACATTCAAAAAATTTAGTTCCTAGATTCCTTAGAAAATTTAATATATTCTAAACATATGTATTAAAATTATTATAACTTACTTCTACTGTTTTTTTTGGTGGGCAATAGAATTCTCAACCAATTTTTATAATTGATCTTGAATCCAGCCACCTTGCTGTTTTGTTTTGTTTTCTTTTCATCAGATATACAGTTTGTATTCTATTAAACAATCATATCATCTTTGTATAATGAAAGTTTTATTCTTTTTCTATCCTTATGCTTTTGGTTTTTTTTGTTGAATAGAATTAGGATTAGCTGGTATTTCACCACACATGCAAAAACGTGAAGTTTTACTTGAGCTAAAGCTTACTTCATTAAAATGAAGGAATAAGTAACCTTTTCTGGTATTTTCTAATAGCTCCCAATTATTTCCGTTTAACTAATTAACTCAAGAGCCATTTGACACTCAGACTACTGCAATAGCATTCTAACAAATATTTTGCTACTTCTACGTGTGTGCTTATGTAAATAACTTTAAAATGTAAATAAAATCACATCACGCCCTTATCTAAAATGTTTCAATGACGTTTTCCTTCTAATGCTTAACTTCCAGTCTCAGTCCTTACCACTCCCCTTATTTCATACCAAGGCTGGAGATTTTACCTCTATTGAGAATCTTCCCTGACCACTCTCTCTAAAATACAGTCCCTGGGCACCTGGTGACTCAATCAGTTAAGTGTCCCACTCTTGATTTTGGCTCAGGTCATGATCTCATGGTTTCATGAGTTCAAGCCCCACATCAGTCTCTGCTCTGGCAACATGGAGCCTGCTTGGAATTCTCTCTCCCTCTCTCTCTGCCCCTCCCTCACTCACACTGTCTCTGCCTCTCTCAAAATAAAGAAACTTTAAAAAAATAAAATAAAATAAAGTCCCTCCACTCTGTCCTGTGTTCCTGCCCCAGTTTCTCTTTAACACATCACCCTGCTTGTTTTCATTCTAGCACATATCACATTTTGAAATTATATTATTTACTTACTTGTTTGTTGTCTGTTTCTTCCACTAGAGTATAAGCCCCATGAAGGCAGTCTTGTTCATGCTAGTATTCCCTTTGACTGATGCTGGGCACATAGTTCATATTAATAAATGCTTTTTGAATGAATAAATTAAAAAAAGTTTTTTCTCCTCTTATCCATAATTATCTCAAATGTACCCTCTGCATTTTCAGACTTCCTTGAGTATAAGGCAGGAAATTATCAGATGTTGGAAAATTTATCAAGAATAAAGATCTAACTTTTCTAGATAGCTATTTAAAAATATGTATTATTCTTCCTAAATGTTAGGAAGACAAACAAATGTGTTCCTATTGGATGGGTAGCCTTTCAGGTGAGGTTCTAGTCTAACCTATGTTTTCTGTGGTTAACATGTCTTCTTAGCAGAACTATGCCCCTTACAGTGGTTCTATTGCTGTTCCATAGATCCAGGCACTTTTTTCAGCTATGGATAATTGTGGAGGATGGGGCCCTGGTATCTAAATCCCAAGATTCCTGTTTTGTCTTGTTGTCCTCTCTTAGTGTCCTCCACCATCTATAGGCTTTCTCCCCAAATAGTTACGTTTATTTCTCTGCTAGATAACTGTCCTCAAAAAGATAGTGAATTTAGAATCCCAGCCCTTTGCAACCTAAAACTTCTACACCTTATCTTCCAAAATCCTAGTCTTTAAAAACATGGTGACATTTACTCCCTCCGTGGAGACTTCATATCATGCTCCAAATATATACTTGTTTCTACAAGGGCAAGAATTGGAGCAAATAATGCTGAGACCTCCACTGTGCTAATTAGCATGGAAAGACAAGAAGCCAGGATTGGAGTGGAGGTTGGAAGTGGAAAAAGTAATTCAACAGCGAGGTCTGAAAGCACAGTTCAAAAGACATGATTAAGTCCACTGTGATCCAGGATGCCATTCTGTCGTGTTACAAATCTATAAATGGAGAGGGGGTGGTTCCAGGAAATAATATTTAAAGCCATGTAGAAGACATTAATTAAGTTTGTTGAGAGAACAGGTAAACAGCTGATGAGCCATCATCTACCATCCACATTCCACCAGCTCAGTAAGTCAGCTTCAACCTCTTCTTCTCCATATACCCTTCATTCAGTCAGTAAACTCAGCCTTATTATTTTAGTTTTCTACAAGTCCAGAAGCAGGTTGGCCCAAAGTTATGAATTCAGCCGCTCAAAGAATTTGTCAAGGATCTGGGATTTGTTTCCTTCTTTCCCTTCTGCCATCCTCAACATGTTGGATCTTGTTGTTAGGCTTTTTCTTTTTTCTTTTCTTTTTTAAATCATGGCTGCAAGATGGCTGCAGCAGCTTTAAACATCAAATCCTCACAAATCCACATCAAGCAGCAGAAGAAAGATTAATCCCTGCCCCTGTCCCATTTTAAAGTTGAGAAAAAATTTCCCAGAAGGCTCCCAGCAAACATATCATTACATTTTATTGGCCAGTGTTTAATGCTTAAGATCACTGACAAGAGAAATGGAGTAATTAGGACTGGTTTACACTAATCAATATTCACTCGAGCTAGAGAGGGGTCCATGGGTTACTATACTTTCAAATACCTGAACAAAACTTGAATTCTATTAACAAGGAATAGAAGTGAGAATAGCTGTTGAATAGGCAGTTCTAGGAGACACTGTTGGTGCCCCAATCGTACTCCACAGGCTTACTCTGGTGGACTCCTGCTGAGTTTCCTCACACACTCATGACTTCCTATTTTACTCTGCTTGAGAGTGTTCTCTGCCTATGGAAGCTTGCTGTATCAGGAGGAATCCTCAACTAAGGAAGACAGAGGTGATGGGTAAATACCCCAGCTTCCCCTGACTAACATTTTCAAGGCATATTCCACACAACTTCCCAGAGAGTCACCAGTAAGGTGGAGCCCCACTTGCCCAGAGTGGCAGTCCGCTCATTTATGCACCATTCGGGGACTTTCCTCCCTTCAGTGTCTCACTTCCTCACAGCGCTTCCTGGGATCACACCCAAATCATTGTCTTGTGTTCTGCTTTTGTGAGCACTTGACTAAGTCAGTGGTCAACAGTGTGTCAGTTATAGCACAGGAGATTCTCTTCTGTGAGGTCTTTCCTGATCCTCAATAAGGAGTTATGATTCCTTTGTGTGGCCACTATATTGTATAACCCCTTACTATAGCACGCATTGTTTTAAGTGTGTTTATTTTCTACTATCCTCTGTTCCTGTTCTACTCATTGCTACACTCCTATCATTGAGCACAGTACCTGGCATATAATAGATACCGACTAAATAAAAACATTTACAGAGCCCATTGTTGGTTTCTTACTGAAGGCTCCTCTCACAAAACAAAACATCACAATCCTTTGAACACCCTAGTCCCGGCCCCTCCTTCTCCTTTGTGTTTTCATCACTTCCATTACTCTGCTTCAAATGCTGCCTTAGAGGTTAAAACTCTGGATTTCCCCAGACTAGCAAGGTATACTATGGGATAAATATGCTCTCTATAAGTGAATACCTCTCAAGGCATTTATTTATTTATTTTTTTTTACCCATGTTTCAGCATTCCCAATCTCTGACACAGATCTTTTAACCTAAACATTGCCTCACAGCTGGCAGATCATGTCCAGACCCACTGAACTCCAGCTCACTATGAAAGCCAATAATTCACTGGCCTAAAATATGGACAGCAGGGCAGAGGGCTGCCCTTCTGCTGCTGCAAAGAAATTTTACTTGAGAAACTCTAATTCTCAGTGACATATTTAGTATATTCCCATTTTTTCCTTAACTTTATTGCCTCATCAGTAAAACTGAAACCACCTTACAGTACTGAAATTGAGTAGCTGGAAAATAAAAGTCACACGAACAATGTAGTGGTTGCTACTCGTTTGTCTTACCCTTGCTCTTTAAAGTTCAAGTGCTATGAGGTAAAAATAAACAGTTACTGTTTCTTTTTAGTTACAGTTTAGTCCCAGTTATTTATAGTTACTATTGCCAATAAAATAGTCATCAATTCACGATGTAGAATGACAGTTAAAGAAGAAAAAAAAATAGAGAACTTGGGTCTTGGGGAAAATTTTTGGAAAGAGAGGAAGAATAAGATTTTCAGGCCAACGTAAAGCTAGAGCAGTGGTAACACAACTATTGACCTCATTAGATTGGTACCAGGGTACTAACAGCTGTCTTGGTGAGGTTGGCTTCTCATACTGATATCCAATTGGCATCTTGTTGAACACAGTAAACAAGAGCAATGGATGTGGGGAGAAAGGGTGGGGCTGCACCACGTGTCAGACAGAATAATCTGTGAGATGAATGTGGCTCAAATATCGTGTCTTGCAAACACGGTGGGCATAATGGAAAAAGAAACATGTTGCAATCAAGATTTCAGTCCAGTTACCAGAGGCAAACTTATCGTGGAATTAAATGAAGCTTGGGTTTTATACTCCCTTCACTCCTACAGGTCCCTGCTAAGGACCAGTACCTAATTTGTATCTATTATTTTTCTTTCAACTAGTTCCCACAAATTGTGTGAGCTCCAAGCTATAAAACACCTAAATCTTTAATTTTTGAGAAGCTATCAGCCAACATTGTAATGAAATACTGTTTCAGTCAACATTGTAATGAAATACCTTTTCAAAACAGTATGAAGGCCTGAAATTCTGATAAACAAAGAAAGAAATATGCCATATCATCCAACAAGTATTTATAACACCTGATTAAGAGGTTTAAGATCTGTTTCTCGACAAAAATCATATGACTTCACTCATATGAGGACTTTAAGAGACAAAACAGATGAACATAAGGGAAGGAAACAAAAATAATATAAAAACAGGGAGGGGGACAAAACAGAAGAGACTCATAAATATGGAGAACAAACTGAGGGTTACTGGAGGGGTTGTGGGGGGGGGATGGGCTAAATGGGTAAGGGGCCCTAAGGAATCTACTCCTGAAATCATTGTTGCACTATATGCTAACTAATTTGGATGTAAATTTTTAAAAATAACAAATAAAATAAAATAAAATAAAATAAAATAAAATAAAATAAAATAAAATAAAATAAAAAACAAAAAAAGAGGTTTAAGATCTGTTTCTTTAAAGATATTACACTATAATTTAGAAATCAATACTTAGGCACAAAAAAGCAACAATTTCAATTAAAATTGAAAAATGGGATGTATTCATTTAACAGGTATTTAGTAGTTGTGAATTCTGTGAACTGAGTGCCCAGTAGTTAATAGTTAATAAATTAGTTAATAGTTAATAAAACAGACATGATCAGCTTTCACAAACTCTACAGTAGGAAAGAAGTTTTTAAAAAGCAAATGATTTAATAGAATCATTTAACGTTGTGAAAAGTTCTATAAAAGAAACTATCAGGTTGCTAAAACAGAGGTTAAAGAAAAAGCCTCCTTTAGGTTGGGTAATCAGTGAAGGTCTATTTGAGAAGGTGACACACCAAAAAGGAGAGAGGAATTAACCATGAAAAGAGATGAAAGGAAATATGTTCTGGGCAGGCATGTAAAGATCTGAGGAAGGAAACAGCTTGGACCCTCTTGAGCAACAAACAGAAAGGAAGCCAGTGTGGTTAAGTACAGTAAGCAGCCAGAGACATGAGATAGGGCAAAAGATCCTTCGTGCTTGCAGATGGAAACTTCTGGGTATTTTCCATATTATATTTCCTTCTTGGGAAGTGATGAGATTGGAAAACTGACTTTGCTTCTCCAAACATAGTAGTGCAAGCAGCACAAGATCCAATCATTGTGTTCCAAGAAATAGTTTATGAAGTTACAATAAAGGAAGAAAAATTAAGTATGTGCTGTTTTATAAAGTTCTTAAATCCCACTCTCTATTAAAAAAAGCATATATCCTTCCTGATTTGTGTTTTTATTAAGTTAGAAAATGGTGAAAGCCCACCTTCCAGTGTTACATATAAGAAACATGGTAATTGGATACCAATGGATAACACTGTACTCCTTCCAATCTTTGGAAGAAATTACCAGCACGTTCATAGAATTTAACCATAGATGAATTTTATTCTATCTGTGGTGGAGGAGTGGAATTAGGATCAGTAACTGCAACTGTCTCCACTTCTGACATAAAGACGTCTTACCAACTGAGGTTTGAGGAACTATGTATGCAAAAGTTTATTATTTAATATTAAGTTAGATAAAAATAATAAGAGGAATTTTGGTAAAAATCTTTTGGCTGATTTCTTTCCTTTGGAGTTCTGAATCCCCATTTCACTTCTCAATGAAGGAATGAATCAATTAGAACTTGACAAAGAGGAGGTAGAAAAGGATAATCATACCTGGTCCTGAAGCCAATGGCATGGAAACTGGAGTTTGATTTAAAGTCAGTGGAAAGCCATTGAAAAGTCTTAGCCTGGAAAATCACTTGGTTCAGGTCATGATTTAGGAAGCTGTATATTTTAAGAAGTAGCACAGACAATGAATTCTATATTGGGAAATTAGTGTGTGCTGATCATGGCGAAGGGGACGTGCATGTAGATAAAATTTGGACTTGAAAGGATGGGTGAAAACAGATAAGCAGGGGAGAGAACAAGAAGAGGCATTCATGGTAGATTCAATGAAATGGAAAATGGTTTTGAGGCTGGCTGAGGTGGGAGGGGTAGGGAATAGGCCCATCTGACTGAGGTATATGCAGTTCTAATCAAATTGTAATGGACTCCGCTGATCAGACTAGGAACATCTAGGTAATAGGAGACTCCAAAACTGTTGTATGCATGATGTGATGGAAGTAAAGCTTCAGAAACAAAAATTTGGTAGAAATGTGAAGGGAGGGCCCATTCAAAAGTGGAAAAGTAAGTTAAAATAAATAAGAAAAACCTGAGCAACAAAATATAGTCTGAAGTAATATATACATTTCCATTTTCCCTTCCAGTTAAAACCTATATACACTTGGCAATGGTTGTATTATTTTTTGATTAGGAGGCCAGGAAGAAATAGAGAACAAGACCAGGATAATGCAGATGGAGTTGGGATTAACTGTAGGCTGGGTCTCAAGGGAAGGTGACAGGAATCAAAATCAGTCTGAGTGTATAACAGCTTGGGCTTGGGTATGATTCAGTGGTATTCATTGAATCTTACGTGGAAGGTGGCATATGGTGCCTGGTGTCATGTATGTGCTGATACAATCATTATTAGTATTGTTATGGTCAGGCAAGTGGTCTCAAGGGAGTGGGAATGGAGGGGAGGCACAAGAAAGAAGGGGGACTGGTAAACATCTGTTAAAATCTATGATGGAAGTTAAAGAATTTACCACAACTCAGTCATAACACAAGTATCCAAGGTTGCATTTTGAGTATTCTGACTTCAAGTAGGTAAAATGCTAATTAAATATACCAACCATTGGGGAAAAGGGGCACCTAACACCTGTAAGTCTTGGTTCCAGTGGTCTCGGGACCAGAACAAATCTGAGACTGCTTAATAGGGAGGTAGTGTGTTATAATGTAAAAGAAGCTAGGGACCGGCACTCAGAGTCTGGCTTCTCTCTGCCACTTTCTATCTGGGTGACAAGGTATAAATCTGTCTGGACCTCACTTTCTTTTTCCAAAACATGAAGATACAAATACCTAAACGCCATGGTTGCAACAGCAACGTTTGTAAAAATGCTTTGTATAGAGGATGATTTACTAAATGACAGCTTTAAAGAAAATTTTTTTATTCTTTATTTATTTTGAGAGAAACAGAGACTGTGAGTGGAAGAGGGATAGAAAGGGAGAGAGAGATTGAGAGAGAGAGAGAGAGAGAATCCTAAGCACATTCCTCACTATCAGTGCAGAGCCCGACGCAGGGTTTGAACCAGTGAAACCATGAGAGCATTACCTGAGCCAAAACCTAGAGGTGGATGCTTAACCGACTGAACCACCTAGGCGCTCCAACAGCTTTTTTTTTTTAATGATGTCATTAGCCAAATAGTCTGGAACCTATATCAAATGTTACCTTGAAGGATTATTATACAACTTGAAATACTCAGTCATTTCCTCCTGAGATAAAGTCATAAGGATAAACATGAATATTTTGAATCAGCTTACTGGGCCACAAATGGGCATATACTGATAGTAAATAATCAGGAACATCAGACATAATGGATCAGAATGTACAGTGATTCCTTGGTGAGTATGATCTACATGTTCTCCTCTGGAACACTGGTATCTTACAGCATTTTAGAAAAGACTGCTCAGACTCCAAGGAAAAACTGCTATAAGCATCAGCTCCTAATAAAGACATTTGAAAAATGATACAACATCAAATCACTTAGCAGATGGTGCAGAGGAAGAGGAAATGTGTTCCACATTAATGAATCTGCACAGAGAAGTGCCCCGTAAGCTTATAGGAGAAGGGTCTTTAAAAGATTAACATGCTACTTTTAGTATAATGAGAGTAAAATTATGTATAAAAGCAAAATTATTATAGAAAAGAAATGGTGGTATTTAGCAAGTAGTGGAGGTATGGAAAGTTCCTGAAAAATAAAGTAGAATTATACAGAGGGAATGTGACCCCACAGGTTGTTTAAGGGGAAGTCTCTCTATGTGTTCTTCTAGAACCTGTGTTTCCACCACCGTAGCACTTATATACTAGAATGTAATTAACCATCTGTCTATTTTCCCCATGAATTCACAAGCTCCATAGCAAGAGGAAGTCAATCTAACTTGTTTATGACTCTTGGTACAATCCCAGAGTCTAAACCAGTGCTTCGCACATAGTGGCTGTTCAAAAAATACTTGATATTAAATAATCAAGCTAGTGTCATAGAAAATACTGTAGCAACCTGTATAGAAGATAAGGTAAATATGAGGAATTTCACCGGGAGAAAAAGAAAGAAAAGAGGAAGTACAGCATAGAGGTAGATCTGTTTTTTAAAATGCCCTAATGTTTTATATCTACAAAATACATAACCAACTTCTCCATCTGTGACTCTGATGAAAAAGAGAAGAGAAAAAGAAAAAATTAACTCTAGGTTGTAGGTGAGTGTATATTAAACTTTAAATTGTGGCCATGGGGGCGCCTGGGTAGCTCAGTCAGCTGAACATCTGACTCTTGAGTTTTGGCTCAGGTCATGATCCCAGGATCACAGGATGGAACCCTGCACTGAACTCCATGCTGAGCGTGGAGCCTGCTTCAGATGCTTTCTCTCTCCCTCTGCCCCTCTCTGCTGCTCATGCTCTCTCTCTAAAAATAAAAATATTAAAAAAAATTGTGACCATAGTGGCTAGAAATCAGATTCTAGGTCAATTTATGGTGAACATAGTTTTTATTTTATTTAGCTTATAGCTTAAAAAGGTAAATACCATTGGTTATTTTACATATATGATCCAGTCTTGGAAAATTTTACACAAAAAGGAGAAAGAATCTTCTAGTATAAAATTAAAATGTAATCAGGAGCAGTAAAAACAATATGGTTGTTACTTTAAGACTGAAGAAGACAAAACTCCAGGTCCAAAAGCCTCAGAGAACTTTGACAAATGTGACCCATGAGAGTTGTAGGATGACCTGGAGGTGTTGGAATTGGATGCACACATCTATTGCTATATGTTACAGCTGGATGATTTAAGAGACCCCAACACTAATGAATATCACAAGGAACCAGAAACTCCCTTGACAGCCATGTATACATGTGTAAAATAACAAAGAATCTGAATGCAAGTGTTTGTACTTCATCATTCAGTCTGAAATTCTACCCAATCCATTCAAGCCCAGAGAAATGTGCAACTTTAGCAAAAACCAGTCCCTCCCCCGAAACAAAATATTAATGTTACCACTGATGCACCCACTTTTCTAGGCGTTCTTCATTTCAGATGTTCTTAATACAACTCTGACACTGCATCTAATCAATCCATATTAAAGGGCCAGCAATAGGATTTGACATTTCTTCTGGAAAATTACATGTGTTAATATAAAATCTGGGCATTTGCCACAGAGATATTTCGTATTAAGTGGAAACTGCTGCTTAAGAAAACAAAAAGATTTTGCCTGAAGAAAATTTGGAACATTTTATCCAGCTTAATTTGATACTGAAATTCAAAAAAGGAGACAGCATAAATATGTTCCTTTTTCTATGATGATATTTATACATCAAATGAAACTACTCTTGCTGTTTTGTGTTCTTGTGTTTTCTGTAATACACTTTACCCCACATTAGGTCTAACTTTAAAAAAATAAACGTTTTGCAAGTAATAAAATTTAGCTTGAGGGAAAAAATGTCAGTTAAAGTTCATGTAGACTGGCTTAATTGGACAACCAGACAGTATACAGCATCTTTCTAGAAAGCCTGGGTTTTATATATTGTGGATAGTTTATATATTCTCCTACGAGAATACCAAGGCTAATTGAACTCTTATTGACCTCATCATGATATTGGATGCTTTTAATGTTCAAATCATCATTTTTGAGATTTGGACATTTAAAAAGGCATTGGGTATATTCCGCAGCCCTACCTCTTTAATAATTACATTGCTTAATATATATGGATGTGTGCTGGCCAAAATTTCATTGCTAATACCATTAATTTAACCCAATCCATATTTGTTCAGTTGTTTAGAAGACAAAGACACAAACTAAAATTAAAATCTTATACTGACAAAGTCACATTTCATGATAATAGACTGGATGAGCATGAAAGCTCAAAAGTTACAGGCATCAACACTTCATGCTTTGTAACAACTGAGTCTCGGCTGGCTAGAGAGAGTCTAAATTTTGCTTGGACCTTGCTAGCCTCTCCTCTACCCAAGCTCTTGAGTTTAGATATTTTAGGAATTAGTCCTGGATTGTCTTCTTTTCTCCATCTTGGTTCTATCCTTAGGCAATCTTAACCACTTCTAGGGCTCTAAACATCTTCAGCACAGACCTCCTAAACCTCACCTAAACCTCCATCTTTGACAGCTCCACTTAGCTGGCACATGTCCATTTTAGACTCCATTCTCCACAGAGTTATATTTTTTAAATGGGAACAAGATTGTGCCTCTTCTCTGGTTAAATTTCTTCAGTGGCTTCCATTCCTTTTAGAATAAGGTTCAAATTCCTTATCATAGTCTAAAATGCCCTGCCTAATGATCTCTTTCTAATTCCTCACATCATCTCTCCATTGCTTATAGCTATTCTGATTTTCTTTCCCTTCCTTGGAGGGTTTGCTCTTTTCCGACCTTTACGCTTGTTCCTGGACTGCTCTGCTTTTCCTGCAGCTGTTGCCCTGTGCTTGCTTATCCTCAACTTTGGGTCAAGGAGCAAAGACCACCCTCTTGGAGGATTTCCCTGACCACCTTCCTAAAGTTTCTTTTTCCATTTTCTCTCTTTTTCCTCACCCAGATTTTTCTTTCATCTTAGTACTAATGATAACCTGAAACTACTTTCATTTTTTAATATTTAGAATTCTCCAAACACATTTTTGTCTTCCTACCTTCCTATTTGTGCCCTACTCCCTGTTCACTGAGAGGCCTCCATTGTCTCAGGGAGGATTAGGGTTGCTATAGCATGAATGAGACAAAAAGATGGAATCGGCATTCTGCCTATTTCAGTCACAGCGGTTATAAAACATGAAGCCCTTTGATTTATAATAGCTTTTTAAAAAGGTTTTTGAGGAGGAAAATATTTTTTTCCCTAAACTTCTGAATTTTGGTTTATCCATACATGAAAGTTCTAAAAAAACAAACAAAAAAACCCCAAGAAAATGAGGAATTTGTGGAAAGTATAAATAAGGGGTGAAAAGAGGTAGAGATGAGGAGCTTTAATTAATTTAACTATTCTTGACAGAATGGAATTCAGTGGGGGAGAAACTAAAGGCCATTCCTTCTGCCTTTAATAGAGACTCAGAGTCAGACTTTCTCAGATTGACTTTTGGCTTCTAAGTCTACTAGCTGAGAGTCTTTAAGACAGATGCCCTACTTAACTGTAAAAAGAAGATAATAATATTTTCCACCTCATAGAATCCTGAGGACTAAAGTAGTTAACACGCACATAGCACTTAGAACAGAGTCTCATAACACAGGGAAGAGCTCAGTATTTACTAATTTTTATGACTATCTGCATAACCACCTCTCATTCATTTTTTGAAAGTGTTTAGGTGTCATATCTCCTCTCTGAAGACTTTAAGGTTATTCCTTTTCTAATCCCTCACCTCCCAAACACACAAGGTATTTGCACCTTTGTTCTTTGTATCTATTTGAATTACTCAGTATCATGAAGACATTTACTGCCTGTCCAAAATTGGAAGATGGGTAAAATTTTTCTCAATTAGTTCTAATTTCTTCTGAACAAACAAAGGTTTCTGTAATGACAGTTTTTTAGAAATATATTTAAATCAAACTGTGGGTTGGTAGAATTTTAAATCACAAGTAAAGTTTATCTTCCTAAAGGAACTTTAAGAGGCACATTGTTAATTTTTAAAAAAAAAATCAAAATGAGAATTTATATGCTATTCTTGAGCATTAAGCTTTTATAAACTAAAAATTTCTCTAAGTGATTTATTATTATGCCCTTCTTACGTTCTGAATCAAATGTTAATGTCCTCATCTTATACTTATGGCATAATTATTATAAGAACACAAAATCATATTCCAATTATTCTCAATTGCATGTTGCTATGACTTTTTCCCTCTGAGAGATTGCTTACTTAAAAGTACATCACATGCACTTGTGGGAACTTCTAGAAATCACACTAATTAAGTGCACATGGAAAAATTACTTCGTGTTCCAGGGTTGATTCATAAGCTATCCTTAGATAATAGATTAGCACAAGTGGAGCATGAACAATAAAATAAACCATCACTCAAAGGAATGATAAATTTTAAACCTGTGCATTGAAAGGTAATGCATACACCTTATAAGATTGCTACTAATCATTTATTGTATAGAGGCTTTAAAAATATATATATGTTGAATCAATAGTCACAGTTTCTGGAATCCTTTATAATTTGTCTAACAAATTGCTATTGATATACATCAGAAGACAACTCTGGAGGTTAAGTTTCTAATCATCAACGAGAGTGGTTCAGCTGTAATGTAACTCTCCAAGACACAATTCTATTTTGGGAAAGTGTTGAATTTCATCTTTGGTCTTAGGAGTTAACATATCTGTGATCTAAATACTTTCATTAATATAACAAGGATCTTTTGCCTTTATTTATGAAAAACTTCTTTCCCTTAATCACCTTGGTGTTACAGTTGGAAACATAGAATGTTTACATAAATATTCATTTCCTTTTCAAGTGACTGTGTTGCAAACCTAAATGTATTAAAGCATACTTTTTTTAAAAAAAGATTTTACCTTTAAATAATCTTTACGCCCAGTGTGGAGCTCAAACTTAACAACTCCGAGATCAAGAGTCACATGCTCTGCTGGCTAAGCCAGCCAGGTGCCGCCTATGAAGCATACTATTTAATCTCTATTCTTGGAATATCTCCCTCTTCATATCTTCCTACCAAATATACTTTCCTTTCTGCATCAAAGCACCCCCCCATCTCACTTTCTCCCTGAAACTTACCATATTAAATGTCAACAAAACTGTAATGCTTTTCATCCTAAATCTCACAAAATGAGCCAGTTTCGTGTAAAAACATTAATTTTTTAAAAATAGCCCTCCCTTCATCCACTACAATAACCTCACTCCTACTATAGAGCTCTGCCCTTTATAGCCCTTAGCATCTATTTTCTCATCAACCTTTACCTGTCTTGCATTCCATTCTCTCAGGGCTTTCAGGTGATGATTATATCATTTGAAAAACTAATTTGAACTAATGTACTGAAGGACTAATGCTGGTCATGTGATAGGATAGGTATAAAATACAAAATCTGAGAATGTATGAGCTCAGAGTGCAGAGATCATCAGTCATCAGGCGAGGGAACTGGAATGAACTAGTCAGAATCTACCAGTTAGGAAAAAGCTTTGTTTCTGGTCTGTTTTATAGCCTGTGGCATATATTTTAAGTTTGGTACTTTAAAGAAAATAAATGTAATGACTAGTAAAATCCTTTATTTAGAGAACACAAGTTAAAAAAATCTCACGGAATAAATAGGTGTTACTGGAACTGAAATTTAATGAATTATAATTAAGTGGCTATTGTAATACATGCCTTCTCATTAGATATTACTTTCCTTGAACATTCTGACGCACCAATTTAAAGGCCAAGTGACTTCATTTTTCCCAGAATGGCAATTTCCCAGCATAACACACCCTGGAATGTATTATTGTGGTTTCAAAATGGTCTGTGTAGTGGCAAATTTGTCATAATTAAGATGTTTGCAGAAAATAATAACAGCCTATTAAAGTATTAAGTGAAAGTTATTCCTAATTATAAATGTTGACATGTGTGAAGATTTATGTACATAAGCATATATAATTTAATATACTTTTGCATTTATATTTTATACTTACATAATTTCTAAAAATTTATATAAATACACATATATAATTCCTACAGCTTTATATATATTACATAACTCAAACTCATTTTAACTTTTTCCAAATTTAGTTCATACTCTTTTCACCATGCAATTTATTTAGCTGATATTCTCCTTCTTAGATGTAAAGCTTCAGAGAGGACTGATGAACCAAAAATAAGGTAAATTAAGTCTTCATGAATTTAAAAAGAAAGTAAACTAATACCTATGTTAGTAGGGGTAGGGAGTAACAGGTGAGTTCTCACATAACTAGTGAAGATGTAGTTATTTTTTTTCCTTGAGATAAAGTTAGTCTTTATAGTAAATGCCTTAAAGTTGTGCATACCTTTTCCATCTAAAAAATCTCCTTCTAGAGATTCATCCTAAGGGAATTAGATAAAAGTATAAAGTTGCATAAATAGGGATGTTCATTGTAGCATTGTGTATCACATTAAAATGAAGCTAATCATCTAAAAGTACAAATGGAAGAGCTTATTAAATGTATTATGATATACAACTACAATGAACAATTCTTCTTTAAAGTGATTATGCAGATTACATATGCTAACATGGGAAATGTTTGTGTTCAGTGAAAAAAATCAGATTACAAATATTACAAACAGTGTGACTCATTTATACTTAAAAATATGAATTTATATGTTTATGCACACATACATATGTACACATATTTATATGCACACCTTGGTACATGTGTATGCATGCATTTCTTTATGCATGAAAAGTCTACATTTATTGCACTGTTGGATGAATTTTCTTTTTTTTAATGTTCATTCATTTTGAGAGAGAGAGACAGAGAAAGAGAGAAAGCAGAGGAGGGAGAGAGGAGAGACAGAATCCCAAGCAGGCTTTGCACCATCAGAGTAGAGCTCAATGCAGGGCTTGTACTCACGAACCATGAGAGCATGCTGAGCCAAGATCAAGAGTCGGATGCTCAATCGACTGCATCACACAGGTGCCCCTGAATTTTCCATGATGAAGGAAATGTTCCATATCTCTGCTAATACAGTAGTCCCTAGCTACTTCTGGCTGTCGAGTACTTGAAGTATGGCTAGAGCAAGTGAGGAATAGAATTTTTATCTATTTTATTTTAATTTAAATACTGTATGTGGCTAGTGGCTACCATATTGGGCAGCACAGACCAAGAAGGGTGTATACCATAACAGTGGTTATGATTTGCTATTGTTTATTTTCTTCTTTTTGACTAAGTTCTAAGATTTACAAATGACCATGTATTACATATGTGATAAAAAAAGAATAGGGGCTCCTGGGTGGCTCAGTTGGTTAAGCGACCCATTTGGGCATAGTGCATGATCTCACTGTTCATTGGTTCGAGTCCCGCGTTGGGCTCTGTGCTGACAGCTCAGAGCCTGAAGCCTGCTTTGGATTCTGTGTGTCTGTTTGTCTCTCTCTCTCTCTCTCTGACCCTTCCCCCACTCATGCTCTGTCTCTCTCAAAAATAAACACTTAAAAAATTTTAAGGAAAGAATAAGGGTTCTTTTTTGAGAAGTCAAGGAGGGAATTCAAGTGTAGGTCTCAGAGTCTGAAGACCTGGATTTGAGTACTGGTTCTGCCATCTATTGGCTACACTAATTTTTACTTAAAAATGTTAAGCCTGTGCGATACCTGCAGCACCCCTTACAATATTATCATTTCATGGTGTTTTGTTTAAATTGGTTAATGTTTGTGACCAATGAGTTCATTTAGAGAAAGTTAGGAGTAAAGTAAACTTTATGTTGTAATTTCTACATAGAGAATGAAAGGATGGATAATAAAGAAAGAAGAAATATAAGAATAGTGAAACCAACTATGATCTGATGTTTATGAAATAGGAAACAAAAACTGAAAGTTTGCATACAGTGAGAGAAAAGTGGCCAAAAAGAAAACGAAATTACTTGAGACAGAGTCATTAATGTAAATGAAATTGTTGGCATGTGTCTTACAGTTAACCGTTAACCATTTTAATAAGGCATAATAAAAGCAAAAACATTCATCTAAGGATATCTCACTGATTAGAAGAGTTATCCAAAATATTAATAGAAGCCATGCACTCATTTAATTAAATCTCACTAATTAAATTTTAAAATCCACATGACTGCAATGAAAATGTGGCATTTTGTTTGTCCAGCATATAATAACATGGTAGTTAAAAAGTAGTTTTCTGTTTTAAGAGCCTGGAGAAGGAAATTCGTGAGATAATATTTTGTAAATTCAGAAGAACCCTACTTAAAGAGTTCTTAATTCAGTGAAAAGGGTCATTGCTTCATTCAACAGAAATGCTCTGATAGTTTTTTAAAAACATAGCAACACTTTAAAAGCATTTACTTAGAAGTTAGATGAACACCAAAGTATGGATTTTACATTCATAAATGAAATTAGGCATCCAGTATAGTGGCACTTGGAAGCCAGCATTTAAAGCAACTCAAAAAACTCTGTTGCTAAGATATCCGTACGGGAATAATGTTTTTAAAGGTTACTGAAAGTATCTTAGGATACTCTTGTAGGATTCAAATAAGAAGCCAAAAGAAATAAAGTATAATTATGAAGAAAAATAAAAGATAAAGATGTTTATTAAATACATTAGGTATGAGAAAATTAAAAGAATATCTCAGCTATCCAAATGATTAGATTGAAGTGTTATTATTTACTTTTATTCTCTTTGAAAAACTCATTTGTAACCTGATTCATCTAGGTGACTACAAATGGATGAAAGACCAGAGACAGCCCTAAAATATATGAGAAAGTAGGTAATTTTCTCAACTGAGAAGTTTCCAATTTGTAACTTCCAATTCTTTCCTCTTATGTTTTTTAAGGCATTAGCTGAAGTCATCACAAGCCACTAACAATTATTTTCAAGCCCTGGGGAGACTGGCCAGATGCCAATGGGCTACGTTATAAGTGCTTATAACCACAGGGAGGAAAAATAACAATGTTAGAAACTATAGATTCATTACATCAACTACATAACTCAAGAAATATTGATATATATTTCAAAGAAATAGATTTATAGCCATTTAGATCTTGGATTTAAAAATAAAACAATTTGGCCCTTTTTCTTTCTTTGGTGTTAAAAGATGACTATAGCAATTTTTTCTAAGCATTTACATTTGAGAAAGAGATTTTAATATTATAGTGATCTGTAGTTTATAAAATATTTTGCATGTTACTTTATTTTTGCCATAAAACTATGAGTTACGATTGATTAAGATAAGATGAGAATTTTACAGCTGAGAAAACTCAAGAGAAATTAGTAAATTTATCTAAGGTAATTTATCTAAGTGGCACTGGTGGGGCTTGAACCTTGGTATCTTGACTGTAAGACTGGTCTCCTGGCTTTTATGACCACTTTGAGGCAGAGTCATACCAGGTACATAGTTGTTTATTGATCCAAACAGCTTTGCTTAATGTATTTCCAGATCTTAAGGAATGAAGGCTTGATGTAACTTTTTTCTGCTTCACCACTCACCCCTTCCCACTCCTAATAGCATAGGCAGTATGGCTCCTTCCTGGTACTCAATTATTCTTGTTTTGAGTTAGGCATAGACGCCCTTCTGTTTGGAATATAGCAGATTATTACCATGTACTTAAAAAATAAACTCCAGTCTAGACCCACTGATTCTTTTAACAACATGCAATATGAAACCCACATGTAAGCATTATTATAAACTGCTGTCCTGAAATGTCAGGAAACTATTGTCCCAGGGATGGCAAATCATCAGAGCCACATAATTACTTAGTTTTAAGGCAAAACTTGTAACAGGAAAGAGATATTTGGTGTGTCACTTGTAATTGTCTGGTTCTTCTCCTTTCCTGACAATTTTTACACTAAAAAGAACAAATCCTTTACATCAACCAAATGAAAACTCAGCCTGTGATTGATCAATAAAGTTATCTGTGGTTGTATAACACTATTGCAAATAATAAGTTTGGGACTCTCCAAGTCAAAGGTAAAGCTGTATTTACTTGTGTGTGTGTGTGTGTGTGTGTGTGTGTGTGTGTGTGTGTGTGTGTTCAACAATTATATCCTTGTTTTCCATGAGTTTTAGAAATGTTTTCATTGCCTTTGGTAGAAGTGATGGTTAAAGCCCAGATATTGATCTCCAAGATTACGCACACAGTTGAAGCTTTTCCAAATGTGTGATGAGGCAAATGAGAAGGTGAAAGGGTGAATTGTTGTGTTGCCTTAATCCTTATGACCAAGTGTTTATGAATCAGCATTCATAAGGCATGCTTATCTCTTGGAAGTAATTTCACAAAAGCTATTTCCAACTTGTAAAATAATAATCATGTGGTGCTGAGGTACACCTTTTAATTTAGTCAGGCCTCTGTAGGGTAATGTTCAAATCTGGTGAATCTGAGCTGTGATAATGACTCTTTTTAGAATTCTGACAGAACATACATTTTCCTTATAGGGTAAGAAAAACCAATGGGAACAATAATTTTTGAACAAGTCATTTTAGTTTTCATGTTAATATTTATAATGCTACTAAAGGTGACATTGAAAGAATAAGCATACAATAAATGCAGAATTCATGGTCAAATTAATATATGAATTAGCTTTTAATGTTTGAATATCTCTTGAGCACTTATTATGTGCTTAGCACTAAGCTAAATGCTTTATCTACATTATGTTGGTTACCCTTCATTAATAATGCTATGAGTTTAAAAAGGATTATGTCCATGTTATACATTTATTTTCTATATTAGCATTTCCCAGTATGTTCCAGAGATCATTAGTTCTAAAAGTTGTCCAATGAAAAAAAGGTCCCTGTGATCAAAATCTGTATCATTGCTCCTCTTGAAGATCTAAAACATACTTTATGAAGGATATGGGAATTAACAATATCAAAAGCCTGAAAACCAATATGATCTTTTCAATAGCTATCAAAAAATAATTTGACAAAATTCAACGTCCATTCATGATAAAAGCTCAACAAACTAAGAACAGAAGGGGACTGCTTCAACCTGATAAAAGGAATTTACAAAAAAACCTAGAGTTACCTATCACATTTAATGGTAAAAGACTAAATGCTTTCTCCCTAAGATTTGGAACAAGGCAAGGGGGTTCCCTTCATTACTCTAACATTGCCTTGATGATTTCAGCAGGTGAAATTAAATAAGAAAAAGAAATACAATTAATCCAGATCATAAAGTAAGAGGTAAAACTTTCTTTATTCATAGATGACATGATCTCCAACATAGGGAATCCTGCAGTTTGCAAAAAGTCTCTAGAACTAATAAGTGAATAGAGTAAACTTGCAGATAAAATATCAACAAAAATCGGGGCACCTGAGTGGCTTGTTTGGTTAAGCATCTGACTTTGGCTCAGGTCATGATCTTGAGGTTTGTGAGTTCAAGCCCCGCATGGGGCTCTGTGCTAACAGCTCAGAGCCTGGAGAGTTCTGTTTCTACCTCTCTCTGCCCCTCCCCTGTTCACACTCTGTCTCTCCCTCTCTCTCTCTCAAAAATAAATGAACATTAAAATATCAACAAAAATCAACTATATCTAAATACTAGCCATGGACAATTGCAATTTGAAATGGAAAGAAATTATTTAAAACAGCATAAAAATCATAAAACATGAGACAAACTTTTAAAATGTATAACATCTGTGTGCTGAAAACTACAAAATATTAATTAATGAAATGAAAGAACAACTAAGTAAGTGAAAACATTTATCAAATTCATAGATTAGAAGCTCATCTTGTTATGATGTCAGTTCTCCCCAGATTTATCTCTAGATAAAGGGGTGGGAGAACACAGGGAAGTAGTCTTTTAGGCAAAATGAAAATCCAGGGGAAAAGCTTTGAGGTTTACTATTTCTAGCATGTTTCATGAACAAGAGGCTAGAATAAGAAGGCCAATGGGGCTGGAGCAGAGGCATGGAGGAATTAATAGTCAAGAAAAATAGCAGGGTGCTATAAGGCCTTATATTAAGAATGAGATAGAAGTTGTTGGAAGTTTTCCGAATAAAGACATGATAATATCTACAAGAAATGACAAGTGTTGGCCAGGATGTGGAGAAAAAGGAAACTTGGTGTACTGTTAGTGGCAATGCAAACTGGGTGCAGCCACTGTAGAAAAGAGTACAGGGGGGCAGGTTCCTCCAAAGGCTAAAAATACAACTACCCTATGATCCAGTAATCACACTACTGGGTATTTACTCAAAAAAATACCAAAACACCAATTCAAAGGGAGACATGCATCCCTATGTTTATTGCAGCAATATTTACAATAGCCAGATTATGGAAGAAGCACAAGTGTCCATTAACAGAGGATGGATAAAGAAGATATAGTAAATATATTTTCAGAGGATTCAGCCATAAAAAAGAATGAAATCTTGCCATTTGCAACAACATGGATGGAGCTACAGTATAATGTTAAGTGAAATATTGTCAGAGAAAGACAAATACCATATGATTTCACTCATATGTGGAATTTAAGAAATAAAACAAATGAACAAAGGAAAAATTCAAAGAGAGAGAGACAGACAGACAGACAGACAGACAAACCAAGAAACAGACTCTTAACTGTAGAGAACAAACTGATGGTTACCAGAGGGGAAGTAGGTGGGGAAAACAGGTGATGGAGATTAAACAATACACTTATGATGAGCACCGAGTAATGTACAGAATAGATGAATCACTGTACTGTACACCTGAAACTAATATAACACTGTATGTTAACATACAGGAATTAAAAATTTAATTAAAAAAAAGAAATGATAGGCTCTACTTATCTTTTAAAAGGCTTACTCTGGCTTTTATATTGACTATATGAGAACAAGGAGTTAAGCAGGAACCATAAGAAGGCAGTTGCAATAATCCAGGTGAGAGACAGGTGTGGTGAGAAGAGGTTAAATTCTGAATATATTTTAAAGAAAAAGCCAAAAGTTATTGACAGATTGGATGTGGGGTATGAGAGAAAGATAAAATTTTTTGGACTGAAAATCTGAACTGATATAGTCGCCATTACTGAGGAAGGGGAGACTACTGGAGACACTGGTTTGAAAGCAGATTGAAGAATGGAATATCAAGAGTTCAATTTTAACCATATTTAGTATGAAATGTTGTTTAGACATCCAATTAAGGATGTCAAGTAAGCAGTTATATATATGAGTCTGAAGTCAGAGAAGAGAAATAGGGGGTGGGATATAAACTTAGAAGTCACCAGCAGGTAGATGACATTTAAAGCTATGTATCTTGATGAGATTACAGAGATATTCAGTAACTCAGCTTTCAGGCATTCTAATGTTGCTAGGTCAAAAAGATTTTGAGGATCCAATAAAGGAGTCTGAGAAGTGGCCAGTAGGGTAGGAAGAAAACCAATAGACAGAGTGTCCTGAAAGTCACTGTTTAAAATGCTGCTCTTGGGGTGTCTAGGTGTATGAGTCAGTTAAGTGTTGAGACTCTTGATTTCTGCTCAGGTCATGATCCCGGGGTCATGGGATCGAGCCCCATGTTGGGCTCCACATTGAGTGTGGACCCTACTTAAGATTCTCTCCCTCCCTCCCTCTGCCCTTCTCCCCCACTTGTGCACACACACACTCTCTCTCAAATAATAATAAAAAAAGAATTAAAATGTTGCTCTGAAGCTAAGTAAGATGAGGAAAGAAAATGAACCAGTGTATGTATTTAGAAAGGTGAATGCCATTTGTGTTCTTGATAAAAGATAGCTGGGGAAAGGAAAGTACAAAAGACTGATGTGAGAAGCCATGATGTTTTTTTGCTTATAATCCATGAGAAAGAAAAATAACAATAAAGCAGGAGAGGGAAAAATTACTGGAATGACAGCCTGAATTGAAAAAAAAGTCATGAAATTGGGCGATCAAGTGCAGGGGTTGGTCTTAGGAAAAAGCACAAACAACTCACAAATAGGAACAAGAGAGAAGTCGGAATATATGCTGTTTACAGGAAACAGCTTATGTTCATTTGTTACTATTACTTTTCTTAGATTCCTATTTTATCTTTGACTTATGAGTCTTTATTCAAAAAATAGATTAACACCCTTTAATTTTCTACATATTTTATTTTTCTACATAATAAAACAAAATGGCTTCCTAGATTCTAGAATACCTCCTTTCAGTCCAAAGAACTTGCTTGAAGACCAAGCAATTCCAGCATGCTGCAAAACTATTCCAAATGGCAAAAATAACTAAGATTCATATAGGACATTCCATGTCCCTTTACTGTTTTTAACTAAGAAAAAAGTAACCAGAAATCCCATAACTGGGATGTGCCAAGATAATATTCCTTTTACTCTATGTTACTTATATCAAATACAATCTCCCTGTATATTAAATATCCTGGGACAAATATACAGGAAGATTATATTTCAATGTTCAGGGAGATAATATTTGACATTTGTTATATTTAGGCCAAATAACATACAGTTGTCCTCTTTTCCTATGATTTATAAATTGGAGCAAGTAAGATTATATCAGTCAACTATTCAGGCTTTTGAAATATTTTTATTTATCAATAAATAATAACATAAATATTAATAACCTAACATGCTGGAACTACCAGTTTCAAAAATTCAAGTGGTCTTAGATATAAATGAGGAACTATGTTATTTTTCAAAGATAGTGACTTCTAAATTTGTATCTCCCACCTAGACCTTTCTAATTTACTGACTATATATATGTATATATAAATACAGGCACATAAATTTATATATATGTATATAAATTGCCAGGAGAATGGCTTGCATACTAGCTGTATTCGAGCTTTTAGCTCAGTAAATTTCATCTGGTAAAACAAAAAAAAAAAAACAAAGCTAATATCATATGTACTCTGATGATGCTACTGAATGCATGACTATACAGCAGCTTTATTCATAAGGTATAAAACATTGCTAATTTATCTATTAGTAAAATTTAAACTAAACACAATAAAGAATAGTGTGAAATATAACATTAAATTAATAAAATTACCAATATTTTTCAGATCCTAAGACATAATCTTTTGGTTATTAGTGAAATTTCTAGGAAAGGATGCATGTTAGTCTGGGACATGACTGACATTTCCTTCTTTTTACTCTAAAACAGTTCATTTGTTTTCTAGGGCTCACTTAACAAAAGTGGCTTATATTTTCTCACAATTCTAGAGGTTGCAAGTCTAAAAGCAAAATGTCTACAGGGTTGTTTCTTAGGCCTCTCTCCTTGTCTTGTAAGATGTGATCTTCTCCCTGTGTTCTCTCTATGTTCTAACCCCCTATTCTTGTAAGGACACCAGTCATATTGGCTTAGAGTCCACCCTAACAAACCCATTTTAATTTAATTACCTCTTTAAAGGTCCTATCTGCAAATAAAGTTACATCCTGAGGTACTGGAGGTTGAGCTCCAAAATATAAATTTAGGATGGGGGTCACAATTTGGCCCCCCAAAAAACACTCTAGCTAGTTACAAGGAAAATGCATAACTTGGAAAAGGCCTTCTGGTAGTTTTCTTTTCTGAAGTCATAATACATGTTTTTTTTTGTTTTTTTTTTTTAACATTTACTTATTTTTGAGAGAGAGACACAGAGAGAGAGAGAGAGAGAGAGAGAGAGAGAGAGCGCATGAGCAGGAGAGGGGCAGAGAGAGATGGAGACACAGAATCCGAAGCAGGCTCCAGGCTCTGAGCTGTCAGCACAGACCCCAACGTGGGACTCAAACTCATGGACTGTGAGATCATGACCTGAGCTGAAGTGGGATGCTCAACCGACTGAGCCACTCAGGTGGCCCTGAAGTCATAAAATCTTAATTAAAAGTTAGGCCCATCAAATTAATCCACTGAAATTCTTTTTATTACAAAAATTAAAATTCCCATTCCTAAAATTATCACTCAGTATCGCTCTAAAAACTAAAATTGGTGAAATTTATTTATGAATTATACATATTTCTTTATAACTTACAAGGCATTTCCATACATCTGTTATTGTTTGAGTCACACAACTCTGGGAAACTGACACAGAAATTTAGAAAATAGGACTAGGTCTAAAACTTCTCTTGTTCTTCATACAGTCGCCATTTAACTACATTATGTGACATCTATAGAATAGCAGAGGACAATTTATGTGCACGAGGATTTGGGAGACTCAAAAAGTCAGCCTAAATTATAAGGTTTATCTAGAAGAATGACCTAGGCCTAAGCCCACAGTTACACAGTGTTTTTTCAAAGACCGCAGAATGGTTGTACCTACCATATGGTGGCAGAAGTGGGGTGAAATTAAGAAAGGACAGGCTTATTTGTTAAACTGCACTAAGCTATTCTCCTAACTAATCTGATATTATTTAGCATATAGTTTACAACCAGATTTTCCTAACTCTGATAAAGTAATTTGAAAGCTTTGGCCAGTGTTTAAAAGTTCAGATGACTTCTAGTAGTGAAGAGTGACTCTGGTAAACTAAAATTTTGTACTTTATTTTTAAGGTTGCAGTTGAAAGAGCAAAGCACATTAATAGGATCAGTGGCAAACACATGGCATTCTCCTTCTTTGGGGATGTCCCTGGAGCTTCATCACTCAGCTTGATCATATTAACTGAATCATTGTTCCACTCACTGAGCCAGTGTGTTCACTGGCTAAAAATTCACAACTCTGCCAACTGTGGCTACCACCATTATGGTCTGCTTTTTCCTGTTGGCTAATTTAAGGAAAACTATAGAACATTGTAATTGAAATTTCTTTATGTAAATTCAGGAAAATTCTTCATGCTAGTTTTTTCATATTGAATTATTTTACCCTGGGGATAAACTCAGGACCTGGCAAGAGGGATGAGCAGAACCATCTTTTAGAAAAGAAACTAAATTTATACTACATGAAATGAGGAGAAAACTTCTGATTAACTAGGCATCAATTTCCTCATTCTCTTGAAGCACCAATAAAGTAAAGGAATAAAAAGAGAACAAAAAAAAAAATGAAGGGAGATAAAGATGATGGGAGATTTAAATGGAATTCTCTGAGTGATAGAAAGCAGATGGAGAGTGGTGTTCAGTAAATGAAGCTAAAACGTGGGTATATACATAGGACGTTACCCAGAAAAAACATGTTTTTTGTCTTTTTTTTTCTTCTTCCATTTTTCTTTTTGGTTTAATTTGCCCTACAGAAACATGGAAAGATTTAGGGCATTGAAGCACAGGGTACTGGGGAAGTTGGTAGTGACACTCAATGCTAAAACCAAGGAAAATGGTTGAAAGTAGCTAGATCCTCAGATTTTATCTATTCCCCCACACTTCTAAGCTAAGTAATGCCCTCCCTATTTTCTTCCCACCTTCTACCCTGGAGGATATCAATGTTTCAGCTTCTAGATAATTTACTACATCCCAGAGGCTTTGGAGCACTAATCAACATGAGGTATGGGAAAGGAAATGGGGCTGAGGCCAAAAAGATAAGTCAAAATTTTTATACTGATTGGTGGGATTCTGGCCCCCTTCTGGACCCTGCTCCTGGAATATAGGTGTTGAGACATATACCCACCCAGTTAGAAGAATAAGAGAATACTTCTCTGGAGAATCAAATGACCCCCAAAGAAAAGACCTAATGAAACTGACATTGAGAGATCCTAATTAAAAAAAAAAAAAGCCACACCCTATTCATCATAAACACATAGTGCTTCCATATAACATCCTAGTGACTTATACTTAAATATGAAACAGACAGCTGAGCATCACAAGACATTGAGTAAAGTCTTCAACATGAAAGGCTGACATTAGACAAGATAAAGAGAAAATGAAACATCTAAAGAAAACAGACACTGAAAGGAGCAGAACAAACAGACACTGAAAGGAGCAGAACATAAGTATGAAAGGAGCTTGCATACTTATGTAAGCAGAACATACTTACATAAGGAGTAAGAAATACACTTACATAGTATTCTCAGAAAGGTAACAGATGATTACTGCTAACTAAAATAAGAACAACATGCTATTGGAAACACAGGGAACAAGGAAGGCTTAGGAATAAAAAATAAGATAGCCCAAAGACCAATTTAATAGAAGATTTGGAAGATGATATTGAAGACATTTCCCAAAAAGTAGAGCAAAAAAGTCAAGGAGATGGGAAACGAGATGAAAAACAAAGAATTTAGAGGATCCAACAAAAGATCCAACTTGCAAGCAAGAAAATGGAGGGAATGAAATCATCTAAAGAATTACACAAGAAAATTCCCCAGAACTGAAATGTGTAAAGAACAGTCCAGGTTGGAACAGGGTATAGAAGAGAAATTAAAAGCAGAGAAAGAAGAAATTGATGATTGAACATTCAAAAACAGTACTGAAAAACTACAGTAAATTTAGACAAATGAATAATAAAAACTGGCAAATGAACACTTTAAGTAATTACTAAATCCAAGAAAAAATGAAAGGTTATAGAGATGGAAGGAAGAATTGCTGTGTTCTATGATGGCAAAATGTATTTGTGTGTTTGAATAAATTTGGGTGTTTGAGAAAAGTAAACCCTATATAAAAAGGGAATGCAAAGGGGAAAAGAAGCAGTGGCAGCAATCACACTGCTATACTGAGATAACAGTAAACAATATTATTTAGAAATACAGAAATAGCAGGGAAACATACATTTAGAAGAATTCAGTATTTGGTTTGGGTGAAGAAGATAGGCATTATTATAATTACTTCAGCAAAACTTGCCTTAATAAAAACTATGTACATATATTTGATAAAAATAAAAATCTAACACAAAAAGGAAAATCCAAGATTATAACAAGGGGTAAGAGAGACTAGAAAACAGTCAAGATGCACATATTTCATCTATATGTAAACTTTATATATTATAAAAGAACTTTTAAGTGTAAAGCTGGACTCTATTTGTAATAGTTTTTTTTAGTATGATCAAATAATATTTATCTTACTTCACATTAGATTAATGCCTTCATTTATGAAATTTCTGCTTTTGTTTGACATCTTTACACTTACACATGTACTACCTTTTATTTAAAAAAATTTTTTTTAATATTTATTTAGTTTTGAGACAGACAGAGACAGAATACAAGTGGGTTGGGGCAGAGAGAGAGGGAGGCACAGAATCTGAAGCAGGCTCCAGGCTCTGAGCTGTCAGCACAGAGCCTGACGCAGAGTCCGAACTCACAAGCTGTGAGATCATGACCTGAGCTGAGATCTGACGCTCAACCGACTGAGCCACCCAAGCGCCCCAACACACATACTACCTTTAAAAACAAAACCGAAAGACCCAAACTTCATACACATTCTACCAAATTAATAATAGTAACTTTAAGAATATAGTTCTGTAAAACTTTGTTTTCAAGTAAGACTAGGCTTTCTTCTTACCTTAGTCATTGGTTGTAAGGAATACAGACTCACTCTAATTAATTAATGAAGGGAAATTCATTTAAAGGATAAAACACTATTTAAAAAACTCAGGGGCAGGTTTTTTGAGAGACTGGAACAAGGAAACAGAATGCCATCAAGATCTAAGGCTGTTGATTTCATTCTCTCTATTCTCTCCCTCTAGGACCAAAGAGACTTTCATTTCTTCATTTTTTTATGTGCCTGAATCAATTTTTTTCTTTCTTTGTGGAGATTTCTGTGTTTCACTTATGCAAGCTCAAACATGGCCATTCCAGGGTCAGCTTTACATGGTCTCCCTAAGTGGCCCAAAGCTGCCAAGTAGAATTTCTAAATTCTAATTCCAAATGTTTGGAAGATGAATCTGATTGGTTCAGCTCGAGTCAAGTACCTATAATTAATACAATCAGCTGTGGGTTGTGTTTGAGGGATCTGTCATGTGACCTGACACTCACTGACAGGGACCATGGAACGAGAGAAGAGATTAACAAATAGGCAAATTGACTAACACACTTGCTCTACCTTTCCAGCTCTCTTGATAAGGACTCAAAAGGTTTCTTTCCACTCCTAACCCGTTCCTCCAAACAAAATAGACACTCCAAATTGGATTGACTGACAGGTATCCCAAATGAAGTGGTGAAATGAAAAAAGCAAAAGAATGTATGTCTCTCTTGTTCTTGAATTTTTTTCTTCACACACATGAAAGTTCTAAATCAGGGAAGTTATAGGAAACTTCTTAGTATTATTTTTCATCCTAGAGACATTCCCACAATTGACCAGTATTTTAAGGCCAATATGATTCCCTGGTGATGTGAGTTATTACTTGATTTTCATTATGGCTATTGATGGTATGACAGTAGATGCTGTGTCACAGGAAGTTTCCAGAAGTTATTGTTCATGCTATTGTTGTTTTGCTTTATATTACAGGATTAAAATTACAATTATATTTCCAACTATGTGAAGCAAATTCTTGCATTCCCACCTATTTTATATCCTATGTAGATAAGTATTAAGGAACAGGATTGGCATGAGTGATGAGCTGGAAGAAATACATTAGATTCTAACACAGGAGCTATTTGAACTAGCATTATGTTAGCCGTCATTAAAATATCCCATATGCTCTTTTCTTGATAACTGCTTTCATTTCCTTTCGAAGCTGAAAAAAGTAAAATTATGTTAAATGACACTTATACCTTGGCTTTTTTTCTTAAGGATATTAAGGAGAAATTCCAAGGAGAAAGAAACTCTTTATGTGTGGGAAGAGATGTGAGAACACATGTGATTATAATCTCATTGCATTCCACATCTTCATGGACAAGTTAAAGAGTGTTGTTTTTTTTTTTTAATGTTTATTTATTTACTTTGAGAGAGAGAAAGAGAGGGCGTGCGAGCAGGGGAGGGGCAGAGAGAGGAGAGAGAGAATCCCAAGCAGGCTCCGTGCTGTCAGCACAGAGCCCAGCATGAGGCTCGATGGAGGGCTTGATCTTATCAACCATGAGATCATGACCTGAGCAGAAATCAAGAGTTGGATGCTCAACTGACTGAGCCACCGAGGCACCCCCATGGACAAGTTCATTTTGAGTAGGCAGTTGCTTATTTTATAAACTTAAAAAACCATCTGAGTTTCCTGGCTATCTGGCTGAAAATTCAGAACAACTGCCTGCGGATTTTATAAATTTAAAGTAGATGGATTAGTGAAGTGTGGATAAAAATGTAACAAATAGCAATTATCTTTGTTTCTTCCAAGATATTATTGTCAAATCTACCTCAGGCTTCTATTTAACTGTCGCCAAGCAAATATTACACAATTTGCCAGATCATCCTTTACTAGAGCTGAATGATGAATGGAAAACAAAATAGAACTAGTCCATGACATGATGACTTCATTACAGTGATTATTTTTAACCACTTAAAGTTAATTTTATTCATGTGTCAGGTATTGTGCTATAGTTTCACAGCCATTTGCACATTTAATCTTCTTAATAACCTCCTAAGGTAGGTATTATTATCTTCT
This sequence comes from Puma concolor, assembly GCF_028749965.1. Lineage (NCBI taxonomy): Eukaryota > Metazoa > Chordata > Mammalia > Carnivora > Felidae > Puma > Puma concolor. Next base: position 30,205,271 of record NC_141684.1, on the reverse strand, counting down.
TTCAAATGACATAGTCAGAGGACCTACACCAGGTCATGTTATGAATAGTTGGTAAAGTAAGAAATGAAGTCAAGGTTTTACGATTCCAAGGAATATCAGTGTTTTAACATATTAACTGCAATAGAAAAAAACTTCATAGAGTTTCTTTTCGGCAGTAGCTGTGAGAGATGGCATGTCTGTATATTTGTGTCATATATTTATTCAGATCACAATTTGCATGCCTACAATTTCATTTGAGTGTCTACTCCTTGGTGACAATTTCGTCAGAAACAATTGCCTCCTTACAGGCTTGCCCACTGGTAATTCAAAGACATATTTCAGAAGCTCAGCTACCTAAGTCTTTCAACAGAAAGGGTTTTTATAACTTCATTGAGTAATATACACCTCTTCCCCCCTCAAATTAAAAAAATATATTTATCTTTTCTAATTAAAAAATTGTCTATTTGAGTTAACTCATGCAACTGCTCTAAGGTGACTATAATCTGAAACTTTGGAGAACTCTCAGAATCAAATCAGTGTACTCTGGTTGAACTTTGGTTTTTCAGTTAATTGTGCTTAGCATGCAACTCAGGTTGATAATCTTGTCCGTGTTGACACTAAAGTATCTGCTTAGTGATATTATGCTGCCAATTATAACAATTTTTGTAAGTAATAAACCAAATTTAGCTCCTGATAGGAAAACTATTTAACTCTTATCATTAACACTTCTCAAAAAATGTTATTATCAACATCATTTTTTAATTTCCTAGCATTTTGAGAATGGGAAAACTTTTGTTCAAAATTAATGGCTCAACGTGTTATTAGCTATTCATGAACTAAATGAAAACCTGCAAGACTATCTTACATTTCTAAAAATATATAGTGTAAATGTGACCTCTTGTGCCCTACACTCATACTGAATCAGGCTAGATTAATAATAATGATAAATACCATTTCTGGCCACTCAATTGTTCCTTAAGTTAATACATTCAGTAGTATCATAATTGCGACAATCAATATGTTAAAACAGATTACTTTTCATAAGTTTTATTTTACATGTGGTGTGTTTCATACCAGAGTCAATGTACTACTCTTTTATGTTGAAGAATTCTGATGAGGCAAAAAAACACTATGTAAAAATAGCATAATTCATCTGGAGAGTTTATAATGTAGAGAGATCTATAATTCACAAGGTTTCTATTTTTTATTCTATTTTATTTTATTTATTTATTTATTTATTTATTTAATTTATTTATTTATATCTATTTTATGTGGGTTTGTTTATCTACTATTTAATTAAGAGGCTGGACTTAGGCTGTGAAATTTACTTGTGAAATTGTTTTATAACATAAAATAACATGCCTTTACTTTCAGCATTCTATTCTGTATACTATGGTAAGAAAAAAATGGACTAAAACCAGAATATTAAGGCCTCTTTTCTTTTTTCCCCTCAGGACAGCAACAAAGTTATAATACAAAGAAAAATAAGAATAAGGAGAAAGATATTTGTGAAGGCACAATTCAGATTCAGAAATCTGTCCTTGTCTGAAGCATTACAACAGACACAGCATGCAGGCAGGATCTTTTAAGGGAGTCTCCTGTGTCATCAAGGCCCTAGATTACATCATCACTGATTTCATCTTTTCCATCTCCCAATTTTAATGTCTCTGCTTTTCCAAAGGCTGCTGTAATTTATCCCATGGGTTCTCAAAATAAGTGACATTTAAAATAGAAACATGGCTTCTGTGTTTTCTTTATTGTCTTTGCCATTTGTCGATACCACACCTATTTGAAGTGATAACAGTACCTTCTGTTCCAGTTCCAATGAAAATGCTCTTTACATATCCACTGTTTTGTCAAGAACTTTTCTGATTCGTAAAATGAAACACTAATAATACATTTATGTTGCTTTAGTGTGCAATTTAATCAAAATGAATTTTGCTTAATTTATGAGACAAGAGCTATATTCAACATAAACATGCCAGAAGTGTTTTGCGTCATGCGATGATCCTTCAACTATAATTTTATTTTTCTTCTTAGATCAGACTGGAGCAACCCCTCCCTGAACATGTTTTAAAGACAAACAAAATTACAGTAGCTCTTACTTTCTAATATGTTCACTCCTTCAGGGTTTTGAATCCAAAATTCTTGAAGAGGCTAGTAAGTCCCAGCTGAGAATCATGTGCCAAGATGTTCAGTGACTTTTTTTTTTTTCTTTAAAGACACAGATAGTAAGGACAAGAAACAAGTTTTAGCTATTTGGGAGTGTTTCATTAAAAAAAATCTAGAAGGTGCCCCCTTGGAAACAGGTGAATTATCATTTCAAATCTATGTAAGTTATCTATCTGAAAGTAGGAAGGGACTTAAGAAGTTTCAGCAGTTCTCAAATGTGTCTGCCATGTGGTGCCAATTCAGGTAGAAGTTGTAACTGGTCTCTGGTAAAGAGGTTAAACACTCCTTTTCAGGGACTATTCTTTAGTGAATCTAACTCTTTTGGTGTTAAATAGCAATTTTAAGATAAAATTATTTGACGCTAAACTGTGGTTATTGCTTTTAATGTCCTCCCTTAGCAAAATATAAAGTTGGCAATTTATATTGACTCCTTCACCTTTTTCCTGGAAATTTTACTGGGCCATAAAGCCCCAAATAAGTAAGCATTGATCTAATGGAGCTTCTGCCTTTCTACAAATAATTATTGAGTCTCTGGGGACAGATCATGAACATGACACACAGATGTTGAATGGAGCTTAGAGTCTAGTGCTAGACACAAATGATGATATATAAGGATTATAATACAGTGGGATAAGTGCTTTTAGGGAGAGAGAATACTGGATGGACCATATGAGCAGGGCACCTAACCCCAGTCTGGGGAAGTCAGACAAGGATCTCTGTAGGAAAGAGATACAAAATATGAAGTATAGTATCAATATACTTTTTGATTTCCTCACAGGTTTTGTGAGGAAAGTAACTCCTTCAAGTACCTGTCTAGGTACTTGGAAAATTAAACCAAAGTGTTGCTTTATCATCATGGAATTAGAGCAAACAGGTATAACGAGGGCCTGTTGAATTTTGATGTAATAATCATGCCCCAGCTAATACAACAGTTTTTTAGTGGGCAGATATCAATTTCTCTAGACACAGGTCAGTGGGATAACATTTTTAAGGTAAGAAATGACATTCTCTTTTTCTGCCTGTCTCTCTGAAAGTGAAACTTGCCTCACCTTCCTCCAGACCCTGAATTTACTGTCTTAGGGTCAGTAAATTACTGTCTGAATTTACTTTCTCCCTGACAGGGAGAAAACTGGGAAGTCAGGAACCTCATCTCTCTGGTTTTGGTTTTCAAAAATCATCAGAGAGGATGTACGTAGGTGCCTCTGGAAAAATCACAAGACTATGCCTGGGGAATAAAGCATTGAGGATGAAGGGGTATGTTCCCTGAAACTGAAATATTGTTCACATAGGGTTGGGGAATGGAGGCCAGAGTGGTAAGGAAGAGGAGTCTCAAGGGGAGCTGATAAAATTTAAGTTTGGAGCCTCCTAGGGAGAGAAGCCTTATATCTCTTCAGGATCTCAAGGAGGTGAAAGGACCCAGAAAAATAAAAGACTGGAAATATGCATAAGGAGGGAACCTCAAATGCCCACATCACCCAGAAGTAGTTAGGAGAGCCACAGGACCTGGAGGCACTTGTGGAGAGAAACAAGGACTGTACTGCTAACTGGACTTAGGTGGGCTTCCCAATGCCTTGAGACCACATAAACATGACTGGTATAGAACTGGTATGGCTGTACTGGTTGATAAATTATCAAAGTACTTTGCATTCACTGATAAATAGACATTTACCCAGAATCACCTACCCTCCCCAAACTAAAGGATAATGCCTCAAGTAGCAGAGGAGGCTCCAGGATGCTTCATAAGCACTAAAGCCAGTATCTATATCCGTTGTGATTGTTTGGTGTATTAGTTATCTATTGTTGTATACACTTCATTCCACAACCTGGCAGCTTAAAACAACAATAAACATTTGTAATCCCACATAATTTCTCTGGGTCAGGAATTTGGGAAAAACTTAGCTGAGCTGTTCTGGCTAAATATATATCATCAGTTTGCACTCACTATGTCAGCTGAGTCTGAAGTCTTGACTGAGAATAGAGGACCAGTTCTAAGATGTGTCACTCACATGGCTTGCAAGTTGCAGGACACCTCAGCTCCTCTCTATGTGGATCTCTCTGTAAAGCTGCATGATTGTCTTCATGACATGGGAGCTTTCTTCCCCAGAATGAGTGATCTAAGAGAGAGCAAGGCAGAAGCTACAATGTCTTTTATTACAGCTTCAAAAGTTACACTTCATCATTTCTGAAATACTGATAACACAGGTCACCCATATTCAGTGTGGGAGGGGCCATACATAGGGTGCTAACGAGGAGGTGAAAATCACTGGGGACCATCTTGAAGGCTCCTATCACAGTGACCTTGCCCCATGGTTTGTTCAATATTCTAAATATCACTTTCACATTAAGTTAGAGTAGACTTGAAAAAGGAGAAGGCAGCAATGCAGGGGCAAATTCCAAACTGAGATTAAATTTTTGTCTTCTTCCAAGAAGATACTCAAATAGAAATTGAGTTTTATAAAAATGTAAATTTTGTTCTTACACACCTGAATTTGTGCATTGAGATTCATAGTTTCTGTGTCCCGTGTAACTGTTCCCTGAAAATAACCACTAAAGTTTTTGTTCACCACTACTCTTTTGTTGCTTTAATTCTTTCTTTAAAAGGTACGGTCCTTCAATAACTTTGCTTATTCATTTGATTCTGGGAAGCACTCTGCCTTCTCCCATTAGGCACCGATTTCATTATATCATTCATTCTGGCAGGCCAGGATATGAAGCACGTGTAATACCCTTTTTAGAAGGGCATCTGTGCAGTGCAGCAAATGCTAACTAGGACCATCTTGGCATTCAGAAGGGAGAAGTACAGGTTGACAGTGAGGGCCTTTGGATTTATGCACCATTCATATTTCAGACCTGTAATTAATTTTGGTTTTTGGTGGTAAAGTATTAATAAAATTTGGCCTTACTTAAGTTTATTAACAAGCAATCATCAATGGTAGTATGGCAGCTACTCAATGAATTATCAAGGGGCATTGTGAGTACAGTATCTTTGGAATTCTCCAGTACTTTATGGAGATCTTGAGTTCTAGAATTTTAAAACTGCTGCCATTTTTCAATTATACTGTTATTCTTGGAAAGATGTTTAAAAATTCTAAATTACTTGTATATATTTGGAATCCTACTGAAAAAAGAAAGAAATATGAAATTCTAGGTAATTTATCAATGGCAGTGGCATGAATTCCAATACCAAGAAAAGAATGAATAATTCCTGATTAGTGTCTCATAAAAAAACAAGCAAATTTTCATGTCTCTGTGGGCTATATATAATCTACCATGTTTTTTCTTCAATACAAAGCAACTATTGCTGACCTAGTAATCACATGCGGGGAGAAGACATTCTGTGGAGTTGAAACGAAATTTCCATGCCTACTAGCTATGTTAAACAGCTTCTGGGTCTAGCTAGTTTTTCAAGAGACTTACTTCTGAGCAAAAAATGGAAGATTACACCCAGAATGGAATAATATTAATAATAGCTCCTGTGGCAGCTAGGGAGGGGCACCGTCAGAATCTCGCTTCAATTAAGAACTTGCTATTCAACTGCAAGGGAGTTCAAGGAAGCTGACAGCCTCTAGTTATTAAAGCCTTCAAAATTTATCTCAGCCTCTGAGCAGGCAGCCCCTAGCCAACAAATGAACATGTGGTAGTTCTGGGGCCTGGTCATTTCTGCCCAGTGTAGGTTTCCTCTAATGGGTAATCTTTGCTCAGGAGCTTTTTTATTGAATTGGCTAATACTTTGTCAGATCTAAATCATGGCATGAGCCTCCTTCTGTCCAATCCAACTTCCTAGTCTCTTTTCTTTCATGGGCATCAAATAGGCATCGTCTGAAACTTTCCCCACCCAAGCTTTCCCTTCCCAGAGTACCAAAATGACAAAGCTACTTTTTACTAAGATCCAACTCTGGGAAGGGGCATATCATAATTTATTTGGGCGAGTTATTTAACCTTTCCAAACTATTCCCTTATCTGCAAAGTGGGGTTGTTGTAAAAACTAAATGAAATAATCAACAAAGAGCAACTTGTAAAGGGCCTCGTACACAGTAAGTACTTAATAATTGGTATATAATTGTAGAGTATTATACCACATGCCAAACTCTGTGTGAGAAATGCTGTGTTTATTACTTGTAATCCTTGTTATGATCAGCAAGTATTAATATGCTCATTTGACATATGAGGAAAGTAGGGTTCAATGAAGTTAAAATAACTTGCTCAAATTGCTTAATCACATAGCTAGAATAGGCAACCTGGGGTTAGAGAGCAACGTACATATGTGTTGGCAAATAATCCATGGCTGTTACTTTGGAATGTAATGAAACTGCATACCTTCTATGACATGGTATGTACAATTTGTAATTAATACAAACTACTTTGGGGACTTTCACAACTTTTAAGACTGTACACTTAATTCCACCACATATAGGACATTAAAATCTGTCAATGGATGTCTAAGACTAAGCATTTGTCTAAAAGCTTAGAAGAACAGTATATGTCACTGTTGCTCTCTAATGACTACTACTGAGTTATTCTTGTAGAATGGCTCTCAGTCTGGGTTTGTCTGATGTTTTCTCAAGATTAGATAGAGGTTATGTTTAATATTCTATACTCTTGCTATTGCTAGAAACTGCATCAATTGAAAACACCCGCCTTTGACAGCTGCATCTCCCACCCCACCCACAGAAATGCTCAAACCCATTATTAAAAGATGAAAAAGAATCTGTATTGGAAGTATAATGGCAGAAGGAAGTTAAAATATTCTATTGCTCAAAAAATCTCTAGTGAGATGGCAGCAATTTGAACTGAGTTGCAGCTTTAAAGCACACTTACATTGTTCCCTACCTCACAGTTCTAAGATAAAGAACCACAATGAGATATCACCTTACACCTGTCAGAATAATTAAGCTCAAAAAGACAAGAAATAACAAGTGTTGACAAGGATGTGAAGAAAAGGAACCCCTGTGCACTGCTGGTGGGAATGTAAGTTGGTGCAGCCACTGTGGAAAATAGTATGGTGGTTTCCCCCAAATATTAAAAATACAATTACCATATGATCCAGTTAATTCCACTGCTGGGTATTTACCCAAAGAAAACAAAAACAATTCAAAAACATATATGCATCCTTATGTTCATTGCAGTATTATTTACAATAGCCAAAATATGGAAGTAACCCTAGTTACATCCATCTATGGATGAGTGGATAAAGAAAATGCACAATTAATACACAAGTAATAATTCTTCATTACTTAGCCGTAAAAAAGAATGACATCTTGCCATTTGCAACAACTAAATGGACTTAGAGAATATAATGCTAAGTGAAATAAGACAGAGAAAGACAAATACTATATGATTTCACTCGTATGTGCAATCTAAGAGACAAACAAGCAAAGAAAACAGAAAACAAAAAAGCAGACTCTTAAATACAGAGGATGAATGGGTGACTGCCAGAGAGGAGGTAGTTAGGAGGATGGGTGAAGTAGATAAGAGAGATGAAGAGTACACTTCTCATGATGAGCACTGAGTCATGTATAGAATTGTTGAGTCATTGGACTGTATACCTGAAACCAATACAACAGTATGCTAATTATACTTCAACTAAGAAAAAATAATTTTAAGTAGAATTTAAAAATTATGTTACATAAGTTTAAAAGAACATTTGACATTGTGCTGTTTCTGCAGGTATGAGATAGAAATGGATGAGGTTGGTAGAATAGATTTGGGGGATGGGCAGTTTTCTTGGTGAAATTCTGCCAAGAAACCAGACTTTTTCCCAAATAAATCCATGGAGTTGCCCAAGTAAGCCCCTATATGTGCAAAAAAGCATACAATTTATGATCTGTAAGATAAGATGGACACTTAGTGCCCACTGTTGCTGCTGGCATCTCAGTCAATTCTAGCCAAAAATGGTCAGCATGACCACAGAGAGAGAAAGATGACCAGTAGAGGAAATGAACTTGTGCCCTGATGGCAAGGCTGATACATCAGAGCTTTAGGTTTGAATGAACAACTTAAGCCACTTGTGGCTAGAATGATGCTAACAAATCACAGAAGAGAGACTGTAGAAAAACAAAAATTGTGTCTGTAACAGAGTAACATGTACTTAGACAAAAATATGTAAGTTAACACTCAGTATATTTTTATGTGAATTTACCCATAATGCAGTCTATTCATTGTGAATAAATACTTTTTTAAATATTTCTTCAAGTAAAGAATTTAGTTATAGTTCTATTGTAGAAAATGAAGTCTAGATGGGCTCTAGAGACCATCAGGTCACTGTAATAGTTTGTAAAGACTCCTGGATGTTTGGTACCCAAAAGGGATGTTTACAAAAATGCCTTTCTGCACAAGGACTGTTTCATACGCACAGATATATGTGTGTATCAGAACAGAATATGCACTTTGGGGAAATTAACTAAGTATCATTTGAAAAAGTGGATTCTTAAGTATGGTTATAAATCTCAAAAAGAAACAGCTCTAATTTATTGCTTATGTGGGAGAAATTCTGGGTGTACTCTTTCTGGATGTACTTTCCTCTTCCCTGTTACAACTATGGCACTGAGCGGTAATTATCAGTTTGTGAATTCTACTATGAAAGGACCAAAGTGATCTCACTGGAAATGTTTCCCAGAGACTCTCCTTTATTTTCTAAAATAATATAATTGGGATGTGAAATGAACTGCTGGCACATTTTAAAACATATATACTGCAAATAATGGCAAAGATGGAAAAACTAGAAGTGCCTAAATGCTACAACTGTGCCAGCAAAGGGGGTATAGGCTACCTTGTTTGGACAGGCCATATAAAATTACAAAATCTGTAAAAAATGTAATAAAAACAATGTTCAGAAAGTTCCTAAAACAACTCCATGTTAATCTGGCTTTTGGTAAATAAAACTCTTAAGGAAAACTTCCTTCCAAATGTGAATGTATCACAGTCAAAATCTAGTGACACGGAATGAAGATGAAACAAGTAATATTTTCCCTTAAATACAAAGGGATTTGTGGTTATGATTCACTAACTAGAAACAATAACACAATTTAAAAGCTATAGTAAATTTTATATGAAAGTTATAGTGATACAAATTTACTTTCATGGATAATTGTCATAGTAAACAGAAGTTATAAACTGTGCTACATAATGTGGGATATTTTAATTCACTATGATTAAGACAGAACAAAACAGTAGATTCTAAGTACATGATTTGATGATGATGTTGGATATTGCAAAATCAATTAAAATGGTATTATGCTCTGTCCTGTTAAATGATGTCCATTTTATAAATGTCATAAGGTTTATTACTCTTAAGAAGTTGCTTTAGTCTTTCATAATGTCTGAGATAGTAACTGAATTAAGTAAACTTTGATCATAAAAGAGAAGCACTCCAAAGTGCTTTGTGGGCCAATCAGGCTTAATAAATAAAGCTTGTCCCATCTCAAAGAAAATAAAGTCTTATTCAAAGTTATTCCTTTCTGAATCTAGTTCATTCTGATGTATTATCATTCTAACTATTCAAACATGAGCCTATAAAAAAATGAAAATCATACAATAGTGTCAAAATAAAAAAGGCATATCATAAACCATATTCATGTGCTTTTTTCATTGTTTAACTGAGATCATTAAATGAGATAGCATTTTCCATGGTGTCTAACATGGTATAATCCAATATTTGACTGCTTGGATATTTCCTTGGTATTTGTCACCAATGCTGGGGAGTGTTCAGTCAAAAAACTGAATTAAGTATTTTTAACATACATGAATCAAAGCTTCTTTTCCAAAGAAGTAAGAGAGTGAGAGATAACATTTTGAAAATATTTTATAAAAGTAAATTTATAGAAAGTACACTTGATGTTTATATTCTCAGGGTTATGGTTTTATCTATAGAAGATATTTCTTTTTAATTTACATTTACAATTGCATTATAAAATGTTAGAGAAGAATAAAAAGTTTTGTCACTGACATACCAGTTTTTTCCTGAGTGTGCTGAGGAGGGCAAGTTTTATTAGATATCTAAAATGTTACGATATATAAACACCGTCATTTTCACGCTTCAGGAAGTACTCTTGGTAAAAAAAATTTCCCTTAAATATATTTTTCCTATAAATATATCATCTTTTATCTAGGATCTAAACAGCTGATCTCCTTCATATGTATTTGCCATTTCTGTTACCCATTAGTGGCAAGAACTTGAGCAAATCATCACTTCAGGGCCTCAGATTGGGAAACATATACAATGTCCAATTGTTTTTCAAAGTACTGGCATTACCCCATTAGTGGGTTGCACCTAGTGTTTTTAGAAAACAAAATAAAATTGACTCAATTTGAATAGAAACTATAGAGGACAAGACACATTGTAGGGCTAGGTTGTAAATTTTGTTTCGGTTTTATATATAATGTACGCATACTGTGTGATGTAAAATGTATTTTCTTAATATAGGTTGCAGGCGAAAATGTTTGAAAAATGTAGTTTTAACAATTCATAAATACCTTTTAAATCTAAAATGAAATCATTCAAATTTCCAGCTAAAAAATTCTGAAAATGACCTCCTTTAACACAATGTCATAAGGTTTATTGCCTGAGAGACAGTAGCAGCCAGTTACAAGGGCATTTAGTTGAAATGACTAGAGAATATTTATTCCCTTAATTAGTTGTAGTTGTTAATATCCATTGTAAGTATTTAAAAGATACCTCCTTGGGCTTCCAATTTCTTGAGGATTTCCCTCAAGAAATCCAACAAAATGTTGGGCATAAACAATTTAGTACAAATAGTAAATTGTAGATGTATGTCACAAATACATATACCAAATACTGTGTTAAGTGGCTGGGAGATGTTAAACAGATAGGTATGGTCCCAAACTCACTATGTTTATAATTTTTAGGAAAATATAGATAATATAAAGAGAGAACCTCCCATCCATAACCAAGGAGTAGAATTCATATGTTCACTACTATGAAATATTATCCTAACAATCACTTATATAAGCTGTTATGTTTTTGAGTATCCAACTCACTCATTCAACATTTACCATATGCCAGATGTTTTCCTATGTTCAACTGACAAGGCTAAGATGACAAAGTTTATACTCTCAAAGAACTTAGATAATAATGAAAAATACAGAAAATAAGTAAACAGAAAAAGTGATGTGTCATAATGATGCAAAAGGCATTAACTAGGTGCCACTTGTTATTGGAGAGTCAAGAAAGGCCTCTTCATAAGTAGATAGTTTTCAATACAACTGAGATATGAATGACAAAAAGAAGACAGCCACTTGAAGATATGGAGATGAACATTCCAGGAAAAGGGGTAATGGGCAAATGCCAGACTAAAGGCAGATAGGAGTCTGGCATGTTTGAGGAATAGGGAGTAGGGAGAACGGCTTGGGTCTAGTGAAGAAAGAATGGTAGGAGAGAGCCAGAGAGAGTAAAGCCCTGTAAACTGTGGTAAAGTGTTTACAGTATATGGGTTTATTGTCTGGGGGAGTCATTTGAGAGCCATAAGCATTCAGGTGAGAGATGGTTGTGGCTTAGACTGAAGCAGTAGCAGTGGAGATGCAAATAGACTTTGGGAAAATTTTAGAAGTACAATACAGAATTTGCTGATAGACTGCATGTAGGGGATGGAGAATCAACAATACTTCCTAAAATTTTAGTTTGTGCAACTTCGGTGGACAGTGTCATCAACTGCAGTGGGGAAGGGCAACTTGGGGGGGCATGGTGGCAAGAATCCAGAATTCTGTTTGGGATATGCTAACTTAGAGATGCATATTAGCTATCTAAGTGAGTGTCAAAAAAGCCAAACTAGGTTTCAGGGGAGAATTTCTGGAGTCATCAGCATATTTATATTTATAGCCAAAGGACTGGTACCTCCAAGGGAGTGTCATGCAGTACCCTTTAATCTTGATAACAACTCAAAGTAGATATTTTCTTTTTATATAGATATAATTAACTCCTTTTTATAAATGAGCATCTCTGGTGCTTAGAGATACACATGCTGAAAGTCACGCAGCTACGAAATAGAGCCTGGACTCAAATCTGTGTGATTGAGTCCTTGTTTCCATCACACCAAGTTGTTTTATTGAAGAATTAGAATATGTGAATTTCTTTTATTTTTTAATAAAATTTTTAAGTGTTTATTTATTTTTGAGAAAGACACACACACACACACACACACACACACACAGTGCAAGCGGGGAAGGGGCAGAGAGAGCGAGACACAGAATCCTATGCAGGCTCCAGGCTCTGAGCTGTTAGCACAGAGTCCTACAGTGGGCTCGAACCCACCAATGGTGAGATCATGACCTGAGCTGAAATCAAGAGTCTGACGCTTAAGTGACTGAGCCACCCAGGCACCCCAAATATGTGAATTTCTTTTATTTTTTAATAAAATTTTTAAAGTGTTTATTTATTTTTAAGACACACACACACACACACACACACACACACACACACACACAGTGCAAGCGGGGGAGGGGCAGAGAGAGCGAGACACAGAATCCTATGCAGGCTCCAGGCTCTGAGCTGTTAGCACAGAGTCCTACAGTGAGCTTGAACCCACCAATGGTGAGATCATGACCTGAGCTGAAATCAAGAGTCTGATGCTTAAGTGACTGAGCCACCCAGGCGGCCCAAATATGTGAATTTCTGAGCGGAGGTTTTTACTTTTTTTAGTGAAGAACTTCTAAAAAGTTCTGTTTACAGAAAATGAAGCTCATTCAGAATCTACTCCAACTGTATAAGTTCAAGTCTTTTCTGCCCTTACATAACTTGTCTGTGGCGGGTGCCATTGATAGTTGTGTGTGTGTGTGTGTGTGCGCGCGCGCGCGTGTGTGTGTGTGTGTGTGTGTGTGTTTTCTTTTAAAATTGTACTCCCTTGGTTGTGGGATAGGACTCTCTTTTCTCCTTTATCTTGATTGCCTGTTCTTCACTGACCCTTAACTACAGGGATTTTTAGGCTTCTTTCCTCACTTTACATATTCTCTCTTTATGATTTTGTTCCATTATTTTTAAATACTAAATATATGCGTTTGAATTTATTATTATTATTATTATTATTGCTTCTCCTCCGGACATTTCTTCTTAGCTCTAGTAAACTACGTCTAAAAGTTTCTGAAAGCAATTAGCTTGGTGGGAAAGGGTGGGGAAAGAGGGCTTCTTTCCCCCTCCCCCCGATTTGAGATTACAGAGGAGCGACGTTCAGGGGCTCTGATGGTTTCATTCGTACATTTATTCAGTATTTCTTTCATTCATTTAATTATAAGGACTTACAAATTGGCTGATCTTACGAGATTTCAAATCTAGAGTGGCAGACAGTGATCCAGGTTGGCACGAAGACATTCACGTGAACATTAAGAAGTCCTCGGCCACACAAACGTTATGTGCAAAGGCAGAATCCCGCTTAGTCCCTCAAGGAGATTAATAAAAAATTTTGGAGTGTATCAGTTTAGTCGAAATTCAAAAGGATATGGAAAGCAAATCCCATTTTTAGGAAGTAGGAAGATTGCGGACAAATAAAGGATTGGAGCAGAAAATTACATTGCAGCAGTACCTGAAGAGAACAAGATACTGACCCGGGAGTGGGAAAAGAATGAATACACCCATGTAAAAACAAGAAAAAGAAAAACCGGGTGTGGCGCACATTAAAAACTCACAGCATTTACTAAAACTCCCCGGTGAAATAGTCACCTCATCCCACGCCGACTCCCGCCTCCGGCGGCTAGCCGCTCTGTCCTCCGAGTCCCAGAGTGCAGCTCACCACCCAGCTCGCTCCGCCCCCTTCGCCAACAGCCCCTCTACCGAGCCGCGTGCACGTGCGCGGAGGATCCGGCCCCCTCCGCTCTCTCGACCAATGAGAAATGGTGTCGTAAGTCGCTACCGCCCGGTCGTAGGTCACGTGACGGTGTTTCCCCTCCCTCTGACCCCCCCCCCCCCCCCCCCCCCGCCTCCAGGTTCTGAGAAGATGGCGAAGGTCTCAGAGCTTTACGATGTCACTTGGGAAGGTAACTGGGAGCAGGGCGGGTGCGGAAAGACCAAAAGTCCTGGGAAGCGGTTCGGCAGTACCTGCTGCCGGTGGAGGCCTGGGTTTTCCGGTCTGTCTTCTGCACTTGAGCTCTCTCTGGACGGGCCAAGTTGAGAAGGTTGAGGCCGGCTCCTTCCGTGGCCCGGTCACAGACTAGAATCCACGGTGTTCCCTTGCGGCACCCCCCTCCCCCCACCCCGGTCCTCCGCTTGTGCTCCGATAGACTCAGTGACCCACATACCTCCGTTCCAGTACAGTGGCCCAGGGCAGCTTCCATTATAAAGCGGGAGGGACCTGGGGCTGTCACACATTTTATAGTGGCTGCTGGGCGGCGAAGAGGAAGCGGGGTAGTTGCTTGCTGAAGCTTCCCTGCAGCCAAGAAATACAGGGCCTGTAGGCCCTGTATTCAGTGCTGTGTAAGGGTTACAACTCTATGAAGGTCTATGGAAGAGTCATGAACAAATCTGATTCTTCTATATGCCACTTTACATTTTGTTCTCTCTGCATAACTGGATCTCTGATTTCTCTTAATTATTCGCAGCCCCATTCTCTCTGAAAACACATTTATGCACATAACACAATTTTCTTCTTACTTCTTACTTCCTAGGAAGGGGTAAAGAACTGGTTATGTTGGGCATACACTCAAGTGTGGTAGGTTTCTTTATCCATCCTACTTTAAGGTGGAGTGTGTTCTTTAAATTTGGAAGCAGCCAGACTTTGAACCAATTCTGTAAGAGAGATTTTTCTCTCAAAAACTTCAGTGGGAAGCATGGCTAAGAGGACAGCTAAGAGTTTCTCTAAGGCATGAAACTTGTGTAATTGAAATTTATATTCCCAGCATTTAACAGACTTCAGTAGCTTATTGGTTTAGTGAATGCCTTCTTCAGATGTTTAAACAATGACCTAATAACATGTGGACTGAAAGTTATATTGACCATTTAATTGTGAATATATCTATCCAGTATTACAGAATTGCAAACCTGTATGGGAAAAAGTAAAATCCCATTATACTTGAACTGAATTCAATAATTTATTATTGGTTTTGTGGTCTCTAGTGCACTGTGAACCTCAGTATTTCTACCTGTATTTGGGGAATTACTTATATTAAACAAAAGTATTAACTGCTTAGTGCTAAATCTTGGATATATTAAAATAACACAGTACCTACCTTCACGGAGTCTAATGGAGAAGTCTAATGGAGTTCTAATGGAGAAGACAGTCTAATGGAGAAGACAAACCTGTAAATACATAGTTTTAAAAGGCTTGTGTCAGGATATTTACTAGCCAGGTGGTAGATATGTGGCTGTTATTTTTATTTTATTTATTTATTTATTTTTATTTATTTATTTTTTTCAATATATGAAGTTTATTGTCAAATTGGTTTCCATACAACACCCAGTGCTCATCCCAAAAGGTGCCCTCCTCAATACCCATCACCCGCCCTCCCCGCCCTCCCACCCCCCATCAACCCTCAGTTTGTTCTCAGTTTTTAAGAATCTCTTATGCTTTGGCTCTCTTCCACTCTAACCTCTTTTTTTTTTTTTCCTTCCCCTCCCCCATGGGTTTCTGTTAAGTTTCTCAGGATCCACATGTGGCTGTTATTTTTAATGCTACTTTAAAAATGTTTCAAATATTTCATACTTTTTTTTAAAATTTTTTTTCAAATATTTCATACTTTTTAGAAAGTGCTACTTTGAAGGTATGTTCAGTGAGGTTTATTAGATGGTAGGAACAAGTAGGTGTGTAACTGTCATACCTACCAGCAGACAAGGTGATTTAACTGGGTAACTTGGACCTTACCCTGTAGGCATTCTGATGAGAAGTAATGTAATTAGATTTAGAATAATAAATATTAACTACTTCACAGGTTTAAACAACAACAAAAAAAGAAAACATTAAAGTGCTTTTAAACTATTAAGTGCTTTATAAAAAAGATGGTTTAGCTCCTGTCTGTGTCTCCAGCTGTATCTTAAAACTATTTACCCCCTTACTCTATGAGCTGACTATGCTGACTTTTGTTGAATTCCCTAAACGTCTTATGCTCCTGTCTTAGGGCTAGACAGATGTTATTTCTTCCACCAGGAGTGTTTCTCCCTTCTTGCCCTACACTTGCTACCATTATACATTTCCATTTCTCAGAATTCCCTTCATAGGTCACATACTTCAGAAAGCTTTCCTTGACCACCCTACCCCACTCCTCCACTAAAATTTTTAAAAAGAAAAAAAATAGCAAAGTCAACAAAATATACCCTGGTCCTTTGACTCCATGTCCTCATACTACTGAAGTACTTATTCAGTTTGTTAAGTTTTAGAATTTTCTTTCCTAGAATGAAGGGAGGGACCAGGCATATCTTGTTCTTATGCTAGACATTTTGGAGGAACTCAGTAATTATTTGTTGACTAAATGAATTGTTAATGACATTAATAATAAACATTAACACATTTTCACAAAAAGACTGTAAATCATTTTTCTAGTGTTGGAATCATTCCTTTCATATCTAAGATAGACTTAGGCAGCTCACTATACTAATAGGATATGTTTGCTTGTTTGTAAAATGAAGGTTTCAGACCTTTCCAGAAGCAAACTCCATTGAATAGCATCATGAATTAAAGCTATGGAAATGACTTATTCAGAAAGTACTATAATTCTTGTGATAGGAAAATTTATCATGTATAAAAGATCCATATAGTGAGTCTAACACTCTTCAATTGGGATCTAAAAAAAAGTAGAATATATAGTTTACTCATTTGGCCAGTTGAAAATTAATGATGTTTATTATACAGAGGAGTTATGAGTTTAGAGGTAGAAAAGAGAGTTGTGGGGTTTCTGAGTGGTTCAGTTGGTTAAGCATCCGACCCTTGATTTCAGCTCATATCATGATCTCATAGTTCATGGGTTTGAGCCCCACATCAGGCTTTGTGCTGACAGTGCACAGAGCCTGCTTGGAATTCTCTCTCTCTCTGCTCCTACCCCCACTCGCGTGTGTGCTTTCTCTCTCTCTCTCTCTCTCTCTCTCTCTCTCTCTCTCTCAAAATAAATAATAAAAAAAAAATTTTAGAAGAAAAACTCTTTCAAAGAAAAAGAACTCTTTAAAAGAACTCTGTAAAAGAAAAAGAGTTCTAAGAAGGGTATAGTCAAATTTTTTGAAAGTAGGATAGTTGGCCAGGATATGGATAGGATGTCTAGCACAATGCCTGGCCTGTTATAGGCACTAAATGAGTATTTGTTGAAGACATATTTATAAAAATGTTTGAAAGGATTTTAGTTTTTTATGCTTACTGTCTCTACTTCCTCTCTTTTTATTAAGACCTTCAACAAACGTAATTTGTTTTCCATTCTCTATCACTCCAATAGGATTTCTAGGGTGACCTAATGCCAGGTCTAATGAATGTGGGTTTTTGTTTGTTGGTTTGTTTTGTTTTTACATCTATACTGTATTTGTTGTTGTGGGTCACTCCTTCCATGAAACATTCTTTCCTTGGTTTCATAATAACATAAAGGGTCTCCTCTTTTCAGACCTTTCTTTTGTGAGTTTTCTACAGCTATTTGGTCCTTGATTTTTGGTGTTCTTAGTGGTTCTTTTTTTAGCACTCAATCTTATCAATGGTTATTAAACCTGAGATCAGTATACTCCTGACTGATGGAGGGGTGTTTTATGTGGCCTTTGAATTTCCTGGAATTATATGTAAAATTTAGTGTATGTAAATGTGTACATATTTCTGGGAAGAGAAAGTTCAAAGATCTCATCGGCTTCAAAGAGTCTAAAATTGAAAGGTTAAATGCCTTCTTTGGGTGATCTTATCCATACCTAGCTTTAACTATTAGTTTATATACTAAATGACATGTTAATTAAATACATGTCTGAGTACTTTGCACCAAGCACTGTTCCAATTCTTAAGGATACAGTGCTAAATAAGACAGGCAGGGTCCCAGATCTCATGGAACATACCCTGAGATTTCACTTCTAGGCTAAAGATCTGTATTTATGGATATATATATATATATATATATATATATATATATATGTTTTGTGAAGGTAATTTTTTCAAGGTAAGACATAGAAAGATAGTTTGGCCCTTTGAATGCTAGCCTAATTTGGGTGTCAGCATATGGGCAAGGGGTGCAGTGTAATGGAACATATCTATAAAACACTAAGTAATTTATATTCTCAAGGCATTTACTCTTTTAAAATAATCTGCCAGGTTGAAAGTGAAAATGGGTTTAAGACTATGTAAGTGAACCATGGCATGGGGGATAGTGTTTGAATGAGTTCTGAGAACCCATGCTGTGGATCTAAAGATAACATGTTATGTTGTGATATAATAAGGGATATATATTTGGTCTTTGTCCCCAGTTCCTGTCACAGAGCTCCTAAACCCTTGAAATCTCCTGAATGGTAGGGTTGATAGGAATATCTTTTGTTATATTTAGTCTTATTCCTGAGTTTCTGACACAAGAGCCTCTAAGACCTTTGGAGTTTCTAGAATGAGTATCTGTTTGTATGCTAATGAGATGATCTGTGGCTGGATAGCTTCAGATTGAAGGCTGGTCACCCAAAAGACCAGGATCCCTGATTGAAACTTTAGTCTCATTCCCTGAGTTTCTGGGAGGGGAGAGGATCTGGAGAACACTCATGCCCATGGAATGAAACCTCTATAAACCCCCCTAAACTACAGGGTTTGGAGATCTTCCAGGTTGGTAAGCACATCAAGGTGCTGGGATGGTGATTAGCTTAGAAAAAGCATGGAAGTTCCTTTGCTTCCCCTCTCCCCCCTCACTTTGCCCTATGTATCTCTTCCATTTGACTGTTCCTGAATTATATGCTTTATAATAAAACCGTAATAGTAAGTGAGTTCTTATCTAAATTCTGTGATTGATTCTAGCAAACCTGCAGAGGAGGTTGTGAGAACCCCAGACTTTATAGCGAGTTGGTCAGCAGTACTGGTGGCCCTGACTTGTGATTGATGTCTAAAGTGGGGGCGGTTTTGTGGGACTGAACCCTTAACCTGTGGAGTATGAATGACCTGCTTTTTTGTTTGTTCATTTCCTCTTCAACCTTGTCAGATTTAGTCCAGACCCTGTGGAGAGTGAGAGTCCAGCTGATTTCTAGTTGTCAGTAGAAGGAATTAACTGTGTTAACTTGATGTGCTAAGACCATTTAAGATCTGTTTTCATCTTACAATTTTTATTTTCATTTTTAGACTTTGAGCTTTAGGGATTCAGATAATGCTTATAAAAGTAGAGAAAATCCCTTGTGCTTCTTTTATACTTATTCTTTAGGGGCCTGTCATTGTTTATTTAACTTATGTGTTCAGCAACAATGAAACTGTTTAAATCTATTCTGCATCTGTCTATAGGTGAGTAAGTGTGTTAGATTTTCAGAGGTAGAAGTAAGAAAGCATATATATGATTTGTGAATTGGAGAGTTTTTTCTATCTTAACTATATGAAAAAGTGATCTTTTGTTTACTGGATTAGGTACTGTTTCTTCTCAGTTATTTCTGCTATTATCAAAATGCTGCTTTTAAAAACTTTTCAGTTCACTCTTATTTTATAATATGCAAAGTTGTCCTTGTAACACTTTTGTTTGCAGGTGCTTTTTACCTTACTTTCTTCTTTCCATTTATTATTATGTGTGTAACTGAAAGATTTCCTTTATTCTGATTTTTTATGTGGTTTATTTTCCTGCACGGTTGTGTATCCTTATACATTATATGTACTGTTGTAATGTTATTAATGAAGTTTTGTGGTGAATATCCTGTCAGTGCTGATACCAAATATGATCCTCTGAGTATGAAATTTTGCATTCTTGAGTGAGTAGGTGAGCTTCAGGAGCACCTTGGATTTTTGAGATTTCTATGCATAAGTTTATGTGTTTCTTTTTTTCTGGGAAAATAATCCCTAGCTTTTATCAAATTCTGAAAGTTGTCTGTAACTTCAAAAAAATTAAGATCCATAGTTGCTTCAAGGGATGGGGGATCTTTGTGGCAGACTCATGCTTGTTACTTTTATAGTTGTGACATCAATTGTGATGTCTTTTTAATCTTATAAGGGGTCTATTGCTCTTGTTAAATTGATTTTCTGTTTTATGAACTTTGACATACCATAGACTTACGTTAATATGACCTTATTTTCCGGGGCGCCTGGGTGGCTCAGTCGGTTGAGTGTCTGACTTTGGCTCCTGATCTTGCGGTTCGTGAGTTCGAGCCCCGTGTTGGGCTCTGTGCTGACAGCTCAGAGCCTGGAGCCTACTTCAGATTCTGTGTTCCCATCTCTCTCCGCCCCACCCCTGCTTGTGCTGTGTTTTTCTCTGTCTTTCAAAAATGAATAAACAAAAAAAAAATTTTTAAATATGGCCTTATTTTCCTGAAAAGTTGGTTTCAACTTCCTTGTCAGTTTTTTGGCTTTGATCAAATATGTATGTAATGACAACTTTATTTTTTTCAGAGATGCGAGATAAAATGAGAAAATGGAGAGAAGAAAACTCACGAAATAGTGAGCAAATTGTGGAAGTTGGAGAGGAATTAATTAATGAATATGCTTCTAAGCTTGGAGATGATAGTGAGTTCTTATTCATGCTTAGTTCATGTTCTATTTATGGCTTTTAGTTCTTTTAAAAACCATCTTTTCATTATGTTTTCCTGCTGTTCAATCTATGATTTGTCCCTTTTTAAGAAGAGTTTTCAGGAAGTCAATGATATATCATTTTGAGAAGGATTTCTAATTCCTGGTTGTAGTGGAGCTATCAAATAGGCCTTTTTGTTTTAATGCCCAAAGGGCTATCGTCCTGATCTGGTCACAATGTGCCTCATAAAGAATGTTTTAGAAGAGCCCAGGTATTAAACAACGGGAGATCTTTTTACTTTATGAGATACTAAGATATTTTATATTATTGAAAGTATATGAGGATGCTTTCTTAATTCCAGATATAATATGGTATATCAATTTTTAGTTATAAGTGACTTTAAAATATTAGAAACAAGAAACATATCTAATTTGTGCTGGGAGATTTTGACATTAAATTCAGTTTTTTCCTCTCTGTCTATATTTATAGTTTGGATCATATATGAACAAGTAATGATTGCAGCCCTAGACTATGGTCGAGATGACTTGGCATTGGTAGGTATTTAAACTAATTTTATTTCATTTTAAATTTGCTTCACGAAGTATATATAAGTAGCTAAGACTTAGTATATGGCTTGTATTTGAATGCTTTTATAGCTAGTTTTCAGTGCTACTCTTTTTTTTTTTTAAGTTATTTTTTTTTGAGAGAGAGTGTAAGCGGGGGAGGGGGAGGGAGAGGATAGGATCTGAAGCAGGCTCTGCGCTGACAGCAGAAGAGCCTGATGTGGGGCTTGAACTCACAAACTGTGAGATCACAACCTAAGCCAGAGTCAGGTGCTCAACTAACTGAGCCACCCAGGTACCCCTTCATTACTACTCTTAAGAGTAGGTAAGACTAACTAGGTACTTGGGGACAGCGAATGTTCTTAAATCTTCTTAACAGTACTGAAGAAGTTAAATTAGTTGGTGAAGATTATACACTTAAGAGTTGAATTATGCTATATTATAGATTTAAAAATAAGCAGCAGATGGTTTAAAACAAGTTTTTCTTTTGGGTTGTGGATTGAGTTTCATAGCACAGACAGTCACAGACTTAGGATGATTTGACTTAGGATTTTTTTTTTTAACCTTTTTTTTTTTTTAACATTTATTTATTTTTGAGAGAGAGAGAGACAGAGCATGAGCAGGGGAGGGTCAGAGAGAGAGGGAGACACAGAATCTGAAACAGGCTCCAGGGTCTGAGCTGTCAGCCCAGAGCCCAATGCGGGGCTCGAACTCACGGACCGCAAGATCATGACCTGAGCCGAAGTCGGACGCCCAACAGGCTTCCCTGACGTAGGATTTTTTGACTTTACGATGGTGTGGAAGCAATATACATTCAGTAGAAACTGCTTTGAAGTTTGAATTTTGATCTTTGCCCGGGCTAGTGGTAGGTGATATCATGATGCTGGGCAGTGGCAATGGGCTGCACCTTCCAGCAGGCATGTGATCACAAGGGTAAACAATCGATAAACTTATTGCCATTCTGTACCCTTACAGCCATTCTGTTTTTCACTTACAGTACAGTATTCAATAAATTACATGAGGTAGTTGATACTTCATTATAAAATAGGCTTTGTGTTAGATGATTTTGTCCATCTGTAGACTAATATAAGTGTTCTGAGCATATTTAAGGCAAGCTAGCCTAAGCTATTCTGTTCAATAGGTTGGGTGTGTTAAAAATGCATTCTTGACATTCAGTATTTTCGACTTACCATGGGTTGTGGGATGTAACCCCATTGTAAATCGAATATTAAATACTCTTTTGCAGTGCTGTAAATGTATCTCTTTCTTAAATTACTAGAAAATCCTAACATACATAGAACATGACTTAAAATACTAAATATAGCTTTTAAAATAAAAGAATAGGGGCGCCTGGGTGGCGCAGTCTGTTAAGCGTCCGACTTCAGCCAGGTCATGATCTCGCGGTCCGGGAGTTTGAGCCCCGCGTCAGGCTCTGGGCTGATGGCTCAGAGCCTGGAGCCTGTTTCCGATTCTGTGTCTCCCTCTCTCTCTGCCCCTCCCCCGTTCATGCTCTGTCTCTCTCTGTCCCAAAAATAAATAAACGTTGAAAAAAAATTTAAAAAAAAATAATAAATAAAAAATAAATAAATAAATAAAAGAATAACTCATGAGGTAGACACTGTGCTATAAATGCTTTATAGCAGGCTTTATTTAATCTTCACTTTGATTTGTGCTTGACACTATTGTTATATTAATTTTATAAATCAAGAAGTAGAGGTTTCTGCTCTTTTATTCTATTGTTTTATAATCCTGAGTTCTTAAGTATCATCTCATTTAAGCCAAAAAAAAAAAAAAATACATGCAAACTGAAAGTTGAAATACCAGGAGAACATACTCATATCTGAATTAGCATTATTGTTTCCAAGGTAATTATGTGATATTGTCTCTACACCTAATTTTAGTGGAACCGTTAGTGGTAAATAAATATTCCATAAAATCTTTTGGATTACCTTCAGAACCTATGAGGTATATAGTCTTTGTAATATTCACAGAGGTGGCAGCTTACATCTTAAGGGAGATATTAAGGTTTTTTTTAAGTAGCTAAATGCCATTTGACAAATTAGGAGATCAAATTAGATAATATTGATAACCAAAGCAGGAGGTCAAATTAAATGCTAACTTTTTTTGTAACTTAGTATTTTTTTTAATGATTCAGAATTTCTACACAGCTTGATTGACCAAATAATACGAGTTTTGTGTGGTGTCATAGAAATAAATGAACATCATCTTTATTTTTAACTAATTGTAATGTTTTTCTTAGTGTGGCAGATTTTTAGCCACATACTTGGAAGCAATACTTGCAGATCATATTAAAACTTATTTTATTACTGATTAATAGTTTCTTCACTAATGAAATGTATTTTTTTGGTCATTTATGCTTTGGGGCACTAGAATGGAGCATTTTTATAATCCTCGACATTTCTAGCATTCAGATGTTGGTGAGATCATAGTTGGTGCTCAGTAAGTATTTGATTATTTAAATTAATGGATGAATTATATATATTTCCCAAAGGAGATTGGCTCCATAGACTTGGTGTCTGCATTTTATGACCCCAAATCAGGTTATGTGTACTGACAAGATGATTGATTAATACATGATTTCAACAGGGAAAAATTGAACAAAGTGTTAATATTATTTGCTAAGGACTTGAGAATACTATCAAAGAGCTTAATTTTTATAAAGAGAATACTTAGGCAATAGTTAGAAGCAAAAAACCTGGAAGCTCTTATAAGCATTTAAGTTGGGTCTGGCACATTATGGAAGCAATTTTTTTTTTAAAGTTCTTTTATTATTTCTGAGACAGAGAGAGAGAGAGAGAGAGAGAGAGAATGAACAAGAGGGCAAGGGGCAAAGAGATTGGCAGACACAGAATCTGAAGCAGGCTTCAGGCTCTGAACTGTCAGCACAGAGCGCAAAGCAGGGCTCAAACTCATGAATTGTGAGATCATGACCTGAGCTGAAGTTGGATGCTTAACCGACTGAGCCACCAGGCACCCCAGAAGCCATTTTTAAGGAGGAATAATATGGCAATATCTCAAGAGTTATTAGTGTACTCCATGACCTGCTCATTTTCCCAGTTAAGATATTGAGAACTGATTGTTACTCCCACTGTAATTTCAGACTTCTTTTCCCCATTATTTATTACCAATTAATTTCACTTCATGTCATTAGATTACACAGGTGAAATGATTTAAGAAGATACACTGAAGACTGTAGGCCATTCCTTGTAGCCCATTTGGTACATGTAATGTAATTACTACTATTTAAGCCTTTTTTACCAATTATTTTTTCAGTTTTGTCTTCAGGAGTTGAGAAGACAGTTCCCTGGCAGTCATAGAGTCAAGAGACTAACTGGGATGAGATTTGAAGCCATGGAAAGGTAATTGAATCTTTTTTTTTTTTTTTTTTAATAGTTACTTTGGATGGTTTTTTTTTTTTTTTTTTTCAACGTTTATTTATTTTTGGGACAGAGAGAGACAGAGCATGAACGGGGGAGGGGCAGAGAGAGAGGGAGACACAGAATCGGAAACAGGCTCCAGGCTCTGAGCCATCAGCCCAGAGCCTGACGCGGGGCTCGAACTCCTGGACCGCGAGATCGTGACCTGGCTGAAGTCGGACGCTTAACCGACTGCGCCACCCAGGCGCCCCGGTAATTGAATCTTAAAAACAGTGTGATCCCATTTTAAAATGGTAAACATGGGTATAGATGTAGGGCCTACCTACATGGCAACATTGTTAATTGTGCAAGATTTTTTGCTACTGAGTTTCAGAATAGTGTCAGTGCTTCTCAGCATAAGTTTTGCCAATTACTCCCAATAAATAGGATTTGACATAGGAGTGTAATTCATTTACCATCTCTGGCCTAGAGAAATGGAATCATGTTCTGGAGTAAGGACAGTTTTATATCCTCTTTCTAGGATTTATTAGCTGTTTACCTGACACATTATTTAACTTATTTTTGTTTAAGCCTTTTAGCTTTACTCCTTTGCAAAACAGGAATATTACCAACTTGTCAGGGTTGTTTTGGGAATTAGTAATGACATATGTGTAGTATCCATACAGGCATTCAAGGTATAGAAGGTATTATTATTTTTTTAATTGAGATACAATTGACATTCTGTTGGTTTCAGTTGTATGATATCATGATTTGATATTCATATATATTGTGAAATGATTACCGCAATAAGTTTAGTTAACATCCATCACCATACATTGTTACAATATTTTTTTCTTATGAGAACTTTTAAGATTTACTCTCTTAGCAACAGCTTTCAAGTACACAACAGTATTGTTAACTATGGTAACCATGCTGTACATTATATTCCCGGGACTTTAACTGGACGTTTGTACCTTTTGACCACTGTTACCTAGTATGCCCACCCCCACAGCCCACCTCTGGCAACCACCGATCTGTTTTCTGATTCTATGAGTTTGTGTTCTTTTTGATTCTACCTGTAAGTGAGATTATACAGTATTTGTCTTTGTCTTTGTTTTTGACTATTACACTTAGCATATGCCCAGGTCATCCAACTTCATAAATGGCAGAATTTCTTCCTTTTTTTATGGCTGAATAATATTCCATTATATCAGACTTCTTTATATCCACTTATCTGTCACTGGATACTTAGGTTGTTTCCATGTATTGGCTACTGCAAATAATGCTGTAGTGAACATGAGTGTGGAAATAAATATCTTTTCAAGATAGTGATTTTATTTCTTTTGGATAAATACCCAGAAGTGGAATTGCCAGATCAAATGGTAGTTATATTTTGAATTTTTTAAGGAACCTTCATACTGTTTTTCATAGTGGCTCTGCTAATTTACATTCCCACCCACGGTGCATAAGGGTTCCCTTTGCATACTTGTCAACACTTATATGTTGTCTTCTTGACAATAGTCATTTTATTATGTGTGAGGTGATAGCTCATTGTGGTTTTGATTTTTGTTTCCCTGTTGATTAATGATGTTGAACACTGTTTCATATACCTGTTTGCCATTTGTATGTCTTCCTCGGCAAATGTCTTTTTCAATTCCTCTGCCTCTTCTTAGCTGCATTTTTATTTTTTGCGATTGTGAGTTTGTTTTGTTGTTTTGTTTTGTTTTTGTTTTGTTTTTATTTTAGAGAGAGCCAGCAGGGGAGATGGGCAGAGGGAGAAGAGACAGGGAGAGAGAGAATCATAAGCAGCTTCCTTGGCCAGCGTGGTGCCCTATGTGGGACTCAGTCTCACAACCGCAAGTTCTTGACCTGAGCCAAAGTAAGGAGTGGGACACCCAGGTGTCCCTGAATAAAGTCTTTATATGTATTAGATATTAACTCCTTATCAGATATTTGCAAACATCAGATGATTTGTAAATATTTTTTCCCATTCTGTAAGTTGTCTTTTCATTTTGTTGAATGTTTTTTTGTTGTTGTTTTACAGAAGCTTTTTAGTTTGATGTTGTCCCATTTCTTTATTTTTGTTTTTGTCGGCCTTTGCTCCTTCTAAAAAATTATCACCAAGACTCTTGTCAGAGAGCTTACTGCCTATGTTTTCTTCTAGGAGTTTTACGATTTCATATCTTATGTTGAGGTCTTTAATCAATTTTGAGTTGATTTTTGCATATGGTATAAAGATAGTAGTCCAGTTTTATGTCTTTTGCATATGACTGTCCAGTTTTCCCAGCACCATTTATTGAAGAGACTATCCTTCTCCCATTGCATATTCTTATCTTCTTCTTGGTAAATTAATTGACCATTTATGTTTGGGTTTGTTACTGGATTCTCTGTTGTGTTCCATTAATCTGTGTGTCTCTTGTTATGCCAATACCATAATGCT
The DNA here is from genome assembly GCF_028749965.1 of Puma concolor. NCBI lineage: Eukaryota > Metazoa > Chordata > Mammalia > Carnivora > Felidae > Puma > Puma concolor. Next base: position 30,178,173 of record NC_141684.1, on the reverse strand, counting down.
TTGATTATTATGCCTTTTTTATATGGTTTGAAGTATGAGGTCTTAAGCTTTGTTCTTATTGTGCAGGATGGCTTTGGATATTCAGGGTCTTTTGTGGTTCCATACAAATTTTGGGACTTTTCTAGTTCTGTGGGGAATGCCATTGGAATTTTTATAGGAATTGCACAGAATCTTTAGATTACTTTGAGTAGTATGGAAATTTTACCAATAATCTTCCAATCCATGGGCATGGATATCTTTTGATTTTCTTCAGTTTCTTTCATCAGTGTGGTATAGTTTTCAACATACAGGGCTTTCACCTCTTTGGTTAAATACATTCCTGGGTAGTGTATTCTTATTGATGACTTGTAAATGAGATTAATAGATTATTATTAGTATATTATTAGTGTATTAGCTTATTAATAGATTATTATTAGTGTATTAAAATGCAACAGATTTTTATATCTTGATTTTCTATCCTGCAACCTTACTGAATTCATTTATTAGCTCTAACAGTTTTTGATGGGATCTTATGTTCCATTAAGCTATGTTTATCTGTATTGATCTATCTCTTAATTTTAGGGGCAGTGGTTTACTTGGTCAATTTTCTGATGGATCTAAAAAGAGTTGTTGGTTTGTTCACTTTGTTTAGCTTTTTTCTTGTGAGGATGGGAGTGATGACTTTCAGAATCATCATGTACCAAACCAGGAACTAGAAATCTTGAGCATCTTTTCATACAATTATTGGCCATTTGGAGAAATGTCTATTCATATTCTTTGCTTCTAGATGGGAGTTACTTATAAGAGTTCTTTAAATATAGTCTAGATGCACGTCCCTTGTCAGATAATATGATTTGTAAAACTTCTCACATTATGTGAGTTGTCTTTTCACTTGCCTAATGGTATCCTTTGATTACAAAAGTTTTTTATTTTTTATGAAGTCCAGTTCTGTTTTTCCATTGTCACTTGTACTTACGGTGTCATGTAGAAACCATTGCCTAATCAGGGTCACAAAGGTTACACCTGTCCTTTCTTCTAAGAGTTTTATGTTGCTGTTAGTTTTTATATTTACGTCTTTGATCTGTTAATATTTTTTATGGTGTGAGGTAGTTGCCCAACTTTATTCTTTGGCATGTGAATATCCAGTTGTTCCAGCATCTTTGTTGAAATAACTTTGCTTTCCCCATTTAATTGTCTGGCACCCTTGTTGAAAATTAATTGAATGTAAATGTGAGGGTTGATTACTGGGCTTTCAGTTCTGTTCCATTGATCTATATGTTTATCGCATACCACAGTGTATTGATTCCACACTATTGATAGTGTAGCTTTGTGGTAAGTTCTGAAATTTGTAAGTATGAGGCCTTTGACTTCCTTCTTTTTTTTCCCCAAAGAGGATTTTGTCTATTCTGAGTCCTTTGAATTTATTACATGTGAATTTTAGGGTTAGTGTATTGCCCCTTACTTTTTTAATTTGGTGTTTTAAGTAAGAGGTAACTTGTACCTAGTTACAGTAGCTTTTAATAAGCAAGATGTATTGATATAATTTTTCTTAACCCTTTTGTTCCTTGGCTTTTGGCTTACGTGTTTGTTTATATGTACATTTTAATCTCATTGGATCTTCTCTGTAAGCAAGCAAAGGGCATAAGGAAAAATAAATAAAATAGTATTATTTTAGGTTAACAGAAAGTAATTTGAATCAGGGGACGGAATGGAAGAAATCTACAAAGGATTGTTCCTGAATTAGTGTTCTACTCTAATATCCCTTTTTGTTTTATTTCAACTATAGTATATCTAGTATTTTTAGACCATTCTTAAAATATGTAAATAGCCAAACACATCCCAGAATCCAACATGAATGATTTTTAAAATTATCTTGTAAAGGTTTGAGAGGTACTAGTTTCCAAAGGACACATTTTAATAGTTCCTATCCCTCCACCCCCTTTCTAACTGTATAAAAAATTGATATGGTAACAATAATTTATTCTTAAGTCAAGTTTTCTAAGATACCTAGTGAACTTTAATTTCTTTACACCTTGCTCTTTAATTGAAACTCATATAATCATTTTACCTAGTAAAGTTTTGCTCTTGTGTTCTTTAATTTTTTTTCTCCTGAAAGAGTGGCTATTATGTGTCTTTGTTACATGGGGCCATTAAATGCATTGATTCTCATATACGAGAATCAATTATGTGAATTGAGTGATCTGTGCCCTTTAAAAAAAAATACGTAGTTGCCTAGTCTCCATTTTACTGAGATCAGTTTGTTAGTGGTGTAATCCAGAATTTTCTTTAAAGGAAGCCCTGCAGGAGAATTGACAAGTAGGTTTGAGAACATTGCTGACTAAAGGTAAATTTTTGTAGACCTGCAGTGTATTAGGAGAAACAGAATCTAGAGGGTATTTGTATACATATATGGGGTAGGAGGAGGGAGGTAGGGTGCAAAGGGAGAGGGAGAGAGATTTATTATGAAGCAATTATGGAGTCTGAGAAGTCCCAGAATCTGCTATCTGCAACTTGGAGAGCCAGGAAGTTGGTGCTGTAATTCTGAGTCCAAGTCCAAAGGCCTGAGAACCAAGGGAACTAATGGTGTAAATCCCAGACTGAGGGCAAGAAAAGATGAGATGAGATGTCCCAGCTCATGTAGTGAGACATTAAAAAGGGATGAATAACTCTTTGCTCTGCATTTGTTCTTTTGAAACTCTCAAGAGATTGGGTGATGTCCACCTACATTGGGAAAGGCAGTCCGTTTTACTGAGTACACAGATTCAAATGCAAATCTCATCTGGAAACACCCTCAGACATACCCAGGAATAATATTTAATCTGGGTATCTCATGGCCAGTTAAGTTAATATATCACACTCAGTTAAAAAAATTAACCACCACATTCAGTTTTTACAGAACTGAATATTTTGGGGGCTCCTGGGTGGCTTAGTTGGTTAAGTGTCCAACTTTGGCTCAGGTCATGATCTCATGTTTCGTGAGTTCAAGCCCCACGTTGGGCTCTGTGGGGACAACTCAGAGCCTGGAGCCTGCTTTAGATTCTGTGTCTCCCTCTCCACTCACGCTGTCTCTCTTTCTCTCTCTCTCTTAAAAGTAAATAAACATATGGGCACCTGGGTGGCTCAGTCGGTTAAGCGTCTGACTTTGCTTCAGGTCATAATCTCAGGGTTTGTGAGTTTGAGCCTTGTGTCAGGCTCTGTGCCGACAGCTTGGACCCTGGAGCCTGCTTCAGATTCTGTGTCTCCCCCTCTCTGCCTCTCCCATTCTCATGCTGTCTCTCTCTGTCTCTCAATAATAAATAAATGTTAAAATATTTTAAAAGTAAATACATAAACATTAAAATTTTCTTTAATAAATTACTATATTTTTATTATAGTGAAACTTCAGTGTAATATAAAACTAGGTATTAATAATGTCTTATGTATATAGTTTTTATATAGCTGTAAAAGCAGTGTAAGTTTTCTAATAAAATACTCCCCCAAACTAGAAGACTACTAAAATTCAGATTATCATTATATTAGTAAAAGGAATGGTTTCCTACCTTCCTGTGTCATTTTCTTTGTATTTCGCAGAGTTTACATAGTTGGAGAAGGATTCCCAAGGGATTCTTATGTACCGTGTCTTATGTACTGTGTCATAGAACCCTTGCTCTATAGCATTAATTTTATCTTTATATACTTCATTGTTTTGCTTTATTAATATTTAATGATTTTATTTTGGATTTCCCCATTTAATTGCAGGTTCTTTTGAGGCTAGCCATACTTACTATTTTAGCATGTATTTGAGGTCCAAACTAATTTTATTTGAACTGCTTTTAAGTCTAATTGACTTAATGTGCAGTGATGCTGTTTGGCCTTCACATGGTATGGACCCATTTACAAATTAAGTCTGCTTTTCTTTTTCTCGGTTGTCTGCTACAGTTGAAATATTCTTACCTACTAGCATGATCATAATCACAAAGAGGCTTGGGCACTAAAATTGTGGGGCAGTATTCAGTTAAAAGATGTGTCATCATAATGATCTAGAATATTTATATATTGAATATCATTAAGAGAAAAATATAAAATTAAAAAACTCTCTTAGGAAACTTATGAATAGATTTCAAGAATGTAGCTGTTGTTTCTAGTTTTAGAAACACTGTTGTGAAAGTTTTTAAATACTGTTTTTGTTTTCTCTAAAGATCTGTATCTGGAATAAAGAAATTGATTTGGAATGGAGTTGGGGTTGTGGATGTTGTTAGGAAGGAATTTCAGGATCACTTAGCTATTTTCTTGCATCCTGAGCAAGATTACCATTTGTAAGACTATATGATGTTCTTTATGTGATTTTTGATGTATTCCTCCCCTTGATTCCCTGTGACATAATGTTCATTTTGGGTTGTTAGTTATATGCTGTCATGTTTGATTATTTTTTTCATTTGATAAATTGTCAGCTATTTTTCTTATAAGATTGTAACTCACTAAAGTGTATTGCAAGTGTATATTTAACAGGTGCGTAATGAATTGAACTGAACGAGCTCAACTAAGAAAAGCTATCATAAGTATTCATTAAAGGAGAATTAAATCATAGATCATTTACTTGTGAATTTGTTTAAAATTAAACTTGCTCTTCTGCCTTACTGGCTGTAATTCTAGGTATATATAAGACCACAAAGGTATCTCTCTGTGCTGCTAGTTTTTACCTTTGTATTTAGGCCAAATTGAATCCATGTATTTTTGTTCATCTCTGTTTTTCTTTGTTCATGAATCAGTATATTTTTGAAGTCAGTTTTTTTTTTTATAAATGCTTTATACATGAAGCTTTTCTGTAAAAAATTTCTAGCAAATTACTACTGTTACATGAAGATCAGAAGAGAGTTGGATTCCAATTGTCAATGCATTTAAAGTCCTGCCAGTTTAATGTTTTTCTGTATTTACTATTTGTCACTAAATATTAAGGTAATGATTCTTGATGTTTCTTTTTTTTTTTAAATAGATACGATGATGCTATACAACTGTATGATCGAATTTTACAAGAAGATCCAACTAACACTGTAAGTTAGCTGACTGTCTAAATTTTATTTTAAAAGGTGAAATTTATTCATTTTTGAAATAATGTGAAAATACATATGAAGCCAGGTTTTAGCTTCTTATTTTAAATAATTTATGTTGAGGGTGCCTGGGTGGCTCTGTCGGTTAAGTGTCCAACTCCTGAAATCGGCTCAGGTCCTGATCTTGTGGTTGTGGGATTGCATAGGGCTCTGTGCTGAGCATGGAGCCTTCTTGGGATTCTCCCTCTCCCTCTCTCTGCCCCTCCACCATTCACTTGCTTTCTCTCTCTCTTCCTAAATAAATAAACCTGAAAAAAAAATATATGTTGGACCACAGTTTTAAAATAGATTTAAAACTCTTCTGTAAAATTTGACTCATAAGATACCTTATTAAAAAGAAACTAGTGGAGGGACCCCTGAGTGGTTCAGTCAGTTAAGTGACTGACTTCGGCTCAGGTCATGATCTCACGGTTCCTGAGGTCGAGGACCATGTTGGGGTCTGCCCTGATAGCTAGGAACCTGCTTGGGATTCTCTGTCTCTCTCTACCCCTCCCTTGCTCTCTGTCTTTCTCTCTCTCTCTCTCAAAATAAATAAACTTAAAAAAAAAAAAAAAAGAAACTATTGGAAATTTAGAAAGAAAGAATTTTATGTGCTTGCAAAAAAGCCCAGCAGAGTTTAGTGGTTTTGTAATATTTTTAAGTTTATGATATACTAACTTGTTTTGTTTTAGTAGTTATATTTTAGTTGTCTCAATGAAAAATGAAGTCATGACAGTAATTGGTATATAGAATTAATAAAGGTGTTTTGTTTTTTTTTCGGCCTTATACCTGGATAAGAGTATATATATGTACGTATAACATACATGTATACATACATACACATAAAGAAGAAAAATATATTGTGTTTCCCATAAGATAACATCTTTAATTATCCTGATTTGAACAAATATATTAGTGTATTGTGCAGAGCATTTGTTCCAGATATACTTATGTAATGTTACTTGTTTTTAAAATACTCTGGTGAAGATTTTTTTAAATTTTGAGAACATTTTAGTTTACTATTTTTGCATAATGGCTTTCCTCAGACTTATCTTTTACTCAATGAAAAGTTAGAGAGATTTTAGATAACATATCAGGCATTTTAATTTTTTATTATGTCCATGCATACATATGCCTGCTAAAAGAAAATATTTTTAGAAATTTTGAACAAAAACCAGTTTGATGGGGCATCTGGATAGCTCAGTCGGTTGAGCGTCCAACTTTGGCTCAGGTCATGATCTCGTGGTTTTGGGAGTTTAAGCCCTACGTCGTGCTCTGTGCTGACGGCTCAGAGCCTGGAGCTGCTTCAGATTCTGTGTCCCCCTTTCTCTCCACCCCACCCCTGCTTGTGCTCTGTCTCTCTCTCTTTCAAAAATGAATAAACATAAAAAAATAAAAATAAAACAACCAAAAACCAGTTTGAGTTTGTTTTGTCCTTTTAGAGGAGGAGAAATTGTTATATTAACATAATACAAATACATGAAGGTTTTCTCTTTTTGGCAAGCATTTCATTCAAAATACACATTTTTGAAAAGTCATTTGATGTATGATTGTGGATTATAAGATGCAGAAATACTGAATATTAAACATTAGTTACTTGATATGTTTTAAGTAAATTATGCATGTTGGGGAATTATTTAATATTGAACTGTCCAATATTTAGTTAGCATTTATCTCAGGCATTCATTAGTCATAAACCCCCAATCTCTGCTATCTCTTCTGATACCCTGTAGTAATTCTTATGTTTGTTGCTTGAATGATAAGCTTTTTTCAACTTTATTGAGATTTAATTGACAACATTTCATAAGTTACACATGGTGGTAATATATATCTATGTAGTGAAATGGTTTAGATTTTTGCTGTTAATATTATCCCATCCCAGGGAAATTTTCTCTGGAAACTTCCTAGGGTTTTTTGGGAGGGGCTGGGGGAATGGAGTGTAGAGGTAGATATTTGAATGGCAAGGATGTATTATTTTATGAGGATTCTCAGCATATAGAAAGTTCAGGGAAAAGTTTTGACAGAGCTGCAAGCCTATCTGTTATTAAAAACAAAAACAGAGTTACTATTTATCTAGATATTTCCAATAAAAAGGGAGTTAAAATGGGAAAGTTTTGAATACTTTTTTTAATCTTAACTATCGTAATTACTTGCCACCTGTTTTAAGAAAATGGCACTGTTTTTCTTTCCTTACAGATTTTCTCATGTACTTATTTCAGTTATAAGACTTTACCACAGTTTCAAAGGTATTCATTTTTAATGCAGTCATATATTGAAAATACAAACTCACGTTTCTGAAAAGTTTCAAAACAATTTTTTTGATTAACAGTTAAAAATCAATAGCTTATAATTTAATTTCTTGGAATTATGGGTCAAACATTTTACTTATGTGTCATTTTAAGTGGGGGATATTTTTAATAAATTATTTCACTTTTTCAGGATTTAAGATAATATGTAATTATTTTTCTTTGTTTGTAGTACTTTCCATGTTCTATGGCTCTAAGACTGACTAAAAGAGATATCCAAATGGTTTTACTCGTAGACTATGTATGAGGGTGGTAGTAACTAAATCCCTTAGTTGCTAGGTAAGCACTTTAGAACAAAGTAACTAAATTCAGCTTTGCTTAAATGTATTATTTTTTCATTAAATATTATCTTTATCTAACGTCCCCTTGGTCCCTTCTGTCCTTCTGTAAATGTTTATTGAGTACCTGTCATGAACCACCAGAATGTTGGTGTTACTAAGAATAAAGACCGTTTCTGTTTATGTATCCATAGAAAGCACTGTGGTAGACACTGAGGGAGATAACAAAACCATGAAAGACCTAGAACTAATTAAGTCTAGTACGGGAAGACTTTATTTGTATTAAACAGTTAAGTGGCAGTGTAAAAGACTTCACAGTTTCTTTTTTGAAAGCAGCTTTAATGTATGACCTTAAATGTGGGAAAATCTGGTTTCATCCTCATCCATAGTTATAATTCAAGCTTTTACACTGTAGTTCTTCTTTGCATTGTCTAAAAGTGATCATATGACTCTTTCATTGGTCTTGTGCCTCTGTTCCTAGATATCCAGTATAGAAATTAGCTTGTTCAGTCAAGCTTTAAGGAGCTCTCCTTCCCTCTCACATGCATTCATTAATCTTTCTTTTTTTTTTATTTTTTTTTTAATGTTTATTTACTTTTGAGAGAGAGAGACAGACAGACAGAGAGAGCATGAGCTGGGGAGGGGCAGAGAGAGAGGAAGACACAGAATCCGAAGCAGGCTCCAGCCTCTCAGCTGTCAGCACTGAGCCCAACATGGGGCTCAAACTCATGAACTGCAAGATCATGACCTGAGTTGAAGTCAGATGCTTAACCAACTGAGCCACCCAGGAGCCCTGCATTCATTAATCTTTCAAAAAATATTTGTTGAGTGCCTGCAGTATGCTTGGTGCTGGGAATAGAAGAACAAATTAGACACCCGCTTGACTTTGCACTTAGGGATGCAGAGTGATATGAACAGATTGTGGACTTTGACAATAGACTATTAAATTCGTATTCTTTAGTGACTTGCTGGGTGATTTTTTTGAGCCTTGCAGTCTTTGAAGAATGAGTGTGGTTGAAATGAAGCAAAGATGATGGGCTGGGGAAAGTCCTCATATCTTATGAATGAAGCCTTCACACTGTTAAAGTACAAAGTTTACCGAGGAAAGAAAGAAAAAAGTGATTAGAAAGGAAGTTTTCAATTTTCTTCTGGGAGGGTGCTAAAATTTATTTTTCTCCCATCTATGTTTTAAAATTTGTTAAATTTTTTTTTGAAGATGTAAAACCTACCCATGTTTAAAACTACAAACAATACAAAAGAATATATGGTGAAAACTAAGTCTTTCCTCTTACCCCTGATCTCAAGTCCTCCTTCACTTAGGGAAACATTGTTAACATTTCTAATGTATTCTTCCAGAGACTTTTTCCTTGTGAACACACATGCATGTATGCATGAGTGTATCCCTTTTGATAGAGTGATTTGAAATGCAGATTATGGCATACTCTACTTCACAACACAGTGTAAAGATCATTCTATATATCAGCACATCCTTTACATCATCCTTTGATTAGCTACATAGCATTTTGTTGTATGATGTATTGTCCCTGTCTTGAAAAACAGTTTTAAGTTAAATTAAAACAGTTTGATGAACCCTTGGGTTGATTCTGATATCTTTCTCCCAGGAACAGTGTTGCAGTGAATGTCATTTGTAGGATGGATTCCTACTCTGCAGTCTAAGTCTGGAGGTCTATACATTTTAAACTTTGATAGGGGTGCCTGGATGGCTCTGTTGGTTGAGCAAATGACTTGATTTCGGCTCAGGTCAGGATGCCATGGTCCTGGTATTGAGCCCCGTGTCAGGCTCTACACTGAGCATGGAAACTGCTCCCTCTCTCTCTCTTTCTCTTTCTCTCTCTCTCTCTCTCCCTCTCCCTCCCTCCCCCCTCCTGCTTATGTGTGCACGTGTGCTCTCTGTAAAATAAAAAAAAAAATTGTTTGATAGATGTTGCCAAATTTCCTTCCACAAAGGCTTTTTAGCATCCTTATTCATTTCTCTGTTGTGTGAGAGTGCTTCTCCTGTATTCTCCCACATGGTATACACTATCAGCTTTTTGGTTTTTAACCTTTGCCAGCCTAATTGGTAAAAAATGTTATCTTGTTATAATTTGCATTATGAATGATGTTGGATCTTTTCATATACCTAAAAAGCCATTTGTACTTCTCTTTCTGAACTTCCTCCTTTAATACCTTTTTTAGATGAAATTATATTTCTATTCTTATTGAAGAGAGGGCATGGTACTGTGCTCTACCTAGTTAACCTCTTTCTTCCACACTCATTGACCTCTGAGAAAAACTAGGGTTCTGAGGAACAATATTTTGTACCTCTGAATTGGTTCTTTGTACAGAGTGCCTGGAGATGCAGCAAGATGGCCTTATTTGTGAACAACCTGGTATGTTACATTCCAGAACTTAATTTTTATTCTTAGAAAATGCACAATGAAGTCAAATTTTGATTAGGGAAATACCACCAGATATTTTTAGAAATAACTTTGTTAATAATACGGGAGATAAGGACACCTGGGTGGCTCAGTCAGTTCAGTGTCCAACTTCAGCTCAGGTCATGATCTCACGGTTTGTGAGTTTGAGCCCTGTATTGGACTCTGTGCTGACAGCTTGGAGCCTGGAGCCTGTTTCCGATTCTGTGTCTCCCTCTCTCTTTACTCCTCCCCTACTCATACTCTGTCTCTCTGTCTCTCAAAAATAAATAAACGTTAAAATAATAGAAAAATAATAATATGGGAGATAGTTTGAAGGAGATGCGATGAGATGAAATAATTTGTAATTTGGAGGCTGCTCGGTCTTAGGCCAGAGATTATAGGGATCTAAACCTAGGACAAGTAGAACTGGAAAGGATAGGGAATGGATGAAAGAATATTTTGCAATGAGAGTACAGAAAAATTAAAATTACTGGGGCACCTGGGTGGCTCAGTCGGTTAAGCGTCCAACTTCGGCTCAGGTCATGATCTCGCGGTTCGTGAGTTCAAGCCCTGCATTGGGCTCTGTACTGACAGCTCAGAACCTGGAGCCTGTTTCAGATTCTATGTCTCCCTCTCTGTCTCTGACCCTCCCCTGTTCATGCTCTGTCTCTCTCTGTCTCAAAAATAAATAAACGTTAAAAAAAAAATTTTTAAAAAAATAAAATTACTTAGATGTGAATGGTTTTTAGAAAGGTAACTGTCAAATATACCTATCAAAGCCAAGTATTGGATTAGGCTCACTGTGAGCTTTTATCCCTTGGCTTACCTGAGCACCAGTTTTTTTGTTTGTTTGTTTGCTTTCAAAATAAAAGTAGGCTTTTCTTCCTTTGAAAGTTCCTTGAGGGAAATCATTATGTCCATTGCATGGACTAATGCCTAGCATATGGTAGGCCTTCAATGAATACTTGTCGAACTTATATGCCTTTCAGAAAAGAGGTATAGTAATTACTCCCTTTTTAATTTAATTTCATATTTCAGAAAGATCAGATTTTGCCTAGAATTGTAAACTGCATAGTGTGATTTATCAAATATTTGAAGTTTTGTTTTGGAATTAGATGTAATTGCCTCTGTGCCAAAGATGAAGATGCTTTCAGAATGCCACATTTCTTAGGGTAGTGGGCATAAGCCTTGGAAGAACCTAGAATTCTGCTTTCCTTCTGTAGGTCAGTGGTCTGTTTCTTCCTAGGTCCCAGCATCTGCAGTAAGGGAGTCTAGATTGTATTTTGCTGGTAGATCTTAATCCTTTAATCTTTTCCTAGGTGGCATTTCTTCCCCACTGTAGCTTATTTTTTTAAGATATGACAAGTGTTTCTGGAAGAATTGCTGGCTAGCCTCTTTGTATGTAGTGTTACAGAAAGCATGTAGCAAGTTTGATGAAGATTTGTTGGTGGTCATCAGTACTTTATATTTTATTATAGAAATATTTTATAATAGAAATTTCTAACTGCTGTTATTAAAATCACTTGTGAAGTGGAACAGTTTTCACTTTTTAAAAAAATGGTTATTTATTTATTTTGAGAGAGAGAGAGAGAGAGAGAGAGAGAACATGCGAGCCAGGAGAGGAGCAGAGAGAGAGGAGAGAGAGACTCCCAGACAGACTCTGCACTGTCAATGCAGAGCCTGATGCCAGGCTCAATTTCACAAACTGAGATTATGACCTAAGCTGAAATCAAGAGTCGGACGCTTAACTGACCGAGCCACCCAGGCACCCCTAGAACAGTTTTCATTTTTTTTTTAACATATATATTGTTTTTATTTTTTTTTTCTTTTTTGAGAGAGAGCGTAAGCAGAGGAGGAGCAGAGAAAGAAGGGGACAGAGGATTTGAAGCAGGCTCTGTGCTGATAGGCTGACAGGAGCAAGCCCAATGAGGGGGCTTGAACTCACAAACCATGAGATTGTGACCTGAGCCAAAGGCTCAGCCGACTGAGTCATGCAAGTGCCCCGAATAGTTTTCATTTCTAAGACTCAAACTGACATTTGCAAAGCTTTTTCCAAACTAGATATTTAGAAAAATTCAGAACATTGGCATACTTTTAGGAAAGAAAGTATAAAAAAGAAATAAATGGAAATTGATAAATATTCAAGACTTGACTTAACTTTTAGTCCAATTAATGCTATTTTAAAACTGTTTTGACATACAATTGATGTAGAATAGACTGGACACATTTAACTAAGGTGTGCAATTTGGTAAGTTTTGACACTTGGATATACCTGTGAAGCCATCACACAATCAAGATTGTGAACAAAACTATCATCTTCAAAAGTTTTTACTCCTTTCCATTTTTGTATTCCTGTAATATAATCTTGAGCTTTCTTGTGGTATACAAGTTATTTGGAAGCAATTTGATCCTTTTGGGTCTTTGTTAGAGAGGTTCAGAGCAATGTATATAGGGCTAATGATACCTCATTACATCCTTCTGGGCACTCTGTCCATTGCCACAGGAATCATGGCATTTTCTAGTCTGGTTGGTGGGAATAGGCACTATTCCCATCCCTGTGTAAGCTCAAGACACTTCCCCTTAAGCCTTTCTGGTGATTCTTTCCTTGGCTTGGGTAGTGTTTTCACTCACATGCACTGGTCAGTACAAGGCTGAATACTCCAGGAAAACCCTTTAGATTCAAGGGGAATCTAGAGTTCTTATTCTGTTTCTTTTTTCTCTAGTACTATGTCTATAAGCTCTAGCCTTTGATCTTCCTGATACTCAGCTCCTTTTCCTGAACTCACAGTCTGCTGAACTCAACCTGTTTTCTCTTCCTGCACAGGATTCATTTCATGAAACTCCCTCAAGGTAGCAAGCCAGGACAATAAAAATAGGGCTCACCTCATTTGTTTCCAGCCGCTGAGGGATCACTGTGCCTCTTGTCCTATGCCTTAAAAGTGATTGTTTCATGTATATAGTCGAGTTCTTTGATTGGTTCAGGCAGGAGGGTAAATCTGATCCCTGTTACTCCCATCTTGGCCAGAAATGAAATCCCTGCTTAATGCTCACTTAAAATTATCATGATAAAAAAAGATTGGTTCTTATGCTAGCATGTGGTATTATTTTTCTTTTAGGAGAAATAACATGGAAAAGACTGTTGCATAGTATATAACTTAATAATATATCATTGCCTATATGACAGTTGTTGCCACATAGGTATTTCTTTAAGCTGTCATACATAGTTTAATTAGGAAGACTGTCCTTGCCTTAGTTGAAGTGTTACCACTTAAAAGTTTGTTTTAGACTTTATACTATTAGGAAATAAAATGCTATATCTTAGGTTTTACATGATCAATCAATATATTGCTTATATAGTAGAGATTTTTGGGCACTTTTCCCAAATTGGTTAATTAAAGCCTTATATTTAAAACTTTCAGTTACAAAGTTAATACTGAATTCTGTTTGTTTTACATTGTTATAAAATTATGACATTTCACCTACTACAAATACACATAATTCAAAATAATAGTAACAGTTATTTAACCTGTAATATTTCAGATTCTTTCAGGAAGTCTAGAAGGTTCTAGAATGGGAATCAGAAATTTCAGATTCTACTCCTAATTCTGTCTCTTCCGATGCATTTAAGTTGTTTAAATCTGTTTTCCATCATTTATAAAAGGTGTGTTTTTTAAAAGGCATTTTAAACATGAATTATCTTTGAAACCTTACAGCAGTGCTTTACAAACTATATTTTGCAGCATGCTGCTGACCTAAAAATATCAGTGTATATTCAACAGTAGAGAGATGGTTCTGCTGTTAAATCACCAAGAAAAAGAACTAAAGTTAGATGGGTGTTTTTAGTATACCCTTCTTCATGAAACTTATATTGTACATATATAATATATATATATGTACATATATAATATATATATGAAACTTATATTGTCCATTACAATGTTCATACCATACTTCTTACCATGGAAGTATTCATTGTTATTCATGTTCATACTTAGACCTTTTGTCTGATATGTCACATTTGAATCTAATATTTTCAACAAATTTCATTACATCTTTGTAATATCTCAACTGGTGCAAATCCTATAAAGATTGGACAAGATATTAGTATCAAATGAAGCAACCTGTTCTGGGCTTTTAAAGATCTCATAGGTAGAATTGTATTATGCTTAACATAATGTTAAGCATAGAATAAAGGAGAAAGGAAGGAAGATACTATTTATTCAATACCATTATATACTGTGTACTGTGTTAGTTGCTTTACATTGGTACTTGGAGATTGGGGTATTATGCACATTTGGGAAGGTTAAGTATTTTGCCTTTGGTTAGAAAGCTGGTAAGTGCCAAGAGTTGGTATTTATTTCTTATCTTTTTTATTTTAAAACATGGACTCTGTTCTACCATATTGCCTGTAGAGGAAGTAGTATCATGATAGATGAAAGGAATAAACAGTTAAAATATGCTTCAAATGATGTTGGATTGGTGGCATTAGATATGATATATCCAAAAGAAATTTGTTTCTTAGTTATGTGTTATCCATCACCTGTTTTCAGAAGAACTTGGAAGAAGGCTCTCATTTGAAGTCTAATATTCTTCCTCAAGTATTTAAGATTGAGTTATGTTTAGAGCTTTTCTCTTACTTTTCTTTCTGAATTCTTGAGGCCTTTTAAATGGTACATTTATTATAGCACGTTCATTATTGTACATAGTGAAATTATTCCAAAAATATTTGAATACCTGCCATATGGCAGGTATTGTATTAAGCCTTCAGCATGAGCTTAATAATCAAGGATATACATTTTAACACATTTCATTTTTTCTTACTAACATGTTTTTTATCATTGTTATTACAAATATCACTCATGGTCTTATTTATTGGAAATCTCTTGATTTTCTCTGATTTTTTTTTTACTTTCACTTCTTTTGAGCAAAACCTCCACCTTTTTCACCTATGAAAGGTAGCTCTACTAGTCTAAAGAGGTCCCATTCATTTTACTTCCCTTGTCTGCATTTTTATAGAGTATGTATTGTATAAAACAATCGCAATCATGTTCATAATTCATAAACTTGGCCATAGTTTTGGTTTGTTTTATTGTTAGGTATCTGCATTGAATTAAATAGAGATGGAAGAGATATAAATTTAATATTTTATATAGTGCCCTCCAGTCCCTATTAACTCCCCCCTCAGATAGATAGTCTGGATTATACACAATGTTGCTGTCTGATTACACATACTGTTGGTGTCTTCTGTGCCTTTGTTTCTGTGTTCCTTCATCTGTGCTTTGTTCTCCACACAATTTCCTCTTTTGCTTTTTTAATGTCTACTTGCTCTTTCTGTTTCAGTACAGGTATCACATCTGCGAACCTCTTTGCTTCCTGCCCTTACACCTCCTCCACTCTGCCACAGCTTGTGTTAGGATATCCTCCATGTTGCCACAACACCCTAGATATCTCTATCATTGTCTTTTTTATTTGATGTGTCTTTTTTTCATTGCTCCTGTAATGAATTATCTATTCTTTTTTATCCCCATATTTTCATTATCTTGCACAGTGCCTGTCAAATGATAGATGTTTAGTGCATATTTGATGAATGCATAAATGGCACTGATATTTATATTTATTGTTTAAAAAACTTTAAGATGCAAGTTTAAAGTTTTGTTTATTATAAAATATTTTTTTCAAGTTCTGTGCTATTCTTTTGAAAGACTTAAAGGTAGGTTTTTTCCTTAAAACTGAAAAAAGTTATTGGGAGCTGTATTTTATAATGACATTCAAGTGGCCATGGTGAGATTTTTTTTTCTAATCTCCACTATCCCTCTATCTCTTAACATACAAATCTTATGAATGAGACAGGGTAAAGGAGTTTAGGCTGGGTAAAGATTAGGATTCCCTGCTGGCTTGTAATTATCAGAATCTGGATGGTTATTTATTTGAATGAAATGATGCATACATTGTGTACATCAAAAGTAAAGCATATGTGATTGTTAGAGGAATGTTTGAATTCCCCAGTGGGATGTCATGGGGTATGTTTATAAACTCCCAGTAAGCAGTATTTCTACAATGGAATTTCACTGGCATTGAGATAATAATTTGCACAGTCAAATTACCTTCTTTACAAAAACCCAGGGAATCATGAGGGCCTAATCCTTTATTAATGTCAACCCATAGGCTGCAAGAAAGCGTAAGATTGCCATTCGAAAAGCCCAGGGGAAAAATGTGGAGGCCATTCGGGAACTGAATGAGTATCTGGAACAGTGAGTGTCTTACAAGAGGATTGTGTTTTGTTATTCTGATAAATCTTTTTTAATTAAAATGGAATTTGCATTTGATTTTGCTTTTTGCCTCCATGCTGTTCATTTACAGAATATCTACACACTTATTTTCTTTCCCTTTCCTCTCACCAGATTTGTTGGAGACCAAGAAGCCTGGCATGAACTTGCAGAACTTTATATCAATGAACATGAGTAAGTTATAAATTTTGTTAGGAGTGTAGTTTTTATCACTATTATAGAAGTTCAGAGGATGTAGTGGTTTCTGAAGGATTGGTGAGAAGTTATGAGTCATGTGTCATTTTAAATGAACAAAATAAATAAATGAAACCTAACAAATCAACAATTTGTTGGTTGTAATATGTGAATTGCTTTAATTAAGTCATTTGCATTTTGCTAAGTTATTTTGTTTGAGAAATAAGTTTTTCTTTCAAATATAGATGGATTCTTTGGAATTAGAAAGACCTGCTTTCGCTGAACTAAGGCTATTTTTACTGATTCAAAATTGTGAATTTTTAGAGTCTAAATTGTTCTTATATACAAAGAGTATTATACACCCTGCTGTTTAAAAATTCTGTCAATTGTATGCATTTATTAGCCTTAGTATTAAGAGAATCAACTCTTCCAGAGTTAGAAGCATTCTGTTGCCTGGGTAAAAGACCAAGAATAATCAAGAATGTTGAATGCTGTAGGAACTTACTTATTGGATATTTAATGTTTTTGTTAGCTTTTTTTATTGATGCAGTGACAGGAGGAAATCCCAGTGTGAGAGGATTAGCCTAGTCTTAGTGCAAGTTTTCTAATATTGCAGCATTAACGCCAACCTCTATCTATAGGCAGGATTTTTTTTCTTTTTTCCCTTAGCTCTTCTAAATCTGAAGTATATCACATTGTTTCTTTTCTTCTTTCTGAGAGAATAGCCTCAGATTCTCATGCACATATTTTTACTGTGTATGAATAGTTAACCTCAGTCTCATACTATAAATAATTGAAACAGGAAATAAAATAGAATTAAGGCACCTACCTCTTGCCTTTACCCAGGGCTATGTGTGTGATGTGAAATGGAGAATTAAGGTAGTTATCTGCATGTAAAACTGGAAGCTAAAATAAAAGTAATAGCTGTCATTTAATGAATGTCTATTGTATTCTGGGAACCATTCTTCAGTTCTCTTCTCTCAGCTGTGTTCTAGCTGTCAGATTCTTTTTGTTTCCTTTGGAGAATTATGTCCTGAATTATGTGCATATAGATGTATGTATGATTCTATGATCACATATGTAAAAATACTCAAGATTTTCTTATGTATGTGAGAGTGATACAGTACATTTTGGTTTAAATGGTGATGTTTCCACTTTTCATAGCTTTTTTTCAAAATTTATTTTTATTTTTATTCCCATGTATTTAACATACAGTACTATATTAATTTCAGGTGTTCCATTTTTCATAGTTTTAAAGTCAACCTTTATAAAGTGTACAGTATATAGTTTAACATGAAGCTGAATTTTTGGAGTGCAGTACAACAATTAACATTCGTTCTATTTTGTCCTTAAAACAGATGACAGTTATTTCAAATATTTTAGTGTCTTTTGAAGATCTTGAGATTAAAGGCATTTAAAAACACTTCATATTAATCAAGGCATTTTTTTTTAAATTAAATATCTAATGAAGAAAGTTTGGAAAATGCAACAAAGAGTAAAGACAGAGACCAAAATCCTAATTGGATCATCCTCTTAACCAATTTATATTTGATTTTTTTCCTCTGTACCTTTTGAAACAGAAACCTAAAATAGAATTATCTTTTATAGCTTATTCTTTTTACTTTGTTATGTTTTGACATACATTCCTTATCACAATAAATATTTTAGTAGCTTTCTATTATTCCATCTTATTAATGTGCTCTAGTATTCTTTACCAGTTTCCTACGGGAATGGAAAACTTGGTCTTTTGTTTTTGTTTTTTCATTTTTGCTATAATGCTATGCTAATTATTTTGTTTCCTGGTCTTAATTCTTAGAAGTAAAATTACATGATTATATGCTCATTTTTAGTGGTTTTGGTAAATGCTGTTCACTAGAAATTTACTCTCACATCAGAAATTATTAGCGTCCCCTTAACACTGGCTGCTATCATTCTTTTTAGTCTTCATAAATTTTGTGAAGTGGAAATTGGTTAAAACTTTTTCTAAATTTTTAATAGGTTTTTATACAAATGATGTGAGTGCTTATTTTGGCAACATGTATACTATATAAATGATATGAACCTTTGTCCTGTCAAAAGTATATCCTTGTTTGATATGTATCTTTTTAACATTGATTCTTTTAACTTACAAAAATTTCATATTTTTATATGTATTTCAATTTTGATTGCTTTCATGTCCTCTAAGAACTACATAAATGTATCACCTCAGTTTTCTGTTTTCTTTCTCGGTGTTACTTTTTTGTATGTATTCCTTATATTTCTGTATTTAGTTCTAAAATAGATCATACTCTATTTTTAACCCATAATTAAGTTTATTATTATTAGCTTCACCTTGTAATAGCCACATTCAGTTTTTCTTTGAATCTAAAGACTTCTTTGAGATAGAGTTGAATATACATATACTTAAGAGAAATGAACTGAAAAATCCCAAGAAATCAAGAAATACAAAGACAGAAAATTATCATTTCCCCTGAGAAGAAATTACATTTTAGGTACTTATTCTGTCTTTGTGTTTCTCGATTTCTTGGGATTTTTCAGTTGTTCAGCCTACCTTTTTATCTTGTATCACAGAACTCTTTCTGGTCTTAAAGCTAGTTATTTACAAAATAACCATTTAGTTTTTTTAATTGAACACAGAGGGAATATTCAGGTTTAGGGTGAGTGGAAATATTTCCAGATTTTTTGAAACTATATGAAAATCAGAATCTGTTCATTTAATTCATTTAACCTGTTTGCGCAAGTTGCTGTGGTAGTTAGGTTTGTTGTTGTTGTTTATTTATTTTTGGTAGAAGAGGAAACTTCTGTAGAATGTCTCTACAGTTTTGTGGGGATAGTGGCAAAATGTAGCAAATTAGGAGTTGCTAGATATATTTATCATTTTGGCATTCTTTCTGCCTAGGAGTAGTAGTTATAAGCTCTTTTAAGTAGAATAGGTCACAGGCAGCATTGCTACTCTAGATCTAGAGTTTTTACTCCAAATAAATTTCCAAAATAGAATGTTCATATAAGCCCATTCATTGTGTTAGAGAGGTTAAAGAGGATATGGAATTCTGCCATGTGTGTTTTTATATCTTTAAAAAGTTACATTTAATTTTGCTTCTTATTTTTAAATTTGATTTATAAATTTCTGATTATAGTTCCTGTTTAGTGATTGTAGTGGTATATATCACACCAGTTGACCATATTGAGACATTTTACTTGTTCTAAATATAAAAAATTAGTTAAAATGTATATATTAGCACCACCAATACAAATTATAAAGGAAAATATGTATTTTGAACAAAGATACCTGATTTTTTCCCCTTGATTTATAGTCAGAACTAGATGTTATATCAGCAAGAAGCAGTTAGTAATATAAACTAATTATAATTGTGACTATATGTAGGTCCAGCCTTAACTATAAAATTCGGTAACAGATGGAATTATCAATATCCCATAAGGAAAAATCATAAAGTTGATAAAGCAATGCAGGGATAAATATGATCTATATAAATGCTTTTGTGAGGAACAGAAGAACTTGGAAAACTTTATTTAGTCACTGACATACTATAGTAGTTATTTTAAATAGATTCAAATAATTTTAATTCTCTAACCATTGAGTTATTGTATGTAATGAATTATCTTTTTTATGCATTTGGAATGAAATTGGCTAGGTACCATTCTTGGGAGAATTGAGGAAATAGTCACTCAAGTTACTTTCCATATGGTTTAATACTCTTGAGTGAACTGCTGCTGTGAAAACTGTATTAGACTGTCTTTTGCTTCTTTCAGCTCTAAGTTTATTTGATTTTATACTTTATCCACCAAATTAGTATGATTTTATACTTTGTAAAACAGGGGAAAGGTACCCTCTTCTTTGTGATACTAAATAATTTTGAGAAAAATACCTTGGCATTCAGTTTTCAGTAGAAACTCCTACCTGCCTATTTTATCTTACTCTGTGATGTATAAGAACCAGAATGAGAGTTGTGCTCAGCCTATTTAAATCTGTAAGAACATTTATTCTTAGCATTAATATGAATTTTTGCATCATCTTGATAAAAGGAACACATTTAGAAGGGAACTGTCTTTTTGGTAAAGTTGAGTGTTTAAGGTAAACTTTCCTCATCTCTCATAGAATGATATTAGATAGGTAATCATAATACTTTTGTTCTAGATATTTATTCAGTTATTTGTTTAGTGATTTATTATATACCTATCACGTGTCAAGAACCAGTGCTGCGTTTTGGATATAAAAATGAAAAGGACTAAACAGCTGTAGGATCCTTGATGATAGTATGTATACATAAATCTAAAACGCTGTGATATTTAGGTCATCTATAGGGTGCTTTTGGTTTCTGAGGCCCTTTGGGTTTGATTGTTGTACCTGTTTTTATGTTATCATTGACATCTTCATCACTACCATCATTACCATGGTTTTTCATTGTGTGCAGTGCATAGAGACAGTAAGCATAGTGGTTAAGAGTAGGCTGTCTGGAGTGGCACAGCCTAGGTTTCAGTTTGCATCTCTGTGCCTTCTCAACTATAAAATGATAATAATAATTTCCTCCTTCCTAGGGTTTGGGGAGGATTAAATGAGTTAATACATATAACATACCTGGAGAAGTGCATGGTACATAAAGAGCATGTAATAAAAGGTAGCTGTTATTAGTCACTTACATATATGTGAAACTGCAGCATGTGTATTTTGAACAGTATATCAGACTTAGTGTAAAGATAGGTAGCTTTGTACATTGGTGACAAATGCCAAAAATAACTGGAGATGCCTTTTTCTGTTAGGTACTATTACCACCTTTTCACTGGGAATAAATCTTGTAACACCTGTGTTCTTTAGGATTTCCTATAAATGCTGAGGATGCACATCACTTTAAACATATAAAATACATTAAGGGGAATTACAGTCATGTGGTGTAAAACTATTTTTCCAGAACCCTTTGTAGCGGTTCTCTCCTCAGGTTTTTAGCAAGATGCTTGTCCCTTTACCACATGATGAAATAATAGTAGAGTGCATATCAAAACCACTAACTTCATCTATTTTTCATGGGTTTAAAAATATATAACTTCATTATAATTTTGTATTTGACAAACAAGTAATAAAAAGTCTTTGTAATAGAATATATTAGTAAGTATGTATCAATAAGGATTTTTGTGAATAGATAGTATTTAATAAAATGTTCCTCATTACACTTTAGCTATTTGAATATTTAATTCAGTGATCAATGGACTTGATGTTATTTTATATGTAGCCCAGTCCAAGGTCGTGAAGTCTGTGTTGTGAATAACGTTTGGTTGTCATAATGGTGACCCAGTTTTAAGAAGGTGGTATCTACTGATTGTTCATAAGCTGCTTTAGGATTTAAGCATTTGTTATTTGTATTTATGAATTTAGCATAACAAGTATTTTATTAGTAAAGCTATTTAAATTTTGGGAATAAAATGTCTAACATCACTAAAATTGTTTTAAAGTTATTTTCAATCATTGTTTTAAGTTATTTTAAATTATTTTTAAGTTATTTTAGCTACGATGATATTTCTGACTTTTAAAACTGATAACTCCTCATTTTTCAGCTATGCTAAGGCAGCCTTTTGCTTAGAAGAGCTAATGATGACTAATCCACACAACCACTTATACTGTCAGCAGTATGCTGAAGTAAGTGTTTTCAGAAACAACAGTTGTATATGATTTTATTTTTGTGGGTGTTATGTATTATTTTAGAACTAGAAATATGTCCTATTTAGTATGAGGCAAGTATATAAATATTTAACACATCCGATGAAAATTAACTGTATGAGTAAAAGTTTTAAATTTTTAACACTGTAATAGGAATATGACTTTAAAAATAAAAGCATTTCAAACAGTGAAATTTTTTTTATTATATACTATTTTATTTCCTAATTATGAACGATGATGTCACAGCTGTCACCATTTAATGGCTTCTGAGACATTTATAACAATTATGATTTTTAACTCCATATTCTAGGAAATTCATATTAAGATCAGTAGTTTTGGAAGTAGCAAGTATTTATCTCACTAGTAAGAATAATGGTACACAGTTGAATGCTATGTTGGAAGGATTTTGTTATTAAGAAATGTCAAGGTGGCTAGAAAAGGATGACTCAGTGTTTACATGTGGATTTAGAATGCTAGTGATAGAAAATATAAAGTTGTGAGGCATTTGCAAGGCAGTTGAAATAGAAATTACGTTGGCTTTTTTAATGACAGCATTTTGTTTTAAAAACTACTCTGATCTTAATGTTCATAGAATAGGCTTTTCAGGGGAGGTTATGTTTTAAAATTTAGATTAACTTTAACAACTTTAAGATGAATTCTTTTAACATCTTGCATTTGTTTACAGAATATCTGTTTTAGTTACTCATGCCTGTGGTATGATGAAACATGCTGTATTTCAAAGTAGTAAAATAAACAGATTTCAGCACTTTGCAATTTTTAACAGGTTAAATATACTCAAGGTGGACTTGAAAACCTCGAACTTTCACGAAAGTATTTTGCACAGGCATTGAAACTGAACAACAGAAATATGAGAGCTTTGTTTGGGCTTTACATGGTGAGTAGAGGTGCATGTTTAATGTTATTTTCTGAATTCTGTCATTTAAACCCATTAAGTCTATCCCATCCATTCATTTCTGTCTTGTTTTTTGTGTTTTGTTGATAGCATATTTTTTCCCCTCTAGTTAAATATGAGCAATAGGTTGTAAGGCAGTTTTATTTTTGAAAGTTAATATATCCTGGATATTTGACATTTTATTTTAAAAAATCTTTTATCAGAATTTAAGTCTGCCCTTATTAAATAGTAACAGATACAAAACCATATTGTATATATCTTAATTGTTTTGATATTCTTGGGTTTATGTCCATCATTTTTGTTTTTCTTACCTTAAATTTTATGACATATTTTTAAATTATGGAGTAACAGACATTAGAAAATAAAATCTCTATTGTCAAATATAAACTTCTTCTATGGTACAGAAGAAGAGCTTGGAAATTGTGGGAGGCATGTAATTAAATATTTCTATGGTTTATGTATGCCAGATGACAAGCTTAGAAAAGTCAATTAACAAGGGCTATGGGAAATAGAGGAAGAATTTGCTGAGCTTTAAAATATACATAAAATGAGCCCCTCTCTCTACAATCAGAAAACTTTTTTTTTTTTTAATAAGCTAGTTCTTTGAAATTTTAATTTATCCTGGTCTTTTCATGGACTTTTGGATGAATCTCTTGTTAAGGCTTAGTGAAAGAGAATTCGTTGCAGAGATGGAGGCAGGAAGAAACATAAATGAAATAATTTTCAGGAGAAGAATGACAAAATATAATTAGAAAACAGTTCAGAGGAATTTCAAGAAATTTTTTTTGGATCTACCAGTGCCAATTGTAGTGGCTTGGACATACAATATAGTAACGGTGACTCTTTTTACCAAATAAATGAAATACTAATAAACATATATATAACAATAGATTATTAATAGTTTACACATAACACTTTATGTGCTAAGCATTTTTTTGAGCTCTTTTTAAAATTTAAATCATTGAATCTTCACATCACCTTTTTGAGAAGATACTGTTATTACCACCGTTTCACACAAAGTGAAACTAAGATTCAGAGAGATCTAATTAATTTGTGGAAGGATAGTTACAGACCTACTGAGTGATTGAACTGGGATATCAGCTCAAGCAGTTGAGTCCAGAGGCCTTCTTTTAATTGCTCTGTTTGCTGAAATTCATACCAAAAAAGGTGACATGAAAGACATAAAGGTGTAAATATAAGATTTTGGCATATAAATTCCTGATTGATAGAGGAGGTGATAGAGGGAAAGAGCCTATAACACAGGCTAAGTATGAAAGAAAGGCTTAATTTGTTTTTAATAACATGGACAGAGCCTCATAAGATTAAGACATATTTAAGCATAATATAAAAGATCTCCCAAGAAATGTGTATATAAATACTTAAAAGTAAGCATATAATTTTGGGGGTGTACATATTCTTTCATGGATCCTAGATTAGGATGGATCAAATTGCAGTGATTTAAACTGGTGCTGTGGAACATAGTTTGGAAACTCTGGATGTAGTGAAAAGAGAAGTAGATTGGAAATGAAGATCTCTTTCTTTTTGTAAGGCTTTCATTAACTTGCTTTGGTCAAGTCACATCACTCCTAAGTTTTTTTCACCTGTTAATGTAGGAAGTTGGACTAAATTATTTTTGAGATTCCTTCTTACGAGTATTCAATAATTCTGTAATTCTGACATAGGATATAGCTGAAGTAATACTGTGATAAATAACTAGAAATAATAACTTAATAACATAATAATAATGACCAGCAATCTTCCTACAATATTTAAGTGATTTAAGTGATATTCTACAATACTTAAGTATTTAATTTTACCTTTATGAGTTGTGGTAGACAGCTAATAAAATAAATTAGATATTATGTAAGATATTCATTCTTTTTTTTGTTACCTTATTCTATATTTAAAAATATTTTTTCATTTTTGAAAACTCTATTCCAGTTTACTTTTATTTTTAAACTTGTTTTGGTACAGTTTTAAAAAACTCTTTGTTATCCCAATGCAATTATGACCTTTACATGGTTTTTTTGATTATCTTGGCTAGAAGAAAGGAATTTTTTGATGTTTCTTTTTTGTTTTTAGTCGGCAAGTCATATTGCTTCTAATCCAAAAGCAAGTGCAAAAACAAAAAAGGACAACATGAAATATGCTAGTTGGGCAGCTAGTCAAATAAACAGAGCTTATCAGGTCAGTATTGATCATTTTATGTTGTCATTCATTATAGGTCAGTTAATGTATTTCTTACTTGTTTTTGTTTCAGCAGACTACAAAGCCACATGTCTGTCATTGAACTTTTATGCCTTTGGGTCTTAATCAGATGTGTTTTAACTCTGTAGAATTAACTTGTAGGATCACTTGTTCTTTTTCTTTCTTCAAAAAAAAGTCTTACTGGGGCAACTGGGTGGCTCAGTTGGTTAAGCGTCTGACTCTTGATCTCAGCTCAGGTCTTGATCTCATGTTTGTGAGTTCAAGCCCCACATTGGGCTCTGTGCTGGGCGTGAAGCCTATTAAAAAAAAACAAAAAAAACAATACAGTTCTACAAAAGAAGTCCATTACTATTTTGATCCTATAATTAGCCTTACCATCTGGAAATTTCAGTAGTTTGGCATTTGGCAAATAAAAAGTAATTCTAAAAATTCAGGAAAGGTAAACAAATTGCATAATATATTTCAGAAGCAGATTGGGTATGTGAGTTGAGTGTATTATTAATTAGAGGTATCTCAAGTCATTAAAAGGGAGGAAGAAAAGCCTAAAGGTAAACTAACCAGATTATATAACAAAGGTTTTGTGCTTTGCTTACTTGTCAGAGCTTATCTGAAACTTCTCTTTTTTTAGTTTTCTGAAGCTGTCTCTATGAGATTCTCCAGGAAGGGTTCATGGGAAAACATACCTTTTTACATCTTGCATGTTTATAAACTTATCTCTCAGTAGTCTTTATATTTGAAGGATAGTTGGGCTTTTT
Source organism: Puma concolor (assembly GCF_028749965.1). Lineage (NCBI taxonomy): Eukaryota > Metazoa > Chordata > Mammalia > Carnivora > Felidae > Puma > Puma concolor. The sequence continues at coordinate 30,152,119 of NC_141684.1, read as the reverse complement.
ATACAACCTTTGGCTCACGTATCTACTTGGCTTAAGTATCTTAAAAATATTGTTTCATTGTGTTTTAGGATAAAATATTGCTATCAAGAAGTCTGATACATACTGATTTTCTTTCCCTAAGTGACTTAGATTTTTTGTCTGGATGTCCAAAGGAATTTTTCCTTTATCATTAAAATCCAGTAGTTTTACTACGGTATGTTTTATTGATTATTATTGGGTCAGTTTTCCCAAATGCACAGTAGACCCATTGAGTATGTGGATTTAATCCTCTTAATTTGAGGAGTTGCTTTTAGAATTATAGTGTTAAATAATTTTTCTGTTTAATTACTAAAGTTTTTTTTTCCAGGATGTAAGTTTATTGGATTTCCTTTCTCACTACCTTTTTGTATCATTCATTTTCTTTCAAATCCTTTTCTGTCATTTTTGGTATTTTCTTTTTTTTCCTCTGTAGTGCTTTTTTATGAAGTTAGTCTGTATTCTTTTTTTTTCTTTCTTTCTTTCTTGTTAAATCAGATAATTTCTATTAGGAGGAGGTTTTTGTGGAGTGAGAATGTCAGAGCTAGGATATAATAACTCTCCCAGCTCGTCTTTTTATGGCTTCCTCTTTGTTACAGAGAACTTAAATATGACCTCTGTGTATATGCAGTCTTTCTTAGAACTAGGTCTGATTGAGAAAGATTTTCTGGCTTCAGCCCTTGAGCTGTGTAGATCTTGAATTTTGAGTTGTTGCTCTTAGCTTTAAATGTTGCATTTTGTTGTTAGGTTTCTTCCTTTCATTCATTCTTTCTGGGATTTGTTGCCTGTAGGCATCACTGCCTTCCTCATCACCCCCACCCTTCCCCTTTATCTGTACCTTCTCTCCCTCTTACCCCTATTGTTTCTGCCCTGTTCAATTCAGTTTTAGTTTCTGGTGATTATCCTTCAGTGTGAGGTTTTTTCCCTCCTAGAAGAGGATGTTTGCTGGGTATTTCAGAGATTTTGAGGTTGTAGACTGTTAGACTTGTTTAATGTCACATTTGCATGCAGCTTTTAAGACCTATCTTTGATTTGGAGCCTTTGAGACTGCCCTAGTTTTGTAGGCCACTTGCGGATTCAGCCAATTCATACTTTTTTCATTTGTGTGGCTTGTAGAGTAGTAGTAAGTTGTCCATACCTATCATACATACATACCATGCTCCTACCATACAGCTTTTGATCTTTTGTAGGTCTTGTCACTGTTGATAATAAAACCATATTATAGGGGTTTTTTTTTGAAGATTGCCTGTAATGTAGTTGTTTTGAAGGTAGTTCTCTCTGGGCTTGTTTCCTATTATTTTGGTTTTGGTGTTGTTTTTTTTTTTTTGTTTTGTTTTTATACTCCTGGTTGGAGAAGGTTGGGGAGATTAAAAAATTCAGTGCCCCCATGATCACATTATTTAAAGTTACTTTTGTGTACTTATATATAATAGAGGTTATTAGTTCTGTTGGCATATTGTAATTCAGAATATTTATAAATACTAGCTAGACTGTGCTTCTTCAAATGCAGTTAGTTTGAGATAGCACAGATCATAATGGGTTCCACACATAGTAGTAGGCCTTGAGTGTGTGTGTGTGTGTGTGTGTGTGTGTGTATTTAAAGATAAGACTTTGATAATATAAAACTGGTGGCATGCAAACTACATCCTTGTTTTTAAGATATTTTTGAGAAACAACTAGCTGCTCAGAGTGCTTTTTTTTTTGACATGGCATGATTACATTTTTAAAACCAATTTTTATTATAACATACATAGAGAAAAGAACCCAAGTCATAAATGTACATTTCAACAAATTATACAAGGTAAATGTATCCAGGTCAAGAAATGGAAACATTTCTTGTTTCCCAGGGCACCCAGAGCCCTCATAGTATATCCTCTTAATTTCTGCTCCTATCAACCTCAGGAGTGTTGATTTATAATCCCATTCTTTTGGCTTGTTTTTGAACTTTCTGGAATCATATAGTACATAATCATTTTTGTGTAGCCTATTTCACTATTATGTTTATGACATTATCCCTCTTTATGTCTGTAGTTCATTCATTTTCATTGTATTGTTTATTGTATGCACATGTTACAATTTAGTTAGCTATTGATAGGCATTTGGGTTATTTTCTGTTTAGGGCTATTATGAATAATATTGCACTGAATATCCCTGCACAGTCTTTTGGTATACATGTACTTCTGGTGGGTATATACCTCTGAGTGGAAATACTGAGTCATAAGTTGTTTTCCAAATTAGTTGTTTATAGTCCCACCAGCAGTGTTTGGCAGTTCTTATAGTTCCACATCTTGCCAATACTTGGTGCTGTCAGTTTTTATAATTATAGCCATTCTGGTATATGTATAGTCATATCTCATGGTTTCATTTTGCATCTCCCTGATGACCAGTGAGATTGAACACTTTTTCATATGTTTATTGGCCATTTGGATATCCTCTTTCATGAAGTCTAGCTTTTTCATTGATTTATGACTTTTTATTTTGTTTTTTTGGAACAGTTTTCTTATTATGAGCTTTTTGTTTGTTGTATGTGTAGCAAATTTCTTCAATTCTTTACTTGCTATCTCAAATGATTTTGATGAATAAAAGTTCTGATGTTAAATAAGTTTATTTTCTTTTGTCGTTTGTGCTTTTTGTGTTTTGTTTAAGAAATCAGTTGCTGGGGCACCTGGGTGGCTTGGTCGGTTAAGCGTCCGACTTCGGCTCAGGTCATGATCTCACGGTCTGTGAGTTCGAGCCCCGCGTCGGGCTCTGTGCTGACAGCTCAGAGCCTGGAGCCCGTTTCAGATTCTGTGTCTCCCTCTCTCTCTGCTCCTCCCCTGTTCATGCTCTGTCTCTCTCTGTCTCAAAAATAAATAAATGTTAAAAAAAAAATTAAAAAAAAAATCAGTTGCTACTCATAGTCATAAAGATAATTTTGTGTGTCTTTAGAGGTTTTTTTCTTCTACATTTTGTATTTAGATCCACAGTCCATTTTGAATTGATCTCTATATATGATGTGAAATAAGGGTATATTTCCTCTCGTGTAGGTATCCAGAGAGTTTCTGTCCATCTCTGTATTTGGTCATGAGTCCCATTCTGTGGATGCTAGTACCATGTAGGAGTTAAGAGAAGAACACAAATGCTAGATCCATATTGTTGTTTTCAAAGTTTGGCGTTGACATTTGTTATTTATGTGGCTTTGGATAAGTTGTATACTATCACTGGGCTTAGCTTTTCGTCTGCAAAATGGACACAATTGAAGTTTTCTGAGGATTAAAGGAGTTAATAAATAGTATTCACCAAGTCACACTAATCCTCATTACGTTGTATTTACTAATCACATCCTCCAAGTTTTCTTTATGATGCCTGCTGTATTCATTGCAATTATAACAACAATAATAGCTACAAGAGCAAATATTTACAGACAATTTGTTACAAGCTAGGTACTTTGCCTGTTCTAAAAATGAAGAAGTTAAAGCATGGAAAGATTAACTTTCCCGAGGTGACATAGCTTATTAATGACAGCTGTTTTGTATGTATACTCCTCTATAAAGAAATGTCAGGTATAAGTGTATCTGAAGGTATAAATACAGTTTTTCACTGTCTTCTTAATTATTTTCTCATGTGAATAGTTGATAGCTTACCCTCACTTGTGTCTCTTTTCAGTTCAGTTCAGAGCTTTAGCTCTAAATAGTAACTACGTTCAGAGTTTTATTTTGTTTTTTGTTTTTTCTTTCTTCCTGTCTCTTCAGTAATACAAGACCAGACAAGCATGCTTTTCTCTGCCTTATGAGATGCATCACTGGACATGAATCTATCATTTCAGTATTTTAAGCCATTGTTCATAGAAACAAACCCTGTTCTTTAGTAATATTTACTCTTCCTGCCATTCTTTTTTTTTTCTTTTTTAATTTTGCCTCACTAATTCCATTCTATTTATAGACGTATAAAGTCTCAGTGTTCTTTGGAAAGAGCTCTAAGAGTGTCACTGGTACTCTTCAGTATTTGAGTTTTGCATCAGAAACTCCACAGTCCCCAGAGATATTTTACAGATCTTTACTGAAGACATGATTTGCCTTCTCTTGACTGTAGGAAAGGATAGAAAAAAGAACTTTTGCCAGTTTCTATCATTTTAGATACCAGTGCAGGAAAGATAACAAATTTCTCAGTTCCTCATGTCAGATTTCTGTATAGCAACTTCCAATACTCCTCAGCTAGGAATCATACCCATCATGCAAAATTTATTTGCCTCTAGATACTAGTAACAGGCTTTAAATAAAATCTCTTGGTGGTTTTAAAGCTTGCATATTTTTTGCTTTTTCTGCAGAGGTTCTGGGTTCTTTCTGTGAATCAAATTCTGTAAATATTTGTATCCATTACCTTTTGCTAACTTAGTGATTTGACTAATTTATTTGCTTACGATTCTATAGGTAGGCTGTTTAGCTTGGGCTCAGTTGAGTAATACTGCTTGTCTCGACTGGGCTTATTTATATTTCTGTGCTGTGCCAGTGGTTGATGGCCTCACTTAAATTTATCTGACTGTTGGCTTGCTGTCTGTCAGCTGGAAGTGCTAGGCCTCGTGTTTCTCATTTGGCAGACTAACTTGGACTTGTTCGTGTGGTCGTCTCAGGGTTTCATGAGGAGCAAACAGCCAAACTCCAGTGCGCAAGGGTTTTTTGAGTCTCTATTTATGTCATATATTGCTAATTTTCCATTGCAATGCAAGTCACATGCTCAACCCAGATCCAGGGGATGTAATACTTCACCTGTTAATGGGAAGATAACTATGTGGTCATTTGGCATTTTATTACACGGTTGTATAAGCCCAAGGTCCCCGCCTTCTGTTTTCATTTATTTTGTCTTTTTCTTTTTATCTGATTTATTAAGGTATGACTTATACACAGTAATGTGCGCACATTTCAAATGTACGATTGAGTTTAGACAAATGTATATTCCCTTCCCACCAGCACCCCATTCAAGATTTCCATCACCCGAGAAAGTCCCTTCCGCCACTTTGCAGTCAGCCCCACTTGACACTGCAGACAAGCACTGATTTGATTTTTATCACTATAAATTGGTTTTGCCTGTACTAGAACTTTATATAAATGAGATCATAGGTTACATACTCTTTTGTGCCTGGCTTGTTTCACTCAGTATAAGGTTTCTGAGATTTATCCATCCAGTGTTCCAATTTATTTATCCTATTACTTTGTCCACCCATATTATTTTCCACAAATTATGTAAAGGTAAAGTTTAGCCCAATTTATCCCAGTTGTCATAGTGGATAAATTATTGACCTTTGAATTTGATAAATCAGTTTTTATGATTTGAATGTGCTTTCTGGTGAGTTATCTTTAAGATCATAGGGTATTATGAAAACAGAGTTTATTTAAGCAAAATCTAACTGTATGAAAACAAAAATGCAGAATTTGTGATTAATGTGGAAAGTATAACTTTCAGAGATTGACATTTTAGTAATTAGATAAATCTCTGGGATCTAATTGAGAATTTTATGACTCATGTCTCGGCATATAAACAAGTATAGAGTATACAATAAATACTCCTTATTGTAATGTTTTTCTAGGCATTTATAAATTAGAGAAAATGAGATTTTAAGAACTGCTTTTCCTTCTTTCTTTCTACTTAATAATGAAACAGAATATGGCTACTACTTACTCTTCAATTAGGTAATTGGTTTAGCATGTTCAGTACAGGCAGGCAAGTTTGATTAATGCTCATGAAAAACTTTAATGTGAACCTACTCACAATAATTTTCCAGATAAATGCTTCTTTGGTACACTGTTAAATTTGTCTGTGCTAGCAATCCATATGTTATTTATGATTGCAGAGGTGATTCTGTTACTATCCTTTTGGGAAATGGAAAATTAAATCATGATTTGAGGGAAAAATAGGATTCCGGCTTAATCAGTTAAATTGCCATATAATTCTGGAATAGACAAAATAATTGCATGTCAGGCAAAATTTGAAGTGATAGATTTATATTTCCAACTTTCTTTTTATTTGTTCTGACACAAATAAGTTTGGTTTATTCTAAATTGCACTGGTTGTCAGTAGTATTGACACACAATCTTTAGGTGATTTTTAAAATTAGCTAATTTAAAAAATCGCAAATATATATTTACTCTTATTATGTTTGAGTACAAGTCAAGAAAAGTTCTGTATTTTAAAATACTGGTCATGACTTCAGCTCTACAGAAATTTTTCATTTCTATTTTGCTAATTAACAAATTGGAGTGAATGTTACTACGTGGTATCCTATTTTTCTCCAACCCATCAAAGCTTTTTCTTAGAATTAGGCCTTCAAGTATCTGATTAGGGCCATTCCTGTTTACTTTGGATAGGCAGTAGTAAAATAAAAGGCTTTCTGTTCTTGGTAAGTCCTTGCGAAAGTGAATTTATCAACTGGATTATAGGAGTAATGACACACCCTACATCCTTTAGTCACCATGGGAAATTATGAAAAGGCAGAGTTTTAAATGTGTTGCTGTTACCATATTTTGTAATTATGAGTTGTATACTTAACATTTGAATTCCTTAAATTAGTAATGTCATATGAAAGGTAAAGTAATCTTGATTCTTATGAGGAGCTTTTCTTTTTCCCTGGCATTTCTTCTAGAAATCCCCTTTATTTACTCTATCAAATCAAGATTCAACCACAGAAACTAATGGTTTAGGAAGTAGGAGAATCATAATGTTAACCTGCAGCCAGTGAGGTCAGAAGCAGGTTACCAATTTCTGAACTCTATTGCTTCTGTGATTTTACCTGTACTCAATCACTTAATCTTTCTTAACAGGACATGAGAAGTTTGCCAAATTAAGTTAATTACAAAAGAGAAGGAGCACATCATAAATCAAGTGTTAAATGCTTAAGACAGCATTGGTATTTTTAGGGAAGATCAGTCATTTGAAAATGTATTGAATGCTTGAATGTTAATTTGAAAATATTATATTTTGCTAATAGCAGAGGTCAATCAATATTTTAACCAGGGGGAATGAGTAATATAGATACAATAAACCTTCCCTTACCCCATAAGGACCACTTCTGTAGTAAATCTGTAGTAGTCAGTCAAACTGATAAATGATGAGAATTGTCAGTGTAGTTAGAAAACTCATTTTGAAATCAGCATGGGGTATTCAGCAGTGTTTCCCTCACTGATTATGTGCACTATATTGAATTTAATATGCCATGAATTTGCTTTTAAGTGTGCAAAGATACTATTTTTAATGCATTGTATTTTGTTTTCATTATGAAATCCAATGGTTTTATAAAGTAAATTACAACTTCACAAACTAGAAATGCATATTTTAAAACGTTTGCATCATTTTAATATGTAGCATAGAGTTTTGACAGCTCTTTGCTGCTGAAACATACCATCTAATCAACTAATAATTCCAAAATTTTTTTAAAGATTGTGACTTATTTTAAATAATTTTAGAGATATCTTGCAACTTTAAAATATTTAATAGAAATTACTTTACATTTACATTTTACTTTTGTTGAAATTGTAAATATCTGTTTAGAGGGCTGACAAGTAGAAATGGTTCACATTTTTTACTTATAAATTATGCTTTTTATTTCATAAAAGTTTTCTTGTCTGGAAAGGTTAGTTTTGAAATGTATGTTTTATAGGTTATCACACTGCATAAACACTTAAATCAGTCAATTTTGCAGTGAATTCTTAATACACTTCAACTAAAGATGAAACTTAATGAAAATGTCTGTAAAGTCTAAATTTTGAGGAAATTGGACTTCACAAATTGATGAAAGAAATTAAAGACAACAGTCTGCAGACTTAATGCAATCCCTATCAAAATACCAAAAGCATTTTTCACAGAACTAGAACAAATAATCCTAAATTTGTATGGAAGCACAAAAGACCCTGAATAGCTATCTTGAATAACAAAGCTAGAGGTGTCCCAATTCCAGATTTCAAGTTATACTACAGAGCTATAATAATCAAAACAATATGGTACTGGCACAAAAATAGAGACATAGATCAGTGGAACAGGATGAAAAGCCCAGAAACAAACCCACGATTATATGATGAATTTATCTTCAATGAAAGAGGCAAGAATATGCAGTGGATAAAGGGTAATCCCTTCAACAAAGGTGCTAGGAAAACTGGACAGCTACATGTAAAAGAATGAAATTGGACCATTTTCTTACACCATATACAAAAATAAACTCAATGCATTAAAGACCTAAATGTGAGACCTGAAATCATAAAAACCCTAGAAGGGAGCATAGGCAGTAATTTCTCTGACATTGGCCATAGCAACATTTTTCTCGATCTGTCTCCTGAGGTAAGGGAAATAAAAGCAAAAAATAAAACCCCAATTTTGTTTTATTGGAGAAAAGATATTTGATTTCACGCTAGTGATAAAATAGATAACGTTAACTCTCATTAGCAAAGTGAAGGTAAGATTGTGATTTTGAACCTGCCATGAAATTGAGCCTAATTGCATTTTTTTAAAAATTAGTTTGCAGGTCGAAGTAAGAAGGAAACCAAATACTCTCTTAAGGCAGTCGAAGACATGTTGGAAACGCTGCAGATCACTCAGTCTTAAGGTTTCAAACTCTTTCACATTACATTTCACAACTGCACAATTGAACTTACTGGCCTGTGACTTATTTACTAAATGCCTAGTGCTATTTATATAGTGATTTTTTGTTAAGGGGGCAGTTGTAAAGAATGTTTATATAAACCTAAAAATGCCTTTTATTGCTAAGCAGGAAGATGGAGAAAGTCCATGGAAGAGAGATTTAACAAGATTTATATTGATTGTACATCATTCTCTTCATATCACACATAATATAAGTGCTTTTAAGCCACAATCTGATGTAGAAATCTCACAAATAAATTATGATGATTTATTAAACTTGCATATGAAGATTCTAGATTCTTTTTGTTAAACTCAGAGAATATGTTGTTTTAGAACTCAGTTTCTAGTTAAATTCTTTTTATTTGTGATAAGAAATACATAGCATTCACAGCTGACAAGGAAAATGCTTGCACGTTATTTTGATTCTCTTTCTAGTGTCAAGTTGGATTTTGCTGTGCATTCCGGTGGGCTTGTTTTATGTGCTATGTTATTCTGATAAATATTGCTTAAAATATGTTGTTCTCCAAAGTTCAGTCATATCTCTTTGTAAAATTTTTGTTTTATATGTCATTCTCCAAAGTTCAGTCATATCTCTTTGTAAAATTTTTGTTTTACCGTAGGACATAATTGAGATTTTTACCTATAAAAAGCTTTAAGGTTCATGTATACTATAATACTCAAATTTAACCTTTATGAAAGTTACATTTTTTGAACTTTCAAGTATAAATTGCATAAAAGAATATTAAGAGATCATAGAGAATAGGGATTAAAAGGGTTTCAGTGGCAGGAAAAGAAAATCTAAAGTGTCTAAGAAAATCTTAACTGTCTTCAGGAGAAAAATTTCTATTTCTGATATTTCTTTACCTTCTTAGTAATAATTAGAATTTTTTTTCCTTTTTCTCCTTTCATGATAAACAATCATATGCTTCAACAATATTTTGCATGTTTCAATAGAATAGAAAGAACTTTGAGAGTTAAACACTATTCAGACACCTGTTTTTAAAATAGGCAATTGGTCATTCAAGGCATGTATTATTAGTAGTAGCTTGCATTTTACATATATGCGTTACATTTTGTATGTATCATATACATGTATAATTACATATATAAATATAAATACATAGTTTACCAATTGTATACAGAAGCTCTTCCATACTTGTCATTGTTAGATTTAGGCAAATGGGGTTCATAGAGGAATTGACAACTTGGAAGTCTTTAGGAAGAAAATTATTGTCAACATCAGTTTTTTAAATTTTTTGAAAATTCTGTTAGTAAATTATTCTCCATATCTGGTCTAATTCTTTTATTTTGCAGTCTTTTTCATTTTATTCTTTCATAAGAAGTGAGCACATGTGAAATAACTCTCCTCATATAAAGGCAATTCTTATCAACTAATCTTTGTTATCACAAGATACAGTGTTTTTTGCCCATAAATTTAGTAACTGCATTTTCAACATAATCAGCCATTTAAGATGTGTTTCCTATAAAGAAAGTAGTGCCCGTATATTATTCCATTACCTTTCTTTCTCTCCTGCTAGTCACTAGAGTAGTATTTACTTTAGCAATTATACTTGTGTAAGTTAGTGCCTTTTATAACTGTCAGCCTAAGTTTCACTTTATTTTTCTAATTTTAATACCTTCTTGTCAAGAATTTTTTATGAAATACATTATTGATGTGTAATAATCTATAAACCTCAGTTTAAATGTACAGATAATCCCATCGTGGCAGATGTTTGCCAACTGCTTTTACTGCCACCTTTTCCTTGTTAACAGTATCTTACATTGTTCAGGTAGGAGCAGAGATCCCTGTTCTTCTGGGAGATAAGGACCTTAACCTTATGAATGATCTTAAACAGAAGTGGTTTCATTTCTTATGGTCTGTGATATGCCAAGGAAGAATTTTTTGCAGTGAAGGAAATATTCTGTATTTCTACTGTCCAGTTTGGTAGCTACTTGCTGTATGTGGCTATTGAGCACTTGAAATATGGCCAGTAGAACTGAGAAATTGAATTTTTAATTTAAATTAAATTTAAATAATTGCATGTGACTCATGGCCATCAGAGTAGTGGAAGTGTAGATATCTAAAGTGTGAGCATGTGACCTATTTAAGGCTAAGAAAATGGACAGAAGCCTGTTGAGAAGGGCTTCCTTTCAAATTAAAAAGTCAAAGCATTGTGAAGTAAGGCTTTTTGCCTCTTTCTCTTCCTTCAGGACATGAGTGTCAACAACATGGTTGGAGATAAAACAGCCATCTTACAACCATGAAACAATAAATAGGAGTATGAAAGCTACCTTTCAAAGATGGTTTTGTAGAAAGATTAGGGAGAGCCTGGGTCCCTGATGGCATGTTGAACACCTGAACCAACATGAACACTTGCCAACCTCTACACTTACTACATGAGAAAAATAAACTCTGTTTAGATGTTTGGATTTTCTGTTACTTTTGCCATGCATATTTCTGACTACTATATCCATCATTCAGCTTTTTTTTTTAATATGCAAAACTCTTATTTTAGACATTCTGGGAATGGTGTTTCATAATGTAATGATTTAAGGTAGAGAAGCATATATAACAAAAGAAGTAATATTTTGTTGCAGTTCAGCACACACTGTTTAAGCCAACTTTATAGGATAGTATTGACTTGGGAGCAGAGGAGGATGTAGAAAAGATAGAATTGGAAGACTAATGTTCAGTATGCTGGGAGCATATAATTTTTATTGGTAAATATTTCAAAGAATCTTTTTTTTTCCAGTGCCACATTTATTCTCAAATAACTTCGTTTTACTTCATTTCATAGAACTGTAGGATTTTAGAAGGGACTTGAAAGATGATTTAGTTATACTCCATTTTAAGATGAGGAATTGAGCGAGGTTCTGAGAAATTAAGCCCTTCTGTGACAGAGCAGGACTAGGATGTTAGGAGTTCCCAAGTCAGTGTTCTTTCTAGTGTACTCATATGCCCTTTCTGTGAAATGTTCTTCCTATTTTAGAGTGACAAAATTAAAAGATATAGCCAAGAAACATTGCTTATTAACAGAGCAGGTATTAGAATTCAGATTTTCTGACTTGTAAGACAATTTTCTAGAGGAATAATAGTCATAATTTCTTTTTTTAAGTCATAATTTCATTTTGAATTAAATTGAAATTAAAACTCAATTGACCATTTAAGCCATTACTTCATGTAACATTGTGAGAAGTATTTAAGACTATTTAGAACTATTTCAAGCCTTTTACTTTGAACCTCTGATGTATCCTATCTCCCTTCGCACTCTTGACAAAGCAACCTTTTGTTGCAGACTGAATTGTGTCCCCCCAGTACTCCTATGTTGAAGTCCTAACCCTAACCCCCAGTACCTCCGAATGTGATTTTATTTGGAGAGAGCCAGTTAGGTCATAATGAGTGGGCCGTAATCCAGTATTGATTGATACCTTTAGAAGAGGAGATTAGGACACAGACACACAGAGGAAGGACCGTGGGAAGACAAAGAGAAGATGCCCATCTACAAGCCAAGGAGTGATTCCACAGAAGAAATCAACTCTCCTGACACCTTGATCTTGGACTTCTGGCCTTTAGAACTATGATAAAATAAATTTCTGTTGTTTAAGACATCAGTTCTCTGTGTACTTTGTTAAGGCACCCCTAGCAAACTAATAGAGCTTTCTTACTATTTCACAGAGAAAAAGAGAAGTCACTGGATAAAAATGTACCCTGTATCAGACATTCTTGTACCCATCTTCACCTCTTTTTCTCTTACAGTAGAAGTAGACCTACCCTTTTCTGAACTATTTCCCACCTCTGTCTCCCTTATTTTTAATACTTCAGCCTTACCTCAGTTTCATGAATTGCCATATTCCCTTCTACCATAGAGCATCCTGCCTTCCCCAAAACATCACATCATCTCTTTTATTCACACTTGTCCTTAAGTTGTTTCTTTTCTTTATTATCTCTTCTCCTTCATTTCAACTAGGTTCTTCCTGTTAACACTCAAATACACCCATTTCGTTACTTTTTAAGATATCTCCCCTCCTTTTCACAGTCCTCCTCTAGCTACAAAACCCATTTCTGTTTTTGTTTTTGTTTTTTTACAGCCAGAGTCCTTCAGTTTTCTAAACTTGTATCTGTCCCCCTGCCACCCCATTCTTTAAATTGCTCCAGTCTGACATTCCCCACCCCCCACCATTTCCTTTGAAATAGGTTGGTTCTGTATCACCCAATCTGATGGATATTTTCTGTCTTTTAAACCATAACCGTGTTCCATTTATTTTATGCTGCTTTATACATTTCATGTCAGTTCTTCTCCATTTTCATTGCCGCCACCATCACCTGACTCCTGAACTACAATGGTAGTCAGAAAGCTAGATTTCTCAATTTAGCCACATTTAAATTCCATGGAGTTGTTAATGCTTTCTTTTTCTACACACTTGATACTTGTTCCCTCTGTATAGAACAAAGCCTTCCTTGACTCCTCTTTCAAGGGGTATGTCCCTCTTTTTTTCTTTTTTTTTTCTACCTGTTTTTTTTTTTAAATAATGTTTTATTTTATAATACTTTGACTCACAAGAAGTTACAAAAATATATGGGAGTTCCCATGTGCCAGCTTCTTCCTATTATCTAACTGCAGTTATTATCAAACCAGAAAATTGACCCTGCAGCATGCAGCAACACAATTAACTCAGATACTGACCTTATTTGGATTTCACAATATTTACAAGCTCTTTTTCTTCTGTTTATAAAATGTTACATTTGTGAATCATGTTATTATTACCACACAAAGGATATGGAACTTAACATCACAAAGAAAGTCTCTTGCTGCTCCTTAATAGTTATACCTTCATCTAACCCTAATGACTGGCATCCACTGATCTTTTTTTTTTTTTTTTTTTTTTTTTTTTTTTTTTTTGCACTGTAATGTAGGTTTAAGGATGTTATATCAGTGGAATCATACAACTTGTAACCTTTTGAAATCTGACCAGGTTTTTTGACTTTACACTCAGCATCTTGCCCTTTAGATCTGTAAGTGTTGTTGCTGTATCAATAGTTTGTTCCTTTTTATTGCTAAATAGTATTCCATTGTATGGTTTTAACCCCGCCTAGTAACCCATTCACTGTGGAAAGACATCTGAATTGTTTCCACAACCAAGTGGAATTTATTCCAGATATGCAAGCCTGCTTCAATATTTGAAATTTAGTCAGTGTAATCCATTGTATAAAGAAAAAAATAAGGAAAACTACATGATCATATCAGTTGTTATAAAAAAAAATTTGTCCAAATTCACCCATTTATGATGAAAAAAAGTTCAGCAATGGAAGGAAACTTCCTCAATCTGATAAAAAAAAAAAAAAAAAAAAAACTAAAGCCCTACATCTAGCATTATACTTGGTGAAAGAATAAATGCCATTTTCCTAAGATTGGGAATGAGGCAAGGATGTGTACTCTCATCACTTCTCTTTGACATAGTACTTGGTATCTTTGCTGGTGCAGTAGAATAAGAAAAGTGAATAAAAGGCATACAGATTGAGAAGGAAGAAGTAAAGCTGTCTGTATTTACAGGTAATCTGATGGTCTGCATAGAAAATGCCAGGAAATCACCAAAAACATCCTGAAACTAATTGAGTTTTACAAGATAATAGAATACAAGGTCAACAGAAATTGATTATATTTCTGTATGTTAGCAGTAAACACAGTATTATTTACAATTGCTCAAAAATATTAAGTACAAGTTTTAAAAATGTACACAGGATATGTTTGCTGAGAACTACAAATGCTAATGAAAGAAATCAAAGGAGACCTAAATAAATGGAGAGACATACCATATTCATGGATTGGAAGACAGTAAAGATGTTAATTGTCCACCAAATGGTCTATAGGTTTAGTACAGTTCCTTTTTTTTTTTGTTTGTTTAGTACAATTTCTATCAAACTCCCAGACAGATTCTTTGTAGATAGTACATTATAAAATTTATATGAAAAAAGCAAAGGAACTAGAATAGTCTAAACTTTGCAAATGAACATAAAGTTGGAGGAATCAGACTACCAGATATTGACATATGTAGCTAGAGTAATCAAAATAGTGTGGTATTGGGGGCACCTGGGTAGGTCAGTCTGTTAAGCATCTGACTCTTGATTTTGGCTTAGGTCATAATCTCATGGTTCATGGGTTTGAACCCTGTGTTGGGCTCTGGATAGACAGTGTGGACCCTGCTTGGGATTCTTTCTCTTCCTCTTTCTCTGCCCCTCCCCCTGCTCACACTCCTGTGTGTTCTCTCTCTCAAATAAATTATATAAAAAATAATGTGTTATTGTTACATAATTGCTGTGTGGTTTTGTCAGAGTGATAGAGCAGTGGAACAGAATAGAGTCCAGAATAGACCCACACCAATATGGCAAACTAATTTTTGAGAGAGGTACATAAGCAGTTCAATGGAGGAATTGGTCTGGGACAATTGAATATTCAACAAATAATGTTGAAAAAAATTAGTCAATCATGGCAAAAAAGGCCCTCAACTTAGACCTCCCACCTTATAACAAAATTAACCCAAAATGGGTTATGGATCTAGATGTAACAGGTAAAAATACAAAGATTTTAGGAAAAAAAAAAAACAGGAAGAAATTGCTTTGACTGCAGGTTAGGCCAAAATTCTTCAAGTGACAGCCAAGGTGCAATATATATTATATATATATATATATATATATATATATATATGTGTGTGTGTGTGTGTGTGTGTGTGTGTGTGTGTATATATATTACATATATGTAATTAATAAATTGAACTTTGTCAAAAATAAAAACTTGTTCTGAAAACTACCCTGTTAAGATGAAAAGGCAAGCCATAGACAGAAAACACTTGCAATCATCTATTCAATTAATAGCATTTGTTCAGAATATATAAAGAACTTCAGAATTCAATAGTAAAAAAAAAAATGGGCAAAAGAACAGACACTTAAAGAGTCTGTGGGCCTGGCAAATATGCATATGAAAAGATGTTCAACATCATTTGCTGTTAATAGGAAAGTGCAAATTGAAGCTATAATGACATACCACTAGCACTTATTAAAATGGCTAAAAACATGATTTTATGTACTGATGATTAAATGTGGAGCAACTTGGAAATGTCAAATGTTTAGCTACTCTGGAAAAAGTTTGTTGTATACTTTTATTTTATCATATATCTTTCATTTGGAGCATTACTCACCTTAATTATGTTTTCGGATAATTGTCTCCCTTAGTAGATTCTTTAATTACAGGAGGTCAGAGACCATGTCTATTTTTGTTCACTCTTCATTCCAGGTTCTAGCATGATAACCTGCACATAGTACATATTTCTTTTAACTCAAAAGAAAAATACTTTGTACATCATGATACAATTTATTTCACAAATTGTGCTTCCAGAAGTAGTTTGGCTTCACTTTGTTTTCTGGTAAAATAAATTATAACCTCAAAACTCTAATCGCATATCATACAAACAATATTATAAGGCTGCCAATGAGATTTTATATGTGTGTGTGTGTGTGTGTGTGTGTGTGTATACACACACACACCATATAAGTAATGGAATAAAACAATGCTTAGCAATATAAACTGGAGCCATTTTCAGCAAGCTATAGAAATTCTCCAACTGTAAGTAAGGATATTGCAAATGACCAGGAGTGATAAATAGGCTTTTGAGATTTTAGTTAATGGTTCTTAAAGTATGGTCAGTTTTGAACTTGTTAGAAATGCAAATTGTCTAGTAAATGAGAAACTCAAGATACAGTGCAGCAATTTGTGTTTTAACACACCCATCAGGTATTCCTGAAGCCCACTAATAGTTGAAAACCATTTTTCTACAGTTGACTCGGTTATTTGGAAGACTGGAAGAAGCAAGTGGTTCTGCGGAGATTTGTATTATTTTCTTTGTTTCTTTCATTATATTTGTGTATAGTGCTCTTAGTGTTATTCTCTCTTCTGCTTCCCACCGCCCTCCCTTCTTTTTCCCGTTTCATTTTTTTGCTACCCTATTTTCCCTGTCAAAACAAAGAACTGAGGTATACATGTTTATTTTATGTATTGAATGGAATATTTTTCTTTTTGTAATTTTAAAATTAGTATATTTGTAGAAATACTGCTATTATTTGTTTGATTTATATTAGTTGCATTCAATAGCTTAAAAACATTTTTCTGAGAGAAAGGTGATAGAAGTGGGTCAGTGTTCTTTAAAAAGAAATTCTATGTATCTACACACACAGATGTTCATATATACGCCTCTTTCTTTCTCTGTATATATGTATATTTATATTTCTTTTTGCACTCAATTATAATAACCATAAAGGGTGTGTAGACCATGACCTTGTATTATGGTGATCATAGTAGAAAGCAAGAATAATACTAAGTTTTCTTTTCTGCATTCATTGTCTCTTAATATGAAAATCTGATTAATAATTAGACTTTGATGCTTAAAAAAGTTAAATTAGAACCGTATCACAGCAAACCATTTCAGCCACAAATGAGTGAATTCCAATTGGGTCAATTGCGTGTCTATTGTATAAGAAAACAAGCATAATAACACAACTCATTTTCAGGTCTTTAGGTCCTGGAAGATTTCCTCTACCTCAACAAACTGTTGCCATCAAAACAACTTGGAAACAGTAATTTGGCAAATAAGTTACTGATAGGGAAACATCTACTTGCAGAAGTCCAATACTGAACTTTTCCAAGTAGAGAATGGACACTAGCTTTGAAGAAATCTGAGCTTATGCTTAACTAACTTGAAAGGGAACCTACTAAGAAATCTTGTGTGAGTTCAGTTCTTTTACAGGCAACTATTACGTGAAAACATGGGTAACAATTACTTGAATATGTGATTGTATCAGATGAATGACCAAAGAAGTTAAGATTTTTCAAAAAGTATGTTCTTTAAAAATCTAGGTAACAATGTGTACCATAACATATCAATTTGAAATCAGTTTGAAGCTCTCCAGATTGGTAACTACAGCCACTAGTTTCAAGAATTGGACTCTAATGACAACTGATTCTGGATCCAATTTCACTGTATGTTTTATGTGTCATACTTAGTATGCCAGAGAGAACCAGAGACAACACAGTCCATTGGTTGCTAATTCCCCGGTGTAACCCCCCACTTCCAATCTGAACAACAAAAATACTGGGATAAATGACCATAATTCTTGTGAAAGGAATCAAAGTTGGAAGTTTTCAGATAAAAATCACTGAAGAAAAGCAGGGGCACCTGGGTGGCTCAGTCAGTTGAGCGTTTGATTTCAGCTCAGGTCATGATCTTGCAGTTCGTGGGTTTGAACCCCGCATTGGGCTCTGTGCTGACAGCTCAGAGCCTGGAGCTTGCTTTGGATTCTGTGTTTCTCTCTCTGTCCCTCCTCCCTTCATACTCTCTCTCTGTCTGAAAATAAAATATTAAAATAATAAATCATTGAAGAAAGGCTATACAAATTGTCTTGCTACAAAGAACTTCAAATAGCATGGTATATATGATGAGATTTCTCTAAATAAAGATTTTCCCACAAAGAAGTATTTACTAGTCTAATGAGAATCATAATGGTGTATTTTGTGTTAATAATTATATCCTAATTTAGCTTAATAACTTTAAATTTGCACTTAATTTTCTATTAACGGATCTCAAATGTTCGTGAGCTAATTTTGAATTCATATTCTTAACAGTCATTGGTCAGAAATGAAACAGCTTGCTTTTCAATTATGGTGTATATTTTTTTCCTCCTAGAAGCTAATAGAAGTACGCCACCTAGAGTAAATTTTATAATTCTTAAAGTATAAAAACTGTAGGGGTGATTTAATGTTATTTTAAACCCCAGAAAGTAGGGATGTTTTAATCAAAATCAAACTAGATATTATAATTGTGGATTTTTTCATCTCCTTCATTTTTAAATGCAACTTTCTTAACGTTTTTGTTAATAGTTCCAAATTAAGCAATTTACCTAATTAGCCGTCTTGAACTGGATAACAAATCAAGTTCAGGAAGTACAGTTTTTAAAACCTGAACTCATAATGACATTAAGGCTGATTTTGAGATGTTAATACCAACCAAAACAATTATGGAAATGTTGGAGAGATATTAGAAATAATGAGTTATACACACACACAAACAGCAACCATTAATCTTGGTGTGTTCAATAAATTTTTAAATATAATTGTAGAAGACCTAGCCATTGAGTAAGCTTTGATGCTAGAGGTCTGAACATACAAGTAGGTAAAGTTTTTCAAATGCTAGTAAAATATAAATGAAAAAAGCCTTTTATTTGGCCTTTTAAATTTTTCAGGTGGGACATGAAGCATATAAAAATAAGTTTTAAAATTTATTTATAGACCTCAATATCTTTACTGATAAAACACTGTGTAAGATGTTGAGGTCTATAGGTCTCTTTAACTAGGCAATGTTAAAAAGCATTACTTTTTCTTTTTTCTACAGCTTTATTGAAATTAAGTGACATAACATTGTGTAAATTTAAGGTGTACAATGTAGTGATTTGAAAAACAGGTATATATTGCAAAATGCTTACCATAATAAGGTTAATTACCACATCTTTCACCTCATGTCATTACCATTTTGTTGTTGTTATGAAGAAAAGATTTATTCTAGCAACTTTCAAGTATACAATACATATTGTTAACTAGAATAACCATGCCATATGTGAGATCCTTAGAACTTATTCATCTTAGAATTGAAAGTTTGTGCCCTTTGACCAATATTTCCGCTTTTCCCCCAACCTCCAGCCCTGGTAATTATCAATATACTCTCTGTTTCTGTGAGTTTGACATTTTTAGATTCCACATATAAGTGAGATCATACAGCATTTGTCTTTCTCTGACTTATTTCAGTTAGCATAGTACCCTTATGATCCATCTATATTGTCACAAAAGGCAGCATCTGCTCCTTATTTATAGCCAAATTCTATATACACACCACATTTTCTTTATCCTTTCATCCATCGGTGGACACTTAGGTTCTTTCCATGTCTTGGCTATTATGAA